>NC_139016.1:12159115-12725115 GCF_964374135.1 Grampus griseus | reverse complement strand
TACCATCACAAACACACACACACACACGCACAGTCACTGTGACACAATGCAGACCCTATACCACAACACCCATGCAAAGACACATATGCACGGCTCTTTGTGACTCTATGCACACCCTATACAATCACATACACACATTCACACATGGCTCATTGTGAATCAGTGCACAGTCTCTAGTTCCAGGTGTACACACACAGACACACCCCTCAGTGACTCAATGCAAAGCCCATACCATCACACACACACACACATACACACACAGCTCACTGTGAATCAGTGTACAGTCTTCAGCTCTATGTACATACACACACAACACACCTTAGTGAATCAATGCAGAGACCATACCAGCATACACACACACATACACACACCTGAGACTCAATGCTCTGCCTATTCCAGCACACTCACACACACACGCACGCACATGGTTCACTGTGATTCAATACCAGCCTGTACCTGCACACACACACACTCTCACACACACCGCCGTGTGACTCAATGCAGTTTATACCACCACACAGACACACACACACACACACACACACCTCACTGTGACTCAACGCCAAGCCCATACAAGTAAACAGACACACACAACCATGGCTCACTGAGACTCAATGAACAGTGTATACTAGCACATACAAACACATGGTTCAATGTGAGTCAATGCATAGCCTATACCCGCACACACATACACAGAAACACACCTTAATGTGGCTCAGTGCACAGCCTATAGCAGTACACACACACACACACACTGCTCAGTGATTCAATTCAAATCCCATATCAGCATACACATACACTCACCTAGGTGTGACTCAATTCTCAGCCAATAGCAGCACACACACACATCTTACTGTGACTCATGCAGACTGTACAACACCAAATACACAAACACTAACACATGGCTTGGATTCAATGCACAGTCCATACCAGCAAAGGCACACACACCACACCACACTGTGACTCAATGCTCAGATTATACCAGCACACACACACGGCTCACTGTGTCCTAGTGCACAGAATATAACATCACACACACACACACACCCCACACTGTGACTCAATGCACAACCTGTACCTACACATACACACACACACACCTCACTGTGACAAAAAGTGCAGCCTATACCAGCACACACACACACACACCTCAATCTGACACAATGGTCAGCCAATATCAGAACACGCAGACACACACACACATCACTCTGACTCACTGCACATCCTATACCAGTGCACTCACACTCACACACACAAACACATGGCTGACTGTGAATCAATGCACACTATACCAGGACACACACACACACACACATGGCTCCATGTGACTCAGTGCACCGGATATGCTAGCAGACATACACACACAGAGAAGCACATACGGCAAACTGTGAGTCAATCCACAGCCCATACCTCCACACACGCACACAAACTGACACTCAAAAACACAGCTCAGTGTGATTCAATGCAAATCCTATACCAGAAAGTGCACACACACACACACAAAAACCTCCCTATGAATCAGTGCATAACGTATAACATCACACACATACACCTCACTGTGACTCAAAGTGGTGCCTCTCCCTGCACATACACACACAAACAACTCAATATGACTCAATGTGTAGACTGTACCAGCACACACACACACACATGTGCACACACACCTCAGTGTGCCTCAATTGTCAGCCTATACCAGAACACACGGACACACACACCTCTCACTCTGACTCAATGCACAACGTATACCAGCGTGTACACACACTCACATGGCACAGTGAATCAATATATAACTGCACACACACACACACACACAGACATGCACAGATGCAGGCCTCACTGTGACTCAATGCACAGTCTATACCAGTACACA
Source organism: Grampus griseus (assembly GCF_964374135.1). Classification (NCBI taxonomy): domain Eukaryota; kingdom Metazoa; phylum Chordata; class Mammalia; order Artiodactyla; family Delphinidae; genus Grampus; species Grampus griseus. The sequence continues at coordinate 12,723,245 of NC_139016.1, read as the reverse complement.
CAAACACACCAACACGCACTCACACCTGGCTCAATGGTACTGAAACAATCGCATATACCAGCACACACACACACAGCTCACTGTGACTCAATGCAGTCTGTATCACCACACACTCACACACAAACCCATGAGTCAAGAAACCCCATACCAACACAATAAAGCCTATACCAGCACACAAACACACATGCACACACACACACACGAGACTGTGACTGAAAATGCTTCCTGTACCAGCACACAACACACAAACACCTCACTGTGACTCAATGCACAGCCTATACGAGCACACACATACACACAAAGCTCACAGTGACTCAATACAGAGTCTATACCAGTGCACACACAGACACACACACACACACAGCCCACTCTGTCTCAATGGTCATCCAGTGTCAGCACACACACACACACACACACAAACACACACACTCGTTCAGGTCAAAGTGGATAAAACCACAGTCCACACCATCACAGACACACACACACTGCACTACTCACTGTGACTCAATGCACAGTCTACACCAGCAAATACACACACACACACACACACACACCTCCCACACATTTAACTGTGACTCAGTGCTGTGACTATACCAGCTCCCCACACACACATGGTTCACTGTGACTCAGTGCACAGCCAATTACTGTACACACACTCACACAGATACACACACATATTGCTCAGTTTGACCTAACAAACTGTCTGTAGCACCACATACACACATCCACACCTCAGAGACTCAATGATCAGCCTGTAACATCACACACACACACGCATACACAAATACACATACACCCACAGATACGGCTCGCTGTGATTCAATGCACAGCCTATAACACCACACAGAGACACCCATCACTCTGACTCAAACCGCAGCCTGTACCTGCACAAACACACACAAAGAACCACCTTCTGGTACTCAATTCACAGCCTACTGCAGCACAAACACACACACACAAACACAACCATCACTGTGACTCAATGCACCTCCTATGACAGCATACACACTTGGCTCACTGTGAATCAATGCACAGCCTATACAAGAACACACACACACACCAACACGCACTCACACATGGCTCACTGGTAGTCAGTCAATCGCCTATACCAGGACACACACACACAGCTCGCTGTGACTCAATGAAGTCTGTATCACCACGCACTCACACACACACCCATGATTCAATAAAACCCATACCAGCACAATAAAGCCCATACCAGCACACAAAATCACATGCACACACACACACACCTGACTGTGACTGAGAAAGCTTTCTGTACCAGCACACACACACAGAAACACCTCACTGAGACGCAATGCACTGCCTATACGAGCAAACACTTAAACACACAGCTCACAGTGAATCAATACAGAGTCTATACCAGCACACACACACACACACACAGATACACACACACACACTCGTTCATGTCAAAGTGGATAAAAACACAGTCCACACCATCACAGACACACACACACTGCACTACTAACTGTGACTCAATGCACAGTATACACCAGCAAATACACACACACATGCACACACATCTCCTACACATTTAACTGTGACTCAGTGCTGTGACTATACCAGCTCCCCACACACACATGGTTCACCATGACTCAATGCAGAGCCAATAACTGTACACACACACACACATACACACACATATGTCTCAGTTTGACCTAACGACGAGTCTGTAGCACCACATACACACATGCACACCTCAGTGACTCAGTGTTCAACCTGTACCATCACACACACACACACATACAAAAATACACATACACACAAAAATACGGCTCGCTGTGATTCAATGCACAGCCTATTACACCACACAGAGACACCCATCTCTCTGACTCAAACCACAGCCTGTACCTGCACATACACACACAAAGACCCACCTTCTGTGACTCAATTCACAGCCTACTGCAGCACACACACACACAAACACAACCATCACTGTGACTCAATGCACCTCCTATACCAGCATACACACATGACTCACTGTGGATCAATGCACAGCCTATACAAGAACACACAAACACACACTCACACATAACTGACTGTGACTCAGGGAACCACCTATAGCAGCACACACACACACACACACAAACATACATGGCTCTCTTGGACTCAATGCACTGCATATACCAGCACACACACACACACGCACACATATATGACTCACTGACTCAATGCATAGCCTGTACTGGCACACACACAAGGCTTACTGTGACTCAATGCAGAGTCTACACCAGCATACAAACACATGGCTCACTGTGACTCAATGTAATGCCTATGCCAGCACACACACACAGAGACACATGCATGGCTCTCTCTTATTCAATGCACGCACTATACCATCACAAACACAAACACACACACACATGCACAGTCACTGTGCCACAGTACACAGCCTATATCACAACACCCATGCAAAGACACATATGCATGGCTCTTTGTGACTCTATGCACACCCTATACTATGACATACACACATTCACACATGGCTCATTGTGAATCAGTGCACAGTCTGTAGTTCCAGGTATACACACACAGACACACACCTCAGTGATTCAATGAAAAGCCCATACCATCACACACACACACACATACACACACAGCTCACTGTGAATCAGTATACGGTCTTCAGCTCCATGTACATACACACACAACACACCTTAGTGAATCAATGCAGAAACCATACCAGCATACACACACACATACACACACCTGAGACTCAATGCTCTGCCTATTGCAGCACACACACACACACACACACACACAGCTCACTGTGATTCAATACCAGCCTGTACCTGCACACACACACACTCTCACACACACCGCCGTGTGACTCAATGCAGCTTATACCACCACACAGACACACACACACACACACACACACCTCACTGTGACTCAATGCCAAGCCCATACAAGTAAACAGACACACACAACCATGGCTCACTGAGACTCAATGAACAGTGTATACTAGCACATACAAACACATGGCTCAATGTGAGTCAATGCATAGCCTATACCCGCACACACATACACAGAAACACACCTTAATGTGGCTCAGTGCACAGCCTATAGCAGTACACACACACACACCGCTCACTGATTCAATGCAAATCCCTTATCAGCATACACATACACATACACTCACCTAGGTGTGACTCAATTCTCAGCCTATAGCAGCACACACACACACCTTACTGTGACTCATGCAGACTCTACAGCACCAAATACACAAACACTAACACAGGGCTGGGATTCAATGCACAGTCCATACCAGCAAAGGCACACACACCACACCACACTGTGACTCAATGCTCAGATTATACCAGCACACACACATGGCTCACTGTGTCCTAGTGCACAGCATATAACATCACACACACACCCCACACTGTGACTCAATGCACAGCCTGTACCTACACATACACACACACACACCTCACTGTGACAAAAAGTGCAGCCTATGCCAGCACACACACACACCTCAATGTGACACAATGGTCAGCCTATACCAGAACATGCAGACACACACACATCACTGTGACTCAATGCACAGACTATACCAGCGTGCACACAAACACACAGCACTGTGACTCAATGTACAATGTATACCAAAACACACAAGCATACACACACACCTCAGTGTGACTCAATGCACAGCCTATACCAGCACCACACATACACACCTGCACAGATACAGGGTTCACTGTGACTCAATGCACAACCTATAGAAGAACACACACACATACCAACATGCACACACACATGGGTGACCGTGACTCAATCAATCGTGTATACCAGCACACACACACACGACTCACTGTGACTCAATGCAGTCTTTAGCACAACAAACACAGACACACACACCCATTGAATCAATGAAAGCCCACCAACACACAACACACCCATGGCTCCGTGTTACACAATGCTCAGCCTCTAGCAGCACACACACACACCCACACACACAGCCACACATATGCACGGCTCACTGTATCTCAATGTACATCTTATACCGGAACACACACACACACACACACACATACACGGCCACACACCACACTGTGACTCAAAGTTCAGAATATACCAGCATGCACACATGAAAACAGCTCACTCACACTCAGTGCATGGCTTATACCATCACGAAACACACACGTGTATCACTATGTGTCAATGCATAAACTATACCAGCATTCACACACACAAACACGGCCATGACTCAGTTCACAGACTTTACAAGCACACACACACACATGACTCACTGTCACCCAATAACCAGCCTACGCCAGGACAGACACACAAACACACCTCACTGTGAATGAATGCACAGCCTATACCAGTACAGAAACATACACAAACACACAAGGCACACTGTGACTAATAGCCAGCCTTTAGATGCAGACACATGCACACTCCCACAAACACACTTCACTGTGACACAATGCTCAGCCTGTAGCACAACACACAGACACACATACCCCCAGATGACTGTGAAAAATGCAAAGCATACACCAGCACACACCCACACACACAGTTCAATGTGAATAAATGCACAGCTTATAAAATCACACACAAATGCACACACACACACACATGGCTAACTGTGAGAGAATGCACAGAATGGAACAGCACCCACACACACAATCACACACACAACTCACTGTGATTCAATGTTCAGCTTCTACAAGAGCACTCACACATACACAGGGCTCACTGTGACTGAATGCGCAGCCTATACCAGCACACACACGAAAACACACAGCTCACTGTGATTCAATGCCCAGCCTATACTTGCACACACACGCACACTCACAACACACCTCACTGTGACTCAATGCTCAGCCTATACCAGCCCAGAGGTATTCACAAACACACACAGAGCTCACTGTGACTCAATGCACATTAACTTGAAGCAAACAACACACACACACACACACACACACATGGTTCTCTGTGACTCAGTTCACAGTCTATACTAGCATCACACCCACACTCACAGCTCACTGTGACTTACTGCACCACCTATATAGGCACACACATACACACAAAGCCATAGACACCCACGGCTCACTGAAACTCAGTGTACGTCTTGTACCGGCAAAACAAACTCACAGCCAAACTATGACTCAATGCTCAAACTATATCAGCACATGCACACGCAAACAGCTCACTGTGAATCAATTGACAGCCTATACCATCACAAACACATAAACAGCTCACTAGGAGTCAATGCATAGCCTATGTCTGCATGCATACACACACACACACACACACACACACACACACATGGCCGTGACTCAGTTCACAGTCTGTACCAGCACATAATCACACATGGCTTACTGTGACAAAACACGCAACCGAACACAGCACATGTGGACACACACACACCCAGAGACACACATGACTCACTGTGACTCAATGCACTGTCCATATTTGCACAGACACACACACACAGATGGCTCACTGGGACCCTGTGCACAGCCTATACCAACAAACCCTCACAGACACTAATGGAGCACTGTGACTCAATGCATAGCTTATATCAACAGGCATACCCACACACACACAAAAATACGGCAATGTGACTCAGTGCACAGCTTATAACAGAACACATGCATGCACACACACAAAAACAAACATGGCTCACTGATACTCAATCCACAGTCTCTAAGAGCACACACACACTCACACTCAAACCTCACTGTGTCTGAACACACAAGCTATACTATTACACACTCACACAGACACTGACACACATGTCACTGTGACTCAATGCACAGCCTATCTCAGCACACACACACAGACATACAAATCTGAGACTCAATGCCCAGTGTACACCGGAACAGACATACACACCTCACTGTGACTCAATGCACAGCCTATACCAGCACACAAACACACACATGCACACACACACATGGCTCACTGTGACTCAATGCCCAGCATAAACCTGAAAAGACACACACTATCAGACACAAACATCACTGTTTCTCATTGAGTGGCTTTTACCACTGCACATAAACACAAACTCACACACACACCTCACTGTGACTCAATGTCCAGCCTATATGTTCACACACATGCACAATCACACACACACAGCTCACAGTGAATCAATGCAAAACATATAGCCACACAACATGCACAACACACACAAACTCAATGTGAATCAATGCATAGCCTATACCAGCACACATGCATGCACACACACAGACTCAATGCACAGTCTATAGAGTGACACACAGAAACACATGGCTCAGTGTTACACAATGCCCAGCCTCTAGCAGCACACACACACAGACACAGCCACACACATGCACGGATCACTGTATCTCAATGTACATCTTATACCAGAACACACACACACACACACAGCTCATTGTGAAACAATGCAAAATATATACCAGCAGACACCCACACACCCACACTCACAGTTCAATGTGAATCAAGGCACAACCTATAAAAGCACACATGCATGCACACACACACACAACAAACTGTGACTGAATGCCCAGTATGTAACAGCACTCACACACACTCATACACACCTCACTGTTAACCAGTGTGCAGCTTCTACAAGCACACTCACATACACACACGGCTCACTGTAACTGAATGTGCACCCTATATCAGCACACACACAAACACACACAGCTCACTGTGCTTCAATGCCCACCCTATACTTGCACACACATGAACACTCACACACACACCACACTGTGACTCAATTCTCAGCCTATGCCAGCCCAGAGGTATTCAAAAACACACACAGAGCTACTGTGACTCAATGCACATTACCTAACAGCACACACACACACACACACAAACATACACGGCTCATTGGATTCAATGCACTGTCTAAACCAGCACACACACACACAAACACACACACATATATGACTCACTGACTCAATGCACAACCTGTACTGGCACACACACAAGGCTTACTGTGACTCAATGCAGAGTCTACACCAGCATACAAACACATGGCTCACTGTGACTCAATGTAATGCCTATGCCAGCACACACACACAGAGACACATGCATGGCTCTCTCTGATTCAATGCACATACTATACCATCACAAACACACACACACACACGCACAGTCACTGTGACACAATGCAGACCCTATACCACAACACCCATGCAAAGACACATATGCACGGCTCTTTGTGACTCTATGCACACCCTATACTATCACATACACACATTCACACATGGCTCATTGTGAATCAGTGCACAGTCTCTAGTTCCAGGTGTACACACACAGACACACCCCTCAGTGACTCAATGCAAAGCCCATACCATCACACACACACACACACACACACAGCTCACTGTGAATCAGTGTACAGTCTTCAGCTCTATGTACATACACACACAACACACCTTAGTGAATCAATGCAGAGACCATACCAGCATACACACACACATACACACACCTGAGACTCAATGCTCTGCCTATTCCAGCACACTCACACACACACGCACGCACATGGTTCACTGTGATTCAATACCAGCCTGTACCTGCACACACACACACTCTCACACACACCGCCGTGTGACTCAATGCAGTTTATACCACCACACAGACACACACACACACACACCTCACTGTGACTCAACGCCAAGCCCATACAAGTAAACAGACACACACAACCATGGCTCACTGAGACTCAATGAACAGTGTATACTAGCACATACAAACACATGGTTCAATGTGAGTCAATGCATAGCCTATACCCGCACACACATACACAGAAACACACCTTAATGTGGCTCAGTGCACAGCCTATAGCAGTACACACACACACACACACTGCTCACTGATTCAATGCAAATCCCATATCAGCATACACATACACTCACCTAGGTGTGACTCAATTCTCAGCCAATAGCAGCACACACACACATCTTACTGTGACTCATGCAGACTGTACAACACCAAATACACAAACACTAACACATGGCTTGGATTCAATGCACAGTCCATACCAGCAAAGGCACACACACCACACCACACTGTGACTCAATGCTCAGATTATACCAGCACACACACACGGCTCACTGTGTCCTAGTGCACAGAATATAACATCACACACACACACACACACCCCACACTGTGACTCAATGCACAGCCTGTACCTACACATACACACACACACACCTCACTGTGACAAAAAGTGCAGCCTATACCAGCACACACACACACACACCTCAATCTGACACAATGGTCAGCCAATATCAGAACACGCAGACACACACACACATCACTCTGACTCACTGCACATCCTATACCAGTGCACTCACACTCACACACACAAACACATGGCTGACTGTGAATCAATGCACACTATACCAGGACACACACACACACACACACACACGGCTCCATGTGACTCAGTGCACCGGATATGCTAGCAGACATACACACACAGAGAAGCACATACGGCAAACTGTGAGTCAATCCACAGCCCATACCTCCACACACGCACACAAACTGACACTCAAAAACACAGCTCAGTGTGATTCAATGCAAATCCTATACCAGAAAGTGCACACACACACACACAAAAACCTCCCTATGAATCAGTGCATAACGTATAACATCACACACGTACACCTCACTGTGACTCAAAGTGGTGCCTCTCCCTGCACATACACACACAAACAACTCAATATGACTCAATGTGTAGACTGTACCAGCACACACACACACACATGTGCACACACACCTCAGTGTGCCTCAATTGTCAGCCTATACCAGAACACACGGACACACACACCTCTCACTCTGACTCAATGCACAACGTATACCAGCGTGTACACACACTCACATGGCACAGTGAATCAATATATAACTGCACACACACACACACACACACACACAGACATGCACAGATGCAGGCCTCACTGTGACTCAATGCACAGTCTATACCAGTACACACAAACACACCAACACGCACTCACACCTGGCTCAATGGTACTGAAACAATCGCATATACCAGCACACACACACACAGCTCACTGTGACTCAATGCAGTCTGTATCACCACACACTCACACACAAACCCATGAGTCAATAAACCCCATACCAACACAATAAAGCCTATACCAGCACACAAACACACATGCACACACACACACACGAGACTGTGACTGAAAATGCTTCCTGTACCAGCACACAACACACAAACACCTCACTGTGACTCAATGCACAGCCTATACGAGCACACACATACACACAAAGCTCACAGTGACTCAATACAGAGTCTATACCAGTGCACACACAGACACACACACACACAGCCCACTCTGTCTCAATGGTCATCCAGTGTCAGCACACACACACACACACACACAAACACACACACTCGTTCAGGTCAAAGTGGATAAAACCACAGTCCACACCATCACAGACACACACACACTGCACTACTCACTGTGACTCAATGCACAGTCTACACCAGCAAATACACACACACACACACACACACACACCTCCCACACATTTAACTGTGACTCAGTGCTGTGACTATACCAGCTCCCCACACACACATGGTTCACTGTGACTCAGTGCACAGCCAATTACTGTACACACACATACAGATACACACACATATTGCTCAGTTTGACCTAACAAACTGTCTGTAGCACCACATACACACATCCACACCTCAGAGACTCAATGATCAGCCTGTAACATCACACACACACACGCATACACAAATACACATACACCCACAGATACGGCTCGCTGTGATTCAATGCACAGCCTATAACACCACACAGAGACACCCATCACTCTGACTCAAACCGCAGCCTGTACCTGCACATACACACACAAAGAACCACCTTCTGGTACTCAATTCACAGCCTACTGCAGCACAAACACACACACACAAACACAACCATCACTGTGACTCAATGCACCTCCTATGACAGCATACACACTTGGCTCACTGTGAATCAATGCACAGCCTATACAAGAACACACACACACACCAACACGCACTCACACATGACTCACTGGTAGTCAGTCAATCGCCTATACCAGGACACACACACACAGCTCGCTGTGACTCAATGAAGTCTGTATCACCACGCACTCACACACACACCCATGATTCAATAAAACCCATACCAGCACAATAAAGCCCATACCAGCACACAAAATCACATGCACACACACACACACCTGACTGTGATTGAAAAAGCTTTCTGTACCAGCACACACACACAGAAACACCTCACTGAGACGCAATGCACTGCCTATACGAGCAAACACTTAAACACACAGCTCACAGTGAATCAATACAGAGTCTATACCAGCACACACACAGACACACACAGAGCCCACTCTGTCTCAATGGTCATTCAGTGCTAGCACACACACACACACACACAGATACACACACACACACTCGTTCATGTCAAAGTGGATAAAAACACAGTCCACACCATCACAGACACACACACACTGCACTACTAACTGTGACTCAATGCACAGTATACACCAGCAAATACACACACACATGCACACACATCTCCTACACATTTAACTGTGACTCAGTGCTGTGACTATACCAGCTCCCCACACACACATGGTTCACCATGACTCAATGCAGAGCCAATAACTGTACACACACACACACATACACACACATATGTCTCAGTTTGACCTAACGACGAGTCTGTAACACCACATACACACATGCACACCTCAGTGACTCAGTGTTCAACCTGTACCATCACACACACACACACATACAAAAATACACATACACACAAAAATACGGCTCGCTGTGATTCAATGCACAGCCTATTACACCACACAGAGACACCCATCTCTCTGACTCAAACCGCAGCCTGTACCTGCACATACACACACAAAGACCCACCTTCTGTGACTCAATTCACAGCCTACTGCAGCACACACACACACAAACACAACCATCACTGTGACTCAATGCACCTCCTATACCAGCATACACACATGGCTCACTGTGGATCAATGCACAGCCTATACAAGAACACACAAACACACACTCACACATAACTGACTGTGACTCAGGGAACCACCTATAGCAGCACACACACACACACACACAAACATACACGGCTCTCTTGGACTCAATGCACTGCATATACCAGCACACACACACACACACACACATATATGACTCACTGACTCAATGCATAGCCTGTACTGGCACACACACAAGGCTTACTGTGACTCAATGCAGAGTCTACACCAGCATACAAACACATAGCTCACTGTGACTCAATGTAATGCCTATGCCAGCACACACACACACAGACACATGCATGGCTCTCTCTTATTCAATGCATGCACTATACCATCACAAACACAAACACACACACACACGCACAGTCACTGTGCCACAGTACACAGCCTATATCACAACACCCATGCAAAGACACATATGCATGGCTCTTTGTGACTCTATGCACACCCTATACTATGAGATACACACATTCACACATGGCTCATTGTGAATCAGTGCACAGTCTGTAGTTCCAGGTATACACACACAGACACACACCTCAGTGATTCAATGAAAAGCCCATACCATCACACACACACACACATACACACACAGCTCACTGTGAATCAGTATACGGTCTTCAGCTCCATGTACATACACACACAACACACCTTAGTGAATCAATGCAGAGACCATACCAGCATACACACACACATACACACACCTGAGACTCAATGCTCTGCCTATTGCAGCACACACACACACACACACACACACACACACAGCTCACTGTGATTCAATACCAGCCTGTACCTGCACACACACACACTCTCACACACACCGCCGTGTGACTCAATGCAGCTTATACCACCACACAGACACACACACACACACACACACACCTCACTGTGACTCAATGCCAAGCCCATACAAGTAAACAGACACACACAACCATGGCTCACTGAGACTCAATGAACAGTGTATACTAGCACATACAAACACATGGCTCAATGTGAGTCAATGCATAGCCTATACCCGCACACACATACACAGAAACACACCTTAATGTGGCTCAGTGCACAGCCTATAGCAGTACACACACACACACCGCTCACTGATTCAATGCAAATCCCTTATCAGCATACACATACACATACACTCACCTAGGTGTGACTCAATTCTCAGCCTATAGCAGCACACACACACACCTTACTGTGACTCATGCAGACTCTACAGCACCAAATACACAAACACTAACACAGGGCTGGGATTCAATGCACAGTCCATACCAGCAAAGGCACACACACCACACCACACTGTGACTCAATGCTCAGATTATACCAGCACACACACATGGCTCACTGTGTCCTAGTGCACAGCATATAACATCACACACACACCCCACACTGTGACTCAATGCACAGCCTGTACCTACACATACACACACACACACCTCACTGTGACAAAAAGTGCAGCCTATGCCAGCACACACACACACCTCAATGTGACACAATGGTCAGCCTATACCAGAACACGCAGACACACACACATCACTGTGACTCAATGCACAGACTATACCAGCGTGCACACAAACACACAGCACTGTGACTCAATGTACAATGTATACCAAAACACACAAGCATACACACACACCTCAGTGTGACTCAATGCACAGCCTATACCAGCACCACACATACACACCTGCACAGATACAGGGTTCACTGTGACTCAATGCACAACCTATAGAAGAACACACACACATACCAACATGCACACACACATGGCTGACCGTGACTCAATCAATCGTCTATACCAGCACACACACACACGACTCACTGTGACTCAATGCAGTCTTTAGCACAACAAACACAGACACACACACCCATTGAATCAATGAAAGCCCACCAACACACAACACACCCATGGCTCCGTGTTACACAATGCTCAGCCTCTAGCAGCACACACACACACCCACACACACAGCCACACATATGCACGGCTCACTGTATCTCAATGTACATCTTATACCGGAACACACACACACACACACACATACACGGCCACACACCACACTGTGACTCAAAGTTCAGAATATACCAGCATGCACACATGAAAACAGCTCACTCACACTCAGTGCATGGCTTATACCATCACGAAACACACACGTGTATCACTATGTGTCAATGCATAAACTATACCAGCATTCACACACACAAACACGGCCATGACTCAGTTCACAGACTTTACAAGCACACACACACACATGACTCACTGTCACCCAATAACCAGCCCACGCCAGGACAGACACACAAACACACCTCACTGTGAATGAATGCACAGCCTATACCAGTACAGAAACATAGACAAACACACAAGGCACACTGTGACTAATAGCCAGCCTTTAAATGCAGACACATGCACACTCTCACAAACACACTTCACTGTGACACAATGCTCAGCCTGTAGCACAACACACAGACACACATACCCCCAGATGACTGTGAAAAATGCAAAGCATACACCAGCACACACCCACACACACAGTTCAATGTGAATAAATGCACAGCTTATAAAATCACACACAAATGCACACACACACACACATGGCTAACTGTGAGAGAATGCACAGAATGGAACAGCACCCACACACACAATCACACACACAACTCACTGTGATTCAATGTTCAGCTTCTACAAGAGCACTCACACATACACACGGCTCACTGTGACTGAATGCGCAGCCTATACCAGCACACACACGAAAACACACAGCTCACTGTGATTCAATGCCCAGCCTATACTTGCACACACACGCACACTCACAACACACCTCACTGTGACTCAATGCTCAGCCTATACCAGCCCAGAGGTATTCACAAACACACACAGAGCTCACTGTGACTCAATGCACATTAACTTGAAGCAAACAACACACACACACACACACACACATGGTTCTCTGTGACTCAGTTCACAGTCTATACTAGCATCACACCCACACTCACAGCTCACTGTGACTTACTGCACCACCTATATAGGCATACACATACACACAAAGCCATAGACACCCACGGCTCACTGTAACTCGGTGTACATCTTGTACCGGCAAAACAAACTCACAGCCAAACTGTGACTCAATGCTCAAACTATATCAGCACATGCACACGCAAACAGCTCACTGTGAATCAATTGACAGCCTATACCATCACAAACACATAAACAGCTCACTATGAGTCAATGCATAGCCTATGTCTGCATGCATACACACACACACACACACACATGGCCATGACTCAGTTCACAGTCTGTACCAGCACATAATCACACATGGCTTACTGTGACAAAACACACAACCGAACACAGCACATGTGGACACACACACACCCAGAGACACACATGACTCACTGTGACTCAATGCACTGTCCATATTTGCACAGACACACACACACAGATGGCTCACTGGGACCCTGTGCACAGCCTATACCAACAAACCCTCACAGACACTAACGGAGCACTGTGACTCAATGCATAGCCTATATCAACAGGCATACCCACACACACACAAAAATACGGCAATGTGACTCAGTGCACAGCTTATAACAGAACACATGCATGCACACACACAAAAACAAACATGGCTCACTGATACTCAATCCACAGTCTCTAAGAGCACACACACACTCACACTCAAACCTCACTGTGTCTGAACACACAAGCTATACTATTACACACTCACACAGACACTGACACACATGTCACTGTGACACAATGCACAGCCTATCTCAGCACACACACACAGACATACAAATCTGAGACTCAATGCCCAGTGTACACCGGAACAGACATACACACCTCACTGTGACTCAATGCACAGCCTATACCAGCACACAAACACACACATGCACACACACACATGGCTCACTGTGACTCAATGCCCAGCATAAACCTGAAAAGACACACACTATCAGACACAAACATCACTGTTTCTCATTGAGTGGCTTTTACCACTGCACATAAACACAAACTCACACACACACCACACTGTGACTCAATTCTCAGCCTATGCCAGCCCAGAGGTATTCAAAAACACACACAGAGCTACTGTGACTCAATGCACATTACCTAACAGCACACACACACACACACACAAACATACACTGCTCATTGGATTCAATGCACTGTCTAAACCAGCACACACACACACAAACACACACACATATATGACTCACTGACTCAATGCACAACCTGTACTGGCACACACACAAGGCTTACTGTGACTCAATGCAGAGTCTACACCAGCATACAAACACATGGCTCACTGTGACTCAATGTAATGCCTATGCCAGCACACACACACAGAGACACATGCATGGCTCTCTCTGATTCAATGCACGTACTATACCATCACAAACACACACACACACACGCACAGTCACTGTGACACAATGCAGACCCTATACCACAACACCCATGCAAAGACACATATGCACGGCTCTTTGTGACTCTATGCACACCCTATACTATCACATACACACATTAACACATGGCTCATTGTGAATCAGTGCACAGTCTGTAGTTCCAGGTGTACACACACAGACACACCCCTCAGTGACTCAATGCAAAGCCCATACCATCACACACACACACACATACACACACAGCTCACTGTGAATCAGTGTACAGTCTTCAGCTCTATGTACATACACACACAACACACCTTAGTGAATCAATGCAGAGACCATACCAGCATACACACACACATACACACACCTGAGACTCAATGCTCTGCCTATTCCAGCACACTCACACACACACGCACGCACATGGTTCACTGTGATTCAATACCAGCCTGTACCTGCACACACACACACTCTCACACACACCGCCGTGTGACTCAATGCAGTTTATACCACCACACAGACACACACACACACACACCTCACTGTGACTCAACGCCAAGCCCATACAAGTAAACAGACACACACAGCCATGGCTCACTGAGACTCAATGAACAGTGTATACTAGCACATACAAACACATGGTTCAATGTGAGTCAATGCATAGCCTATACCCGCACACACATACACAGAAACACACCTTAATGTGGCTCAGTGCACAGCCTATAGCAGTACACACACACACACACACTGCTCAGTGATTCAATTCAAATCC
The DNA here is from genome assembly GCF_964374135.1 of Grampus griseus. NCBI lineage: Eukaryota > Metazoa > Chordata > Mammalia > Artiodactyla > Delphinidae > Grampus > Grampus griseus. The sequence continues at coordinate 12,707,047 of NC_139016.1, read as the reverse complement.
CATATCAGCATACACATACACTCACCTAGGTGTGACTCAATTCTCAGCCAATAGCAGCACACACACACATCTTACTGTGACTCATGCAGACTGTACAACACCAAATACACAAACACTAACACATGGCTTGGATTCAATGCACAGTCCATACCAGCAAAGGCACACACACCACACCACACTGTGACTCAATGCTCAGATTATACCAGCACACACACACGGCTCACTGTGTCCTAGTGCACAGAATATAACATCACACACACACACACACACCCCACACTGTGACTCAATGCACAACCTGTACCTACACATACACACACACACACCTCACTGTGACAAAAAGTGCAGCCTATACCAGCACACACACACACACACCTCAATCTGACACAATGGTCAGCCAATATCAGAACACGCAGACACACACACACATCACTCTGACTCACTGCACATCCTATACCAGTGCACTCACACTCACACACACAAACACATGGCTGACTGTGAATCAATGCACACTATACCAGGACACACACACACACACACATGGCTCCATGTGACTCAGTGCACCGGATATGCTAGCAGACATACACACACAGAGAAGCACATACGGCAAACTGTGAGTCAATCCACAGCCCATACCTCCACACACGCACACAAACTGACACTCAAAAACACAGCTCAGTGTGATTCAATGCAAATCCTATACCAGAAAGTGCACACACACACACACAAAAACCTCCCTATGAATCAGTGCATAACGTATAACATCACACACATACACCTCACTGTGACTCAAAGTGGTGCCTCTCCCTGCACATACACACACAAACAACTCAATATGACTCAATGTGTAGACTGTACCAGCACACACACACACACATGTGCACACACACCTCAGTGTGCCTCAATTGTCAGCCTATACCAGAACACACGGACACACACACCTCTCACTCTGACTCAATGCACAACGTATACCAGCGTGTACACACACTCACATGGCACAGTGAATCAATATATAACTGCACACACACACACACACACACAGACATGCACAGATGCAGGCCTCACTGTGACTCAATGCACAGTCTATACCAGTACACACAAACACACCAACACGCACTCACACCTGTCTCAATGGTACTGAAACAATCACATATACCAGCACACACACACACAGCTCACTGTGACTCAATGCAGTCTGTATCACCACACACTCACACACAAACCCATGAGTCAAGAAACCCCATACCAACACAATAAAGCCTATACCAGCACACAAACACACATGCACACACACACACACGAGACTGTGACTGAAAATGCTTCCTGTACCAGCACACAACACACAAACACCTCACTGTGACTCAATGCACAGCCTATACGAGCACACACATACACACAAAGCTCACAGTGACTCAATACAGAGTCTATACCAGTGCACACACAGACACACACACACACACAGCCCACTCTGTCTCAATGGTCATCCAGTGTCAGCACACACACACACACACACAAACACACACACTCGTTCAGGTCAAAGTGGATAAAACCAGAGTCCACACCATCACAGACACACACACACTGCACTACTCACTGTGACTCAATGCACAGTCTACACCAGCAAATACACACACACACACACACACACCTCCCACACATTTAACTGTGACTCAGTGCTGTGACTATACCAGCTCCCCACACACACATGGTTCACTGTGACTCAGTGCACAGCCAATTACTGTACACACACACACACATACACACACATATTGCTCAGTTTGACCTAACAAACTGTCTGTAGCACCACATACACACATCCACACCTCAGAGACTCAATGATCAGCCTGTAACATCACACACACACACGCATACACAAATACACATACACCCACAGATACGGCTCGCTGTGATTCAATGCACAGCCTATAACACCACACAGAGACACCCATCACTCTGACTCAAACCGCAGCCTGTACCTGCACATACACACACAAAGAACCACCTTCTGGTACTCAATTCACAGCCTACTGCAGCACAAACACACACACACAAACACAACCATCACTGTGACTCAATGCATCTCCTATGACAGCATACACACTTGGCTCACTGTGAATCAATGCACAGCCTATACAAGAACACACACACACACCAACACGCACTCACACATGGCTCACTGGTAGTCAGTCAATCGCCTATACCAGGACACACACACACAGCTCGCTGTGACTCAATGAAGTCTGTATCACCACGCACTCACACACACACCCATGATTCAATAAAACCCATACCAGCACAATAAAGCCCATACCAGCACACAAAATCACATGCACACACACACACACCTGACTGTGACTGAAAAAGCTTTCTGTACCAGCACACACACACAGAAACACCTCACTGAGACGCAATGCACTGCCTATACGAGCAAACACTTAAACACACAGCTCACAGTGAATCAATACAGAGTCTATACCAGCACACACACAGACACACACAGAGCCCACTCTGTCTCAATGGTCATTCAGTGCTAGCACACACACACACACACACAGATACACACACACACACTCGTTCATGTCAAAGTGGATAAAAACACAGTCCACACCATCACAGACACACACACACTGCACTACTAACTGTGACTCAATGCACAGTATACACCAGCAAATACACACACACATGCACACACATCTCCTACACATTTAACTGTGACTCAGTGCTGTGACTATACCAGCTCCCCACACACACATGGTTCACCATGACTCAATGCAGAGCCAATAACTGTACACACACACACACATACACACACATATGTCTCAGTTTGACCTAACGACGAGTCTGTAGCACCACATACACACATGCACACCTCAGTGACTCAGTGTTCAACCTGTACCATCACACACACACACACATACAAAAATACACATACACACAAAAATACGGCACGCTGTGATTCAATGCACAGCCTATTACACCACACAGAGACACCCATCTCTCTGACTCAAACCGCAGCCTGTACCTGCACATACACACACAAAGACCCACCTTCTGTGACTCAATTCACAGCCTACTGCAGCACACACACACACAAACACAACCATCACTGTGACTCAATGCACCTCCTATACCAGCATACACACATGGCTCACTGTGGATCAATGCACAGCCTATACAAGAACACACAAACACACACTCACACATAACTGACTGTGACTCAGGGAACCACCTATAGCAGCACACACACACACACACACAAACATACACGGCTCTCTTGGACTCAATGCACTGTATATACCAGCACACACACACACACACACACATATATGACTCACTGACTCAATGCATAGCCTGTACTGGCACACACACAAGGCTTACTGTGACTCAATGCAGAGTCTACACCAGCATACAAACACATAGCTCACTGTGACTCAATGTAATGCCTATGCCAGCACACACACACAGAGACACATGCATGGCTCTCTCTTATTCAATGCACGCACTATACCATCACAAACACAAACACACACACACACGCACAGTCACTGTGCCACAGTACACAGCCTATATCACAACACCCATGCAAAGACACATATGCATGGCTCTTTGTGACTCTATGCACACCCTATACTATGACATACACACATTCACACATGGCTCATTGTGAATCAGTGCACAGTCTGTAGTTCCAGGTATACACACACAGACACACACCTCAGTGATTCAATGAAAAGCCCATACCATCACACACACACACATACACACACAGCTCACTGTGAATCAGTATACGGTCTTCAGCTCCATGTACATACACACACAACACACCTTAGTGAATCAATGCAGAGACCATACCAGCATACACACACACATACACACACCTGAGACTCAATGCTCTGCCTATTGCAGCACACACACACACACACACACACACACAGCTCACTGTGATTCAATACCAGCCTGTACCTGCACACACACACACTCTCACACACACCGCCGTGTGACTCAATGCAGCTTATACCACCACACAGACACACACACACACACACACACACCTCACTGTGACTCAATGCCAAGCCCATACAAGTAAACAGACACACACAACCATGGCTCACTGAGACTCAATGAACAGTGTATACTAGCACATACAAACACATGGCTCAATGTGAGTCAATGCATAGCCTATACCCGCACACACATACACAGAAACACACCTTAATGTGGCTCAGTGCACAGCCTATAGCAGTACACACACACACACCGCTCACTGATTCAATGCAAATCCCTTATCAGCATACACATACACATACACTCACCTAGGTGTGACTCAATTCTCAGCCTATAGCAGCACACACACACACCTTACTGTGACTCATGCAGACTCTACAGCACCAAATACACAAACACTAACACAGGGCTGGGATTCAATGCACAGTCCATACCAGCAAAGGCACACACACCACACCACACTGTGACTCAATGCTCAGATTATACCAGCACACACACATGGCTCACTGTGTCCTAGTGCACAGCATATAACATCACACACACACCCCACACTGTGACTCAATGCACAGCCTGTACCTACACATACACACACACACACCTCACTGTGACAAAAAGTGCAGCCTATGCCAGCACACACACACACCTCAATGTGACACAATGGTCAGCCTATACCAGAACACGCAGACACACACACATCACTGTGACTCAATGCACAGACTATACCAGCGTGCACACAAACACACAGCACTGTGACTCAATGTACAATGTATACCAAAACACACAAGCATACACACACACCTCAGTGTGACTCAATGCACAGCCTATACCAGCACCACACATACACACCTGCACAGATACAGGGTTCACTGTGACTCAATGCACAACCTATAGAAGAACACACACACATACCAACATGCACACACACATGGGTGACCGTGACTCAATCAATCGTGTATACCAGCACACACACACACGACTCACTGTGACTCAATGCAGTCTTTAGCACAACAAACACAGACACACACACCCATTGAATCAATGAAAGCCCACCAACACACAACACACCCATGGCTCCGTGTTACACAATGCTCAGCCTCTAGCAGCACACACACACACCCACACACACAGCCACACATATGCACGGCTCACTGTATCTCAATGTACATCTTATACCGGAACACACACACACACACACACATACACGGCCACACACCACACTGTGACTCAAAGTTCAGAATATACCAGCATGCACACATGAAAACAGCTCACTCACACTCAGTGCATGGCTTATACCATCACGAAACACACACGTGTATCACTATGTGTCAATGCATAAACTATACCAGCATTCACACACACAAACACGGCCATGACTCAGTTCACAGACTTTACAAGCACACACACACACATGACTCACTGTCACCCAATAACCAGCCTACGCCAGGACAGACACACAAACACACCTCACTGTGAATGAATGCACAGCCTATACCAGTACAGAAACATACACAAACACACAAGGCACACTGTGACTAATAGCCAGCCTTTAGATGCAGACACATGCACACTCCCACAAACACACTTCACTGTGACACAATGCTCAGCCTGTAGCACAACACACAGACACACATACCCCCAGATGACTGTGAAAAATGCAAAGCATACACCAGCACACACCCACACACACAGTTCAATGTGAATAAATGCACAGCTTATAAAATCACACACAAATGCACACACACACACACATGGCTAACTGTGAGAGAATGCACAGAATGGAACAGCACCCACACACACAATCACACACACAACTCACTGTGATTCAATGTTCAGCTTCTACAAGAGCACTCACACATACACAGGGCTCACTGTGACTGAGTGCGCAGCCTATACCAGCACACACACGAAAACACACAGCTCACTGTGATTCAATGCCCAGCCTATACTTGCACACACACGCACACTCACAACACACCTCACTGTGACTCAATGCTCAGCCTATACCAGCCCAGAGGTATTCACAAACACACACAGAGCTCACTGTGACTCAATGCACATTAACTTGAAGCAAACAACACACACACACACACACACACATGGTTCTCTGTGACTCAGTTCACAGTCTATACTAGCATCACACCCACACTCACAGCTCACTGTGACTTACTGCATCACCTATATAGGCACACACATACACACAAAGCCATAGACACCCACGGCTCACTGAAACTCAGTGTACGTCTTGTACCAGCAAAACAAACTCACAGCCAAACTATGACTCAATGCTCAAACTATATCAGCACATGCACATGCAAACAGCTCACTGTGAATCAATTGACAGCCTATACCATCACAAACACATAAACAGCTCACTAGGAGTCAATGCATAGCCTATGTCTGCATGCATACACACACACACACACACACACACACACACACACATGGCCGTGACTCAGTTCACAGTCTGTACCAGCACATAATCACACATGGCTTACTGTGACAAAACACGCAACCGAACACAGCACATGTGGACACACACACACCCAGAGACACACATGACTCACTGTGACTCAATGCACTGTCCATATTTGCACAGACACACACACACAGATGGCTCACTGGGACCCTGTGCACAGCCTATACCAACAAACCCTCACAGACACTAACGGAGCACTGTGACTCAATGCATAGCCTATATCAACAGGCATACCCACACACACACAAAAATACGGCAATGTGACTCAGTGCACAGCTTATAACAGAACACATGCATGCACACACACAAAAACAAACATGGCTCACTGATACTCAATCCACAGTCTCTAAGAGCACACACACACTCACACTCAAACCTCACTGTGTCTGAACACACAAGCTATACTATTACACACTCACACAGACACTGACACACATGTCACTGTGACTCAATGCACAGCCTATCTCAGCACACACACACAGACATACAAATCTGAGACTCAATGCCCAGTGTACACCGGAACAGACATACACACCTCACTGTGACTCAATGCACAGCCTATACCAGCACACAAACACACACATGCACACACACACACGGCTCACTGTGACTCAATGCCCAGCATAAACCTGAAAAGACACACACTATCAGACACAAACATCACTGTTTCTCATTGAGTGGCTTTTACCACTGCACATAAACACAAACTCACACACACACCTCACTGTGACTCAATGTCCAGCCTATATGTTCACACACATGCACAATCACACACACACAGCTCACAGTGAATCAATGCAAAACATATAGCCACACAACATGCACAACCACACAAAAACTCAATGTGAATCAATGCATAGCCTATACCAGCACACATGCATGCACACACACAGACTCAATGCACAGTCTATAGAGTGACACACAGAAACACATGGCTCAGTGTTACACAATGCCCAGCCTCTAGCAGCACACACACACAGACACAGCCACACACATGCACGGATCACTGTATCTCAATGTACATCTTATACCAGAACACACACACACACACACACACAGCTCATTGTGAAACAATGCAAAATGTATACCAGCAGACATCCACACACCCACACTCATAGTTCAATGTGAATCAAGGCACAACCTATAAAAGCACACATGCATGCACACACACACACAACAAACTGTGACTGAATGCCCAGTATGTAACAGCACTCACACACACTCATACACACCTCACTGTTAACCAGTGTGCAGCTTCTACAAGCACACTCACATACACACACGGCTCACTGTAACTGAATGTGCAGCCTATATCAGCACACACACAAACACACACAGCTCACTGTGCTTCAATGCCCACCCTATACTTGCACACACATGAACACTCACACACACACCACACTGTGACTCAATTCTCAGCCTATGCCAGCCCAGAGGTATTCAAAAACACACACAGAGCTACTGTGACTCAATGCACATTACCTAACAGCACACACACACACACACACAAACATACACTGCTCATTGGATTCAATGCACTGTCTAAACCAGCACACACACACACAAACACACACACATATATGACTCACTGACTCAATGCACAACCTGTACTGGCACACACACAAGGCTTACTGTGACTCAATGCAGAGTCTACACCAGCATACAAACACATGGCTCACTGTGACTCAATGTAATGCCTATGCCAGCACACACACACAGAGACACATGCATGGCTCTCTCTGATTCAATGCACGTACTATACCATCACAAACACACACACACACGCACAGTCACTGTGACACAATGCAGACCCTATACCACAACACCCATGCAAAGACACATATGCATGGCTCTTTGTGACTCTATGCACACCCTATACTATCACATACACACATTCACACATGGCTCATTGTGAATCAGTGCACAGTCTGTAGTTCCAGGTATACACACACAGAGACACCCCTCAGTGACTCAATGCAAAGCCCATACCATCACACACACACACACACATACACACACAGCTCACTGTGAATCAGTGTACAGTCTTCAGCTCTATGTACATACACACACAACACACCTTAGTGAATCAATGCAGAGACCATACCAGCATACACACACACATACACACACCTGAGACTCAATGCTCTGCCTATTCCAGCACACTCACACACACACGCACGCACATGGTTCACTGTGATTCAATACCAGCCTGTACCTGCACACACACACACTCTCACACACACCGCCGTGTGACTCAATGCAGTTTATACCACCACACAGACACACACACACACACACACCTCACTGTGACTCAACGCCAAGCCCATACAAGTAAACAGACACACACAACCATGGCTCACTGAGACTCAATGAACAGTGTATACTAGCACATACAAACACATGGTTCAATGTGAGTCAATGCATAGCCTATACCCGCACACACATACACAGAAACACACCTTAATGTGGCTCAGTGCACAGCCTATAGCAGTACACACACACACACACACTGCTCAGTGATTCAATTCAAATCCCATATCAGCATACACATACACTCACCTAGGTGTGACTCAATTCTCAGCCAATAGCAGCACACACACACATCTTACTGTGACTCATGCAGACTGTACAACACCAAATACACAAACACTAACACATGGCTTGGATTCAATGCACAGTCCATACCAGCAAAGGCACACACACCACACCACACTGTGACTCAATGCTCAGATTATACCAGCACACACACACGGCTCACTGTGTCCTAGTGCACAGAATATAACATCACACACACACACACACACCCCACACTGTGACTCAATGCACAACCTGTACCTACACATACACACACACACACCTCACTGTGACAAAAAGTGCAGCCTATACCAGCACACACACACACACACCTCAATCTGACACAATGGTCAGCCAATATCAGAACACGCAGACACACACACACATCACTCTGACTCACTGCACATCCTATACCAGTGCACTCACACACACGAACACATGGCTGACTGTGAATCAATGCACACTATACCAGGACACACACACACACACACACACACGGCTCCATGTGACTCAGTGCACCGGATATGCTAGCAGACATACACACACAGAGAAGCACATACGGCAAACTGTGAGTCTATCCACAGCCCATACTTCCACACACGCACACAAACTGACACTCAAAAACACAGCTCAGTGTGATTCAATGCAAATCCTATACCAGAAAGTGCACACACACACACACACAAAAACCTCCCTATGAATCAGTGCATAACGTATAACATCACACACATACACCTCACTGTGACTCAAAGTGGTGCCTCTCCCTGCACATACACACACAAACAACTCAATATGACTCAATGTGTAGACTGTACCAGCACACACACACACACATGTGCACACACACCTAAGTGTGCCTCAATTGTCAGCCTATACCAGAACACACGGACACACACACCTCTCACTCTGACTCAATGCACAACATATACCAGCGTGTACACACACTCACATGGCACAGTGAATCAATATATAACTGCACACACACACACACACACACACACACAGACATGCACAGATGCAGGCCTCACTGTGACTCAATGCACAGTCTATACCAGTACACACAAACACACCAACACGCACTCACACCTGGCTCAATGGTACTGAAACAATCGCATATACCAGCACACACACACACAGCTCACTGTGACTCAATGCAGTCTGTATCACCACACACTCACACACAAACCCATGAGTCAATAAACCCCATACCAACACAATAAAGCCTATACCAGCACACAAACACACATGCACACACACACACACTAGACTGTGACTGAAAACGCTTCCTGTACCAGCACACAACACACAAACACCTCACTGTGACTCAATGCACAGCCTATACGAGCACACACATACACACAAAGCTCACAGTGACTCAATACAGAGTCTATACCAGTGCACACACAGACACACACACAGCCCACTCTGTCTCAATGGTCATCCAGTGTCAGCACACACACACACACACACAAACACACACACTCGTTCAGGTCAAAGTGGATAAAACCACAGTCCACACCATCACAGACACACACACACTGCACTACTCACTGTGACTCAATGCACAGTCTACACCAGCAAATACACACACACACACACACACACACCTCCCACACATTTAACTGTGACTCAGTGCTGTGACTATACCAGCTCCCCACACACACATGGTTCACTGTGACTCAGTGCACAGCCAATTACTGTACACACACACACAGATACACACACATATTGCTCAGTTTGACCTAACAAACTGTCTGTAGCACCACATACACACATCCACACCTCAGAGACTCAATGATCAGCCTGTAACATCACACACACACACACGCATACACAAATACACATACACCCACAGATACGGCTCGCTGTGATTCAATGCACAGCCTATAACACCACAGAGAGACACCCATCACTCTGACTCAAACCGCAGCCTGTACCTGCACATACACACACAAAGAACCACCTTCTGGTACTCAATTCACAGCCTACTGCAGCACAAACACACACACACAAACACAACCATCACTGTGACTCAATGCACCTCCTATGACAGCATACACACTTGGCTCACTGTGAATCAATGCACAGCCTATACAAGAACACACACACACACCAACACGCACTCACACATGGCTCACTGGTAGTCAGTCAATCGCCTATACCAGGACACACACACACAGCTCGCTGTGACTCAATGAAGTCTGTATCACCACGCACTCACACACACACCCATGATTCAATAAAACCCATACCAGCACAATAAAGCCCATACCAGCACACAAAATCACATGCACACACACACACACCTGACTGTGACTGAAAAAGCTTTCTGTACCAGCACACACACACAGAAACACCTCACTGAGACGCAATGCACTGCCTATACGAGCAAACACTTAAACACACAGCTCACAGTGAATCAATACAGAGTCTATACCAGCACACACACAGACACACACAGAGCCCACTCTGTCTCAATGGTCATTCAGTGCTAGCACACACACACACACACACAGATACACACACACACACTCGTTCATGTCAAAGTGGATAAAAACACAGTCCACACCATCACAGACACACACACACTGCACTACTAACTGTGACTCAATGCACAGTATACACCAGCAAATACACACACACATGCACACACATCTCCTACACATTTAACTGTGACTCAGTGCTGTGACTATACCAGCTCCCCACACACACATGGTTCACCATGACTCAATGCAGAGCCAATAACTGTACACACACACACACATACACACACATATGTCTCAGTTTGACCTAACGACGAGTCTGTAGCACCACATACACACATGCACACCTCAGTGACTCAGTGTTCAACCTGTACCATCACACACACACACACATACAAAAATACACATACACACAAAAATACGGCTCGCTGTGATTCAATGCACAGCCTATTACACCACACAGAGACACCCATCTCTCTGACTCAAACCGCAGCCTGTACCTGCACATACCCACACAAAGACCCACCTTCTGTGACTCAATTCACAGCCTACTGCAGCACACACACACACAAACACAACCATCACTGTGACTCAATGCACCTCCTATACCAGCATACACACATGGCTCACTGTGGATCAATGCACAGCCTATACAAGAACACACAAACACACACTCACACATAACTGACTGTGACTCAGGGAACCACCTATAGCAGCACACACACACACACACACAAACATACACGGCTCTCTTGGACTCAATGCACTGCATATACCAGCACACACACACACACACACACACATATATGACTCACTGACTCAATGCATAGCCTGTACTGGCACACACACAAGGCTTACTGTGACTCAATGCAGAGTCTACACCAGCATACAAACACATGGCTCACTGTGACTCAATGTAATGCCTATGCCAGCACACACACACAGAGACACATGCATGGCTCTCTCTTATTCAATGCACGCACTATACCATCACAAACACAAACACACACACACATGCACAGTCACTGTGCCACAGTACACAGCCTATATCACAACACCCATGCAAAGACACATATGCATGGCTCTTTGTGACTCTATGCACACCCTATACTATGACATACACACATTCACACATGGCTCGTTGTGAATCAGTGCACAGTCTGTAGTTCCAGGTATACACACACAGACACACACCTCAGTGATTCAATGAAAAGCCCATACCATCACACACACACACACATACACACACAGCTCACTGTGAATCAGTATACGGTCTTCAGCTCCATGTACATACACACACAACACACCTTAGTGAATCAATGCAGAGACCATACCAGCATACACACACACATACACACACCTGAGACTCAATGCTCTGCCTATTGCAGCACACACACACACACACACACACACACAGCTCACTGTGATTCAATACCAGCCTGTACCTGCACACACACACACTCTCACACACACCGCCGTGTGACTCAATGCAGCTTATACCACCACACAGACACACACACACACACACACACACCTCACTGTGACTCAATGCCAAGCCCATACAAGTAAACAGACACACACAACCATGGCTCACTGAGACTCAATGAACAGTGTATACTAGCACATACAAACACATGGCTCAATGTGAGTCAATGCATAGCCTATACCCGCACACACATACACAGAAACACACCTTAATGTGGCTCAGTGCACAGCCTATAGCAGTACACACACACACACCGCTCACTGATTCAATGCAAATCCCTTATCAGCATACACATACACATACACTCACCTAGGTGTGACTCAATTCTCAGCCTATAGCAGCACACACACACACCTTACTGTGACTCATGCAGACTCTACAGCACCAAATACACAAACACTAACACAGGGCTGGGATTCAATGCACAGTCCATACCAGCAAAGGCACACACACCACACCACACTGTGACTCAATGCTCAGATTATACCAGCACACACACATGGCTCACTGTGTCCTAGTGCACAGCATATAACATCACACACACACCCCACACTGTGACTCAATGCACAGCCTGTACCTACACATACACACACACACACCTCACTGTGACAAAAAGTGCAGCCTATGCCAGCACACACACACACCTCAATGTGACACAATGGTCAGCCTATACCAGAACATGCAGACACACACACATCACTGTGACTCAATGCACAGACTATACCAGCGTGCACACAAACACACAGCACTGTGACTCAATGTACAATGTATACCAAAACACACAAGCATACACACACACCTCAGTGTGACTCAATGCACAGCCTATACCAGCACCACACATACACACCTGCACAGATACAGGGTTCACTGTGACTCAATGCACAACCTATAGAAGAACACACACACATACCAACATGCACACACACATGGGTGACCGTGACTCAATCAATCGTGTATATCAGCACACACACACAAGACTCACTGTGACTCAATGCAGTCTTTAGCACAACAAACACAGACACACACACCCATTGAATCAATGAAAGCCCACCAACACACAACACACCCATGGCTCCGTGTTACACAATGCTCAGCCTCTAGCAGCACACACACACAGCCACACACACAGCCACACATATGCACGGCTCACTGTATCTCAATGTACATCTTATACCGGAACACACACACACACACACACACACATACACGGCCACACACCACACTGTGACTCAAAGTTCAGAATATACCAGCATGCACACATGAAAACAGCTCACTCACACTCAGTGCATGGCTTATACCATCACGAAACACACACGTGTATCACTATGTGTCAATGCATAAACTATACCAGCATTCACACACACAAACACGGCCATGACTCAGTTCACAGACTTTACAAGCACACACACACACATGACTCACTGTCACCCAATAACCAGCCTACGCCAGGACAGACACACAAACACACCTCACTGTGAATGAATGCACAGCCTATACCAGTACAGAAACATACACAAACACACAAGGCACACTGTGACTAATAGCCAGCCTTTAGATGCAGACACATGCACACTCCCACAAACACACTTCACTGTGACACAATGCTCAGCCTGTAGCACAACACACAGACACACATACCCCCAGATGACTGTGAAAAATGCAAAGCATACACCAGCACACACCCACACACACAGTTCAATGTGAATAAATGCACAGCTTATAAAATCACACACAAATGCACACACACACACACATGGCTAACTGTGAGAGAATGCACAGAATGGAACAGCACCCACACACACAATCACACACACAACTCACTGTGATTCAATGTTCAGCTTCTACAAGAGCACTCACACATACACAGGGCTCACTGTGACTGAATGCGCAGCCTATACCAGCACACACACGAAAACACACAGCTCACTGTGATTCAATGCCCAGCCTATACTTGCACACACACGCACACTCACAACACACCTCACTGTGACTCAATGCTCAGCCTATACCAGCCCAGAGGTATTCACAAACACACACAGAGCTCACTGTGACTCAATGCACATTAACTTGAAGCAAACAACACACACACACACACATGGTTCTCTGTGACTCAGTTCACAGTCTATACTAGCATCACACCCACACTCACAGCTCACTGTGACTTACTGCACCACCTATATAGGCACACACATACACACAAAGCCATAGACACCCACGGCTCACTGAAACTCAGTGTACGTCTTGTACCGGCAAAACAAACTCACAGCCAAACTATGACTCAATGCTCAAACTATATCAGCACATGCACACGCAAACAGCTCACTGTGAATCAATTGACAGCCTATACCATCACAAACACATAAACAGCTCACTAGGAGTCAATGCATAGCCTATGTCTGCATGCATACACACACACACACACACACACACACACACACACACATGGCCGTGACTCAGTTCACAGTCTGTACCAGCACATAATCACACATGGCTTACTGTGACAAAACACGCAACCGAACACAGCACATGTGGACACACACACACCCAGAGACACACATGACTCACTGTGACTCAATGCACTGTCCATATTTGCACAGACACACACACACAGATGGCTCACTGGGACCCTGTGCACAGCCTATACCAACAAACCCTCACAGACACTAACGGAGCACTGTGACTCAATGCATAGCCTATATCAACAGGCATACCCACACACACACAAAAATACGGCAATGTGACTCAGTGCACAGCTTATAACAGAACACATGCATGCACACACACAAAAACAAACATGGCTCACTGATACTCAATCCACAGTCTCTAAGAGCACACACACACTCACACTCAAACCTCACTGTGTCTGAACACACAAGCTATACTATTACACACTCACACAGACACTGACACACATGTCACTGTGACTCAATGCACAGCCTATCTCAGCACACACACACAGACATACAAATCTGAGACTCAATGCCCAGTGTACACCGGAACAGACATACACACCTCACTGTGACTCAATGCACAGCCTATACCAGCACACAAACACACACATGCACACACACACATGGCTCACTGTGACTCAATGCCCAGCATAAACCTGAAAAGACACACACTATCAGACACAAACATCACTGTTTCTCATTGAGTGGCTTTTACCACTGCACATAAACACAAACTCACACACACACCTCACTGTGACTCAATGTCCAGCCTATATGTTCACACACATGCACAATCACACACACACAGCTCACAGTGAATCAATGCAAAACATATAGCCACACAACATGCACAACCACACACAAACTCAATGTGAATCAATGCATAGCCTATACCAGCACACATGCATGCACACACACAGACTCAATGCACAGTCTATAGAGTGACACACAGAAACACATGGCTCAGTGTTACACAATGCCCAGCCTCTAGCAGCACACACACACAGACACAGCCACACACATGCACGGATCACTGTATCTCAATGTACATCTTATACCAGAACACACACACACACACACAGCTCATTGTGAAACAATGCAAAATATATACCAGCAGACACCCACACACCCACACTCACAGTTCAATGTGAATCAAGGCACAACCTATAAAAGCACACATGCATGCACACACACACACAACAAACTGTGACTGAATGCCCAGTATGTAACAGCACTCACACACACTCATACACACCTCACTGTTAACCAGTGTGCAGCTTCTACAAGCACACTCACATACACACACGGCTCACTGTAACTGAATGTGCACCCTATATCAGCACACACACAAACACACACAGCTCACTGTGCTTCAATGCCCACCCTATACTTGCACACACATGAACACTCACACACACACCACACTGTGACTCAATTCTCAGCCTATGCCAGCCCAGAGGTATTCAAAAACACACACAGAGCTACTGTGACTCAATGCACATTACCTAACAGCACACACACACACACACACAAACATACACGGCTCATTGGATTCAATGCACTGTCTAAACCAGCACACACACACACAAACACACACACATATATGACTCACTGACTCAATGCACAACCTGTACTGGCACACACACAAGGCTTACTGTGACTCAATGCAGAGTCTACACCAGCATACAAACACATGGCTCACTGTGACTCAATGTAATGCCTATGCCAGCACACACACACAGAGACACATGCATGGCTCTCTCTGATTCAATGCACATACTATACCATCACAAACACACACACACACACGCACAGTCACTGTGACACAATGCAGACCCTATACCACAACACCCATGCAAAGACACATATGCACGGCTCTTTGTGACTCTATGCACACCCTATACTATCACATACACACATTCACACATGGCTCATTGTGAATCAGTGCACAGTCTCTAGTTCCAGGTGTACACACACAGACACACCCCTCAGTGACTCAATGCAAAGCCCATACCATCACACACACACACACATACACACACAGCTCACTGTGAATCAGTGTACAGTCTTCAGCTCTATGTACATACACACACAACACACCTTAGTGAATCAATGCAGAGACCATACCAGCATACACACACACATACACACACCTGAGACTCAATGCTCTGCCTATTCCAGCACACTCACACACACACGCACGCACATGGTTCACTGTGATTCAATACCAGCCTGTACCTGCACACACACACACTCTCACACACACCGCCGTGTGACTCAATGCAGTTTATACCACCACACAGACACACACACACACACACCTCACTGTGACTCAACGCCAAGCCCATACAAGTAAACAGACACACACAACCATGGCTCACTGAGACTCAATGAACAGTGTATACTAGCACATACAAACACATGGTTCAATGTGAGTCAATGCATAGCCTATACCCGCACACACATACACAGAAACACACCTTAATGTGGCTCAGTGCACAGCCTATAGCAGTACACACACACACACACACTGCTCACTGATTCAATGCAAATCCCATATCAGCATACACATACACTCACCTAGGTGTGACTCAATTCTCAGCCAATAGCAGCACACACACACATCTTACTGTGACTCATGCAGACTGTACAACACCAAATACACAAACACTAACACATGGCTTGGATTCAATGCACAGTCCATACCAGCAAAGGCACACACACCACACCACACTGTGACTCAATGCTCAGATTATACCAGCACACACACACGGCTCACTGTGTCCTAGTGCACAGAATATAACATCACACACACACACACACACCCCACACTGTGACTCAATGCACAGCCTGTACCTACACATACACACACACACACCTCACTGTGACAAAAAGTGCAGCCTATACCAGCACACACACACACACACCTCAATCTGACACAATGGTCAGCCAATATCAGAACACGCAGACACACACACACATCACTCTGACTCACTGCACATCCTATACCAGTGCACTCACACTCACACACACAAACACATGGCTGACTGTGAATCAATGCACACTATACCAGGACACACACACACACACACACACACGGCTCCATGTGACTCAGTGCACCGGATATGCTAGCAGACATACACACACAGAGAAGCACATACGGCAAACTGTGAGTCAATCCACAGCCCATACCTCCACACACGCACACAAACTGACACTCAAAAACACAGCTCAGTGTGATTCAATGCAAATCCTATACCAGAAAGTGCACACACACACACACAAAAACCTCCCTATGAATCAGTGCATAACGTATAACATCACACACGTACACCTCACTGTGACTCAAAGTGGTGCCTCTCCCTGCACATACACACACAAACAACTCAATATGACTCAATGTGTAGACTGTACCAGCACACACACACACACATGTGCACACACACCTCAGTGTGCCTCAATTGTCAGCCTATACCAGAACACACGGACACACACACCTCTCACTCTGACTCAATGCACAACGTATACCAGCGTGTACACACACTCACATGGCACAGTGAATCAATATATAACTGCACACACACACACACACACACACACAGACATGCACAGATGCAGGCCTCACTGTGACTCAATGCACAGTCTATACCAGTACACACAAACACACCAACACGCACTCACACCTGGCTCAATGGTACTGAAACAATCGCATATACCAGCACACACACACACAGCTCACTGTGACTCAATGCAGTCTGTATCACCACACACTCACACACAAACCCATGAGTCAATAAACCCCATACCAACACAATAAAGCCTATACCAGCACACAAACACACATGCACACACACACACACTAGACTGTGACTGAAAACGCTTCCTGTACCAGCACACAACACACAAACACCTCACTGTGACTCAATGCACAGCCTATACGAGCACACACATACACACAAAGCTCACAGTGACTCAATACAGAGTCTATACCAGTGCACACACAGACACACACACACACACAGCCCACTCTGTCTCAATGGTCATCCAGTGTCAGCACACACACACACACACACAAACACACACACTCGTTCAGGTCAAAGTGGATAAAACCACAGTCCACACCATCACAGACACACACACACTGCACTACTCACTGTGACTCAATGCACAGTCTACACCAGCAAATACACACACACACACACACACACACACACCTCCCACACATTTAACTGTGACTCAGTGCTGTGACTATACCAGCTCCCCACACACACATGGTTCACTGTGACTCAGTGCACAGCCAATTACTGTACACACACACACAGATACACACACATATTGCTCAGTTTGACCTAACAAACTGTCTGTAGCACCACATACACACATCCACACCTCAGAGACTCAATGATCAGCCTGTAACATCACACACACACACGCATACACAAATACACATACACCCACAGATACGGCTCGCTGTGATTCAATGCACAGCCTATAACACGACACAGAGACACCCATCACTCTGACTCAAACCGCAGCCTGTACCTGCACATACACACACAAAGAACCACCTTCTGGTACTCAATTCACAGCCTACTGCAGCACAAACACACACACACAAACACAACCATCACTGTGACTCAATGCACCTCCTATGACAGCATACACACTTGGCTCACTGTGAATCAATGCACAGCCTATACAAGAACACACACACACACCAACACGCACTCACACATGGCTCACTGGTAGTCAGTCAATCGCCTATACCAGGACACACACACACAGCTCGCTGTGACTCAATGAAGTCTGTATCACCACGCACTCACACACACACCCATGATTCAATAAAACCCATACCAGCACAATAAAGCCCATACCAGCACACAAAATCACATGCACACACACACACACCTGACTGTGACTGAAAAAGCTTTCTGTACCAGCACACACACACAGAAACACCTCACTGAGACGCAATGCACTGCCTATACGAGCAAACACTTAAACACACAGCTCACAGTGAATCAATACAGAGTCTATACCAGCACACACACAGACACACACAGAGCCCACTCTGTCTCAATGGTCATTCAGTGCTAGCACACACTCACACACACAGATACACACACACACACTCGTTCATGTCAAAGTGGATAAAAACACAGTCCACACCATCACAGACACACACACACTGCACTACTAACTGTGACTCAATGCACAGTATACACCAGCAAATACACACACACATGCACACACATCTCCTACACATTTAACTGTGACTCAGTGCTGTGACTATACCAGCTCCCCACACACACATGGTTCACCATGACTCAATGCAGAGCCAATAACTGTACACACACACACACATACACACACATATGTCTCAGTTTGACCTAACGACGAGTCTGTAGCACCACATACACACATGCACACCTCAGTGACTCAGTGTTCAACCTGTACCATCACACACACACACACATACAAAAATACACATACACACAAAAATACGGCTCGCTGTGATTCAATGCACAGCCTATTACACCACACAGAGACACCCATCTCTCTGACTCAAACCGCAGCCTGTACCTGCACATACACACACAAAGACCCACCTTCTGTGACTCAATTCACAGCCTACTGCAGCACACACACACACAAACACAACCATCACTGTGACTCAATGCACCTCCTATACCAGCATACACACATGACTCACTGTGGATCAATGCACAGCCTATACAAGAACACACAAACACACACTCACACATAACTGACTGTGACTCAGGGAACCACCTATAGCAGCACACACACACACACACACAAACATACACGGCTCTCTTGGACTCAATGCACTGCATATACCAGCACACACACACACACACACACACATATATGACTCACTGACTCAATGCATAGCCTGTACTGGCACACACACAAGGCTTACTGTGACTCAATGCAGAGTCTACACCAGCATACAAACACATGGCTCACTGTGACTCAATGTAATGCCTATGCCAGCACACACACACAGAGACACATGCATGGCTCTCTCTTATTCAATGCACGCACTATACCATCACAAACACAAACACACACACACATGCACAGTCACTGTGCCACAGTACACAGCCTATATCACAACACCCATGCAAAGACACATATGCATGGCTCTTTGTGACTCTATGCACACCCTATACTATGACATACACACATTCACACATGGCTCATTGTGAATCAGTGCACAGTCTGTAGTTCCAGGTATACACACACAGACACACACCTCAGTGATTCAATGAAAAGCCCATACCATCACACACACACACACATACACACACAGCTCACTGTGAATCAGTATACGGTCTTCAGCTCCATGTACATACACACACAACACACCTTAGTGAATCAATGCAGAGACCATACCAGCATACACACACACATACACACACCTGAGACTCAATGCTCTGCCTATTGCAGCACACACACACACACACACACACACACACACACAGCTCACTGTGATTCAATACCAGCCTGTACCTGCACACACACACACTCTCACACACACCGCCGTGTGACTCAATGCAGCTTATACCACCACACAGACACACACACACACACACACACACCTCACTGTGACTCAATGCCAAGCCCATACAAGTAAACAGACACACACAACCATGGCTCACTGAGACTCAATGAACAGTGTATACTAGCACATACAAACACATGGCTCAATGTGAGTCAATGCATAGCCTATACCCGCACACACATACACAGAAACACACCTTAATGTGGCTCAGTGCACAGCCTATAGCAGTACACACACACACACCGCTCACTGATTCAATGCAAATCCCTTATCAGCATACACATACACATACACTCACCTAGGTGTGACTCAATTCTCAGCCTATAGCAGCACACACACACACCTTACTGTGACTCATGCAGACTCTACAGCACCAAATACACAAACACTAACACAGGGCTGGGATTCAATGCACAGTCCATACCAGCAAAGGCACACACACCACACCACACTGTGACTCAATGCTCAGATTATACCAGCACACACACATGGCTCACTGTGTCCTAGTGCACAGCATATAACATCACACACACACCCCACACTGTGACTCAATGCACAGCCTGTACCTACACATACACACACACACACCTCACTGTGACAAAAAGTGCAGCCTATGCCAGCACACACACACACCTCAATGTGACACAATGGTCAGCCTATACCAGAACATGCAGACACACACACATCACTGTGACTCAATGCACAGACTATACCAGCGTGCACACAAACACACAGCACTGTGACTCAATGTATAATGTATACCAAAACACACAAGCATACACACACACCTCAGTGTGACTCAATGCACAGCCTATACCAGCACCACACATACACACCTGCACAGATACAGGGTTCACTGTGACTCAATGCACAACCTATAGAAGAACACACACACATACCAACATGCACACACACATGGGTGACCGTGACTCAATCAATCGTGTATACCAGCACACACACACACGACTCACTGTGACTCAATGCAGTCTTTAGCACAACAAACACAGACACACACACCCATTGAATCAATGAAAGCCCACCAACACACAACACACCCATGGCTCCGTGTTACACAATGCTCAGCCTCTAGCAGCACACACACACACCCACACACACAGCCACACATATGCACGGCTCACTGTATCTCAATGTACATCTTATACCGGAACACACACACACACACACACACATACACGGCCACACACCACACTGTGACTCAAAGTTCAGAATATACCAGCATGCACACATGAAAACAGCTCACTCACACTCAGTGCATGGCTTATACCATCACGAAACACACACGTGTATCACTATGTGTCAATGCATAAACTATACCAGCATTCACACACACAAACACGGCCATGACTCAGTTCACAGACTTTACAAGCACACACACACACATGACTCACTGTCACCCAATAACCAGCCTACGCCAGGACAGACACACAAACACACCTCACTGTGAATGAATGCACAGCCTATACCAGTACAGAAACATACACAAACACACAAGGCACACTGTGACTAATAGCCAGCCTTTAGATGCAGACACATGCACACTCCCACAAACACACTTCACTGTGACACAATGCTCAGCCTGTAGCACAACACACAGACACACATACCCCCAGATGACTGTGAAAAATGCAAAGCATACACCAGCACACACCCACACACACAGTTCAATGTGAATAAATGCACAGCTTATAAAATCACACACAAATGCACACACACACACACATGGCTAACTGTGAGAGAATTCACAGAATGGAACAGCACCCACACACACAATCACACACACAACTCACTGTGATTCAATGTTCAGCTTCTACAAGAGCACTCACACATACACAGGGCTCACTGTGACTGAATGCGCAGCCTATACCAGCACACACACGAAAACACACAGCTCACTGTGATTCAATGCCCAGCCTATACTTGCACACACACGCACACTCACAACACACCTCACTGTGACTCAATGCTCAGCCTATACCAGCCCAGAGGTATTCACAAACACACACAGAGCTCACTGTGACTCAATGCACATTAACTTGAAGCAAACAACACACACACACACACACACACACATGGTTCTCTGTGACTCAGTTCACAGTCTATACTAGCATCACACCCACACTCACAGCTCACTGTGACTTACTGCACCACCTATATAGGCACACACATACACACAAAGCCATAGACACCCACGGCTCACTGAAACTCAGTGTACGTCTTGTACCGGCAAAACAAACTCACAGCCAAACTATGACTCAATGCTCAAACTATATCAGCACATGCACACGCAAACAGCTCACTGTGAATCAATTGACAGCCTATACCATCACAAACACATAAACAGCTCACTAGGAGTCAATGCATAGCCTATGTCTGCATGCATACACACACACACACACACACACACACACACATGGCCGTGACTCAGTTCACAGTCTGTACCAGCACATAATCACACATGGCTTACTGTGACAAAACACGCAACCGAACACAGCACATGTGGACACACACACACCCAGAGACACACATGACTCACTGTGACTCAATGCACTGTCCATATTTGCACAGACACACACACACAGATGGCTCACTGGGACCCTGTGCACAGCCTATACCAACAAACCCTCACAGACACTAACGGAGCACTGTGACTCAATGCATAGCCTATATCAACAGGCATACCCACACACACACAAAAATACGGCAATGTGACTCAGTGCACAGCTTATAACAGAACACATGCATGCACACACACAAAAACAAACATGGCTCACTGATACTCAATCCACAGTCTCTAAGAGCACACACACACTCACACTCAAACCTCACTGTGTCTGAACACACAAGCTATACTATTACACACTCACACAGACACTGACACACATGTCACTGTGACTCAATGCACAGCCTATCTCAGCACACACACACAGACATACAAATCTGAGACTCAATGCCCAGTGTACACCGGAACAGACATACACACCTCACTGTGACTCAATGCACAGCCTATACCAGCACACAAACACACACATGCACACACACACATGGCTCACTGTGACTCAATGCCCAGCATAAACCTGAAAAGACACACACTATCAGACACAAACATCACTGTTTCTCATTGAGTGGCTTTTACCACTGCACATAAACACAAACTCACACACACACCTCACTGTGACTCAATGTCCAGCCTATATGTTCACACACATGCACAATCACACACACACAGCTCACAGTGAATCAATGCAAAACATATAGCCACACAACATGCACAACCACACACAAACTCAATGTGAATCAATGCATAGCCTATACCAGCACACATGCATGCACACACACAGACTCAATGCACAGTCTATAGAGTGACACACAGAAACACATGGCTCAGTGTTACACAATGCCCAGCCTCTAGCAGCACACACACACAGACACAGCCACACACATGCACGGATCACTGTATCTCAATGTACATCTTATACCAGAACACACACACACACACACAGCTCATTGTGAAACAATGCAAAATATATACCAGCAGACACCCACACACCCACACTCACAGTTCAATGTGAATCAAGGCACAACCTATAAAAGCACACATGCATGCACACACACACACAACAAACTGTGACTGAATGCCCAGTATGTAACAGCACTCACACACACTCATACACACCTCACTGTTAACCAGTGTGCAGCTTCTACAAGCACACTCACATACACACACGGCTCACTGTAACTGAATGTGCACCCTATATCAGCACACACACAAACACACACAGCTCACTGTGCTTCAATGCCCACCCTATAATTGCACACACATGAACACTCACACACACACCACACTGTGACTCAATTCTCAGCCTATGCCAGCCCAGAGGTATTCAAAAACACACACAGAGCTACTGTGACTCAATGCACATTACCTAACAGCACACACACACACACACACAAACATACACGGCTCATTGGATTCAATGCACTGTCTAAACCAGCACACACACACACAAACACACACACATATATGACTCACTGACTCAATGCACAACCTGTACTGGCACACACACAAGGCTTACTGTGACTCAATGCAGAGTCTACACCAGCATACAAACACATGGCTCACTGTGACTCAATGTAATGCCTATGCCAGCACACACACACAGAGACACATGCATGGCTCTCTCTGATTCAATGCACATACTATACCATCACAAACACACACACACACACGCACAGTCACTGTGACACAATGCAGACCCTATACCACAACACCCATGCAAAGACACATATGCACGGCTCTTTGTGACTCTATGCACACCCTATACTATCACATACACACATTCACACATGGCTCATTGTGAATCAGTGCACAGTCTCTAGTTCCAGGTGTACACACACAGACACACCCCTCAGTGACTCAATGCAAAGCCCATACCATCACACACACACACACATACACACACAGCTCACTGTGAATCAGTGTACAGTCTTCAGCTCTATGTACATACACACACAACACACCTTAGTGAATCAATGCAGAGACCATACCAGCATACACACACACATACACACACCTGAGACTCAATGCTCTGCCTATTCCAGCACACTCACACACACACGCACGCACATGGTTCACTGTGATTCAATACCAGCCTGTACCTGCACACACACACACTCTCACACACACCGCCGTGTGACTCAATGCAGTTTATACCACCACACAGACACACACACACACACACCTCACTGTGACTCAACGCCAAGCCCATACAAGTAAACAGACACACACAACCATGGCTCACTGAGACTCAATGAACAGTGTATACTAGCACATACAAACACATGGTTCAATGTGAGTCAATGCATAGCCTATACCCGCACACACATACACAGAAACACACCTTAATGTGGCTCAGTGCACAGCCTATAGCAGTACACACACACACACACACTGCTCACTGATTCAATGCAAATCCCATATCAGCATACACATACACTCACCTAGGTGTGACTCAATTCTCAGCCAATAGCAGCACACACACACATCTTACTGTGACTCATGCAGACTGTACAACACCAAATACACAAACACTAACACATGGCTTGGATTCAATGCACAGTCCATACCAGCAAAGGCACACACACCACACCACACTGTGACTCAATGCTCAGATTATACCAGCACACACACACGGCTCACTGTGTCCTAGTGCACAGAATATAACATCACACACACACACACACACCCCACACTGTGACTCAATGCACAGCCTGTACCTACACATACACACACACACACCTCACTGTGACAAAAAGTGCAGCCTATACCAGCACACACACACACACACCTCAATCTGACACAATGGTCAGCCAATATCAGAACACGCAGACACACACACACATCACTCTGACTCACTGCACATCCTATACCAGTGCACTCACACTCACACACACAAACACATGGCTGACTGTGAATCAATGCACACTATACCAGGACACACACACACACACACACACACGGCTCCATGTGACTCAGTGCACCGGATATGCTAGCAGACATACACACACAGAGAAGCACATACGGCAAACTGTGAGTCAATCCACAGCCCATACCTCCACACACGCACACAAACTGACACTCAAAAACACAGCTCAGTGTGATTCAATGCAAATCCTATACCAGAAAGTGCACACACACACACACAAAAACCTCCCTATGAATCAGTGCATAACGTATAACATCACACACGTACACCTCACTGTGACTCAAAGTGGTGCCTCTCCCTGCACATACACACACAAACAACTCAATATGACTCAATGTGTAGACTGTACCAGCACACACACACACACATGTGCACACACACCTCAGTGTGCCTCAATTGTCAGCCTATACCAGAACACACGGACACACACACCTCTCACTCTGACTCAATGCACAACGTATACCAGCGTGTACACACACTCACATGGCACAGTGAATCAATATATAACTGCACACACACACACACACACACACACAGACATGCACAGATGCAGGCCTCACTGTGACTCAATGCACAGTCTATACCAGTACACACAAACACACCAACACGCACTCACACCTGGCTCAATGATACTGAAACAATCGCATATACCAGCACACACACACACAGCTCACTGTGACTCAATGCAGTCTGTATCACCACACACTCACACACAAACCCATGAGTCAATAAACCCCATACCAACACAATAAAGCCTATACCAGCACACAAACACACATGCACACACACACACACTAGACTGTGACTGAAAACGCTTCCTGTACCAGCACACAACACACAAACACCTCACTGTGACTCAATGCACAGCCTATACGAGCACACACATACACACAAAGCTCACAGTGACTCAATACAGAGTCTATACCAGTGCACACACAGACACACACACACACACAGCCCACTCTGTCTCAATGGTCATCCAGTGTCAGCACACACACACACACACACAAACACACACACTCGTTCAGGTCAAAGTGGATAAAACCACAGTCCACACCATCACAGACACACACACACTGCACTACTCACTGTGACTCAATGCACAGTCTACACCAGCAAATACACACACACACACACACACACACACACACCTCCCACACATTTAACTGTGACTCAGTGCTGTGACTATACCAGCTCCCCACACACACATGGTTCACTGTGACTCAGTGCACAGCCAATTACTGTACACACACACACAGATACACACACATATTGCTCAGTTTGACCTAACAAACTGTCTGTAGCACCACATACACACATCCACACCTCAGAGACTCAATGATCAGCCTGTAACATCACACACACACACGCATACACAAATACACATACACCCACAGATACGGCTCGCTGTGATTCAATGCACAGCCTATAACACGACACAGAGACACCCATCACTCTGACTCAAACCGCAGCCTGTACCTGCACATACACACACAAAGAACCACCTTCTGGTACTCAATTCACAGCCTACTGCAGCACAAACACACACACACAAACACAACCATCACTGTGACTCAATGCACCTCCTATGACAGCATACACACTTGGCTCACTGTGAATCAATGCACAGCCTATACAAGAACACACACACACACCAACACGCACTCACACATGGCTCACTGGTAGTCAGTCAATCGCCTATACCAGGACACACACACACAGCTCGCTGTGACTCAATGAAGTCTGTATCACCACGCACTCACACACACACCCATGATTCAATAAAACCCATACCAGCACAATAAAGCCCATACCAGCACACAAAATCACATGCACACACACACACACCTGACTGTGACTGAAAAAGCTTTCTGTACCAGCACACACACACAGAAACACCTCACTGAGACGCAATGCACTGCCTATACGAGCAAACACTTAAACACACAGCTCACAGTGAATCAATACAGAGTCTATACCAGCACACACACAGACACACACAGAGCCCACTCTGTCTCAATGGTCATTCAGTGCTAGCACACACACACACACACACAGATACACACACACACACTCGTTCATGTCAAAGTGGATAAAAACACAGTCCACACCATCACAGACACACACACACTGCACTACTAACTGTGACTCAATGCACAGTATACACCAGCAAATACACACACACATGCACACACATCTCCTACACATTTAACTGTGACTCAGTGCTGTGACTATACCAGCTCCCCACACACACATGGTTCACCATGACTCAATGCAGAGCCAATAACTGTACACACACACACACATACACACACATATGTCTCAGTTTGACCTAACGACGAGTCTGTAGCACCACATACACACATGCACACCTCAGTGACTCAGTGTTCAACCTGTACCATCACACACACACACACATACAAAAATACACATACACACAAAAATACGGCTCGCTGTGATTCAATGCACAGCCTATTACACCACACAGAGACACCCATCTCTCTGACTCAAACCGCAGCCTGTACCTGCACATACACACACAAAGACCCACCTTCTGTGACTCAATTCACAGCCTACTGCAGCACACACACACACAAACACAACCATCACTGTGACTCAATGCACCTCCTATACCAGCATACACACATGACTCACTGTGGATCAATGCACAGCCTATACAAGAACACACAAACACACACTCACACATAACTGACTGTGACTCAGGGAACCACCTATAGCAGCACACACACACACACACACAAACATACACGGCTCTCTTGGACTCAATGCACTGCATATACCAGCACACACACACACACACACACACATATATGACTCACTGACTCAATGCATAGCCTGTACTGGCACACACACAAGGCTTACTGTGACTCAATGCAGAGTCTACACCAGCATACAAACACATGGCTCACTGTGACTCAATGTAATGCCTATGCCAGCACACACACACAGAGACACATGCATGGCTCTCTCTTATTCAATGCACGCACTATACCATCACAAACACAAACACACACACACATGCACAGTCACTGTGCCACAGTACACAGCCTATATCACAACACCCATGCAAAGACACATATGCATGGCTCTTTGTGACTCTATGCACACCCTATACTATGACATACACACATTCACACATGGCTCATTGTGAATCAGTGCACAGTCTGTAGTTCCAGGTATACACACACAGACACACACCTCAGTGATTCAATGAAAAGCCCATACCATCACACACACACACACATACACACACAGCTCACTGTGAATCAGTATACGGTCTTCAGCTCCATGTACATACACACACAACACACCTTAGTGAATCAATGCAGAGACCATACCAGCATACACACACACATACACACACCTGAGACTCAATGCTCTGCCTATTGCAGCACACACACACACACACACACACACACACACACAGCTCACTGTGATTCAATACCAGCCTGTACCTGCACACACACACACTCTCACACACACCGCCGTGTGACTCAATGCAGCTTATACCACCACACAGACACACACACACACACACACACACCTCACTGTGACTCAATGCCAAGCCCATACAAGTAAACAGACACACACAACCATGGCTCACTGAGACTCAATGAACAGTGTATACTAGCACATACAAACACATGGCTCAATGTGAGTCAATGCATAGCCTATACCCGCACACACATACACAGAAACACACCTTAATGTGGCTCAGTGCACAGCCTATAGCAGTACACACACACACACCGCTCACTGATTCAATGCAAATCCCTTATCAGCATACACATACACATACACTCACCTAGGTGTGACTCAATTCTCAGCCTATAGCAGCACACACACACACCTTACTGTGACTCATGCAGACTCTACAGCACCAAATACACAAACACTAACACAGGGCTGGGATTCAATGCACAGTCCATACCAGCAAAGGCACACACACCACACCACACTGTGACTCAATGCTCAGATTATACCAGCACACACACATGGCTCACTGTGTCCTAGTGCACAGCATATAACATCACACACACACCCCACACTGTGACTCAATGCACAGCCTGTACCTACACATACACACACACACACCTCACTGTGACAAAAAGTGCAGCCTATGCCAGCACACACACACACCTCAATGTGACACAATGGTCAGCCTATACCAGAACATGCAGACACACACACATCACTGTGACTCAATGCACAGACTATACCAGCGTGCACACAAACACACAGCACTGTGACTCAATGTACAATGTATACCAAAACACACAAGCATACACACACACCTCAGTGTGACTCAATGCACAGCCTATACCAGCACCACACATACACACCTGCACAGATACAGGGTTCACTGTGACTCAATGCACAACCTATAGAAGAACACACACACATACCAACATGCACACACACATGGCTGACCGTGACTCAATCAATCGTCTATACCAGCACACACACACACGACTCACTGTGACTCAATGCAGTCTTTAGCACAACAAACACAGACACACACACCCATTGAATCAATGAAAGCCCACCAACACACAACACACCCATGGCTCCGTGTTACACAATGCTCAGCCTCTAGCAGCACACACACACACCCACACACACAGCCACACATATGCACGGCTCACTGTATCTCAATGTACATCTTATACCGGAACACACACACACACACACACACATACACGGCCACACACCACACTGTGACTCAAAGTTCAGAATATACCAGCATGCACACATGAAAACAGCTCACTCACACTCAGTGCATGGCTTATACCATCACGAAACACACACGTGTATCACTATGTGTCAATGCATAAACTATACCAGCATTCACACACACAAACACGGCCATGACTCAGTTCACAGACTTTACAAGCACACACACACACATGACTCACTGTCACCCAATAACCAGCCTACGCCAGGACAGACACACAAACACACCTCACTGTGAATGAATGCACAGCCTATACCAGTACAGAAACATACACAAACACACAAGGCACACTGTGACTAATAGCCAGCCTTTAGATGCAGACACATGCACACTCCCACAAACACACTTCACTGTGACACAATGCTCAGCCTGTAGCACAACACACAGACACACATACCCCCAGATGACTGTGAAAAATGCAAAGCATACACCAGCACACACCCACACACACAGTTCAATGTGAATAAATGCACAGCTTATAAAATCACACACAAATGCACACACACACACACATGGCTAACTGTGAGAGAATGCACAGAATGGAACAGCACCCACACACACAATCACACACACAACTCACTGTGATTCAATGTTCAGCTTCTACAAGAGCACTCACACATACACAGGGCTCACTGTGACTGAATGCGCAGCCTATACCAGCACACACACGAAAACACACAGCTCACTGTGATTCAATGCCCAGCCTATACTTGCACACACACGCACACTCACAACACACCTCACTGTGACTCAATGCTCAGCCTATACCAGCCCAGAGGTATTCACAAACACACACAGAGCTCACTGTGACTCAATGCACATTAACTTGAAGCAAACAACACACACACACACACACACACACATGGTTCTCTGTGACTCAGTTCACAGTCTATACTAGCATCACACCCACACTCACAGCTCACTGTGACTTACTGCACCACCTATATAGGCACACACATACACACAAAGCCATAGACACCCACGGCTCACTGAAACTCAGTGTACGTCTTGTACCGGCAAAACAAACTCACAGCCAAACTATGACTCAATGCTCAAACTATATCAGCACATGCACACGCAAACAGCTCACTGTGAATCAATTGACAGCCTATACCATCACAAACACATAAACAGCTCACTAGGAGTCAATGCATAGCCTATGTCTGCATGCATACACACACACACACACACACACACACACACACACACACATGGCCGTGACTCAGTTCACAGTCTGTACCAGCACATAATCACACATGGCTTACTGTGACAAAACACGCAACCGAACACAGCACATGTGGACACACACACACCCAGAGACACACATGACTCACTGTGACTCAATGCACTGTCCATATTTGCACAGACACACACACACAGATGGCTCACTGGGACCCTGTGCACAGCCTATACCAACAAACCCTCACAGACACTAACGGAGCACTGTGACTCAATGCATAGCCTATATCAACAGGCATACCCACACACACACAAAAATACGGCAATGTGACTCAGTGCACAGCTTATAACAGAACACATGCATGCACACACACAAAAACAAACATGGCTCACTGATACTCAATCCACAGTCTCTAAGAGCACACACACACTCACACTCAAACCTCACTGTGTCTGAACACACAAGCTATACTATTACACACTCACACAGACACTGACACACATGTCACTGTGACTCAATGCACAGCCTATCTCAGCACACACACACAGACATACAAATCTGAGACTCAATGCCCAGTGTACACCGGAACAGACATACACACCTCACTGTGACTCAATGCACAGCCTATACCAGCACACAAACACACACATGCACACACACACATGGCTCACTGTGACTCAATGCCCAGCATAAACCTGAAAAGACACACACTATCAGACACAAACATCACTGTTTCTCATTGAGTGGCTTTTACCACTGCACATAAACACAAACTCACACACACACCTCACTGTGACTCAATGTCCAGCCTATATGTTCACACACATGCACAATCACACACACACAGCTCACAGTGAATCAATGCAAAACATATAGCCACACAACATGCACAACCACACACAAACTCAATGTGAATCAATGCATAGCCTATACCAGCACACATGCATGCACACACACAGACTCAATGCACAGTCTATAGAGTGACACACAGAAACACATGGCTCAGTGTTACACAATGCCCAGCCTCTAGCAGCACACACACACAGACACAGCCACACACATGCACGGATCACTGTATCTCAATGTACATCTTATACCAGAACACACACACACACACACAGCTCATTGTGAAACAATGCAAAATATATACCAGCAGACACCCACACACCCACACTCACAGTTCAATGTGAATCAAGGCACAACCTATAAAAGCACACATGCATGCACACACACACACAACAAACTGTGACTGAATGCCCAGTATGTAACAGCACTCACACACACTCATACACACCTCACTGTTAACCAGTGTGCAGCTTCTACAAGCACACTCACATACACACACGGCTCACTGTAACTGAATGTGCACCCTATATCAGCACACACACAAACACACACAGCTCACTGTGCTTCAATGCCCACCCTATACTTGCACACACATGAACACTCACACACACACCACACTGTGACTCAATTCTCAGCCTATGCCAGCCCAGAGGTATTCAAAAACACACACAGAGCTACTGTGACTCAATGCACATTACCTAACAGCACACACACACACACACACAAACATACACGGCTCATTGGATTCAATGCACTGTCTAAACCAGCACACACACACACAAACACACACACATATATGACTCACTGACTCAATGCACAACCTGTACTGGCACACACACAAGGCTTACTGTGACTCAATGCAGAGTCTACACCAGCATACAAACACATGGCTCACTGTGACTCAATGTAATGCCTATGCCAGCACACACACACAGAGACACATGCATGGCTCTCTCTGATTCAATGCACATACTATACCATCACAAACACACACACACACACGCACAGTCACTGTGACACAATGCAGACCGTATACCACAACACCCATGCAAAGACACATATGCACGGCTCTTTGTGACTCTATGCACACCCTATACTATCACATACACACATTCACACATGGCTCATTGTGAATCAGTGCACAGTCTCTAGTTCCAGGTGTACACACACAGACACACCCCTCAGTGACTCAATGCAAAGCCCATACCATCACACACACACACACA
Organism: Grampus griseus; assembly: GCF_964374135.1. Taxonomy (NCBI): domain Eukaryota; kingdom Metazoa; phylum Chordata; class Mammalia; order Artiodactyla; family Delphinidae; genus Grampus; species Grampus griseus. The sequence continues at coordinate 12,671,475 of NC_139016.1, read as the reverse complement.
TACACACACAGCTCACTGTGAATCAGTGTACAGTCTTCAGCTCTATGTACATACACACACAACACACCTTAGTGAATCAATGCAGAGACCATACCAGCATACACACACACATACACACACCTGAGACTCAATGCTCTGCCTATTCCAGCACACTCACACACACACGCACGCACATGGTTCACTGTGATTCAATACCAGCCTGTACCTGCACACACACACACTCTCACACACACCGCCGTGTGACTCAATGCAGTTTATACCACCACACAGACACACACACACACACACCTCACTGTGACTCAACGCCAAGCCCATACAAGTAAACAGACACACACAACCATGGCTCACTGAGACTCAATGAACAGTGTATACTAGCACATACAAACACATGGTTCAATGTGAGTCAATGCATAGCCTATACCCGCACACACATACACAGAAACACACCTTAATGTGGCTCAGTGCACAGCCTATAGCAGTACACACACACACACACACTGCTCACTGATTCAATGCAAATCCCATATCAGCATACACATACACTCACCTAGGTGTGACTCAATTCTCAGCCAATAGCAGCACACACACACATCTTACTGTGACTCATGCAGACTGTACAACACCAAATACACAAACACTAACACATGGCTTGGATTCAATGCACAGTCCATACCAGCAAAGGCACACACACCACACCACACTGTGACTCAATGCTCAGATTATACCAGCACACACACACGGCTCACTGTGTCCTAGTGCACAGAATATAACATCACACACACACACACACCCCCCACACTGTGACTCAATGCACAGCCTGTACCTACACATACACACACACACACCTCACTGTGACAAAAAGTGCAGCCTATACCAGCACACACACACACACACCTCAATCTGACACAATGGTCAGCCAATATCAGAACACGCAGACACACACACACATCACTCTGACTCACTGCACATCCTATACCAGTGCACTCACACTCACACACACAAACACATGGCTGACTGTGAATCAATGCACACTATACCAGGACACACACACACACACACACACACGGCTCCATGTGACTCAGTGCACCGGATATGCTAGCAGACATACACACACAGAGAAGCACATACGGCAAACTGTGAGTCAATCCACAGCCCATACCTCCACACACGCACACAAACTGACACTCAAAAACACAGCTCAGTGTGATTCAATGCAAATCCTATACCAGAAAGTGCACACACACACACACAAAAACCTCCCTATGAATCAGTGCATAACGTATAACATCACACACGTACACCTCACTGTGACTCAAAGTGGTGCCTCTCCCTGCACATACACACACAAACAACTCAATATGACTCAATGTGTAGACTGTACCAGCACACACACACACACATGTGCACACACACCTCAGTGTGCCTCAATTGTCAGCCTATACCAGAACACACGGACACACACACCTCTCACTCTGACTCAATGCACAACGTATACCAGCGTGTACACACACTCACATGGCACAGTGAATCAATATATAACTGCACACACACACACACACACACACACAGACATGCACAGATGCAGGCCTCACTGTGACTCAATGCACAGTCTATACCAGTACACACAAACACACCAACACGCACTCACACCTGGCTCAATGGTACTGAAACAATCGCATATACCAGCACACACACACACAGCTCACTGTGACTCAATGCAGTCTGTATCACCACACACTCACACACAAACCCATGAGTCAATAAACCCCATACCAACACAATAAAGCCTATACCAGCACACAAACACACATGCACACACACACACACTAGACTGTGACTGAAAACGCTTCCTGTACCAGCACACAACACACAAACACCTCACTGTGACTCAATGCACAGCCTATACGAGCACACACATACACACAAAGCTCACAGTGACTCAATACAGAGTCTATACCAGTGCACACACAGACACACACACACACACAGCCCACTCTGTCTCAATGGTCATCCAGTGTCAGCACACACACACACACACACAAACACACACACTCGTTCAGGTCAAAGTGGATAAAACCACAGTCCACACCATCACAGACACACACACACTGCACTACTCACTGTGACTCAATGCACAGTCTACACCAGCAAATACACACACACACACACACACACACACACACCTCCCACACATTTAACTGTGACTCAGTGCTGTGACTATACCAGCTCCCCACACACACATGGTTCACTGTGACTCAGTGCACAGCCAATTACTGTACACACACACACAGATACACACACATATTGCTCAGTTTGACCTAACAAACTGTCTGTAGCACCACATACACACATCCACACCTCAGAGACTCAATGATCAGCCTGTAACATCACACACACACACGCATACACAAATACACATACACCCACAGATACGGCTCGCTGTGATTCAATGCACAGCCTATAACACGACACAGAGACACCCATCACTCTGACTCAAACCGCAGCCTGTACCTGCACATACACACACAAAGAACCACCTTCTGGTACTCAATTCACAGCCTACTGCAGCACAAACACACACACACAAACACAACCATCACTGTGACTCAATGCACCTCCTATGACAGCATACACACTTGGCTCACTGTGAATCAATGCACAGCCTATACAAGAACACACACACACACCAACACGCACTCACACATGGCTCACTGGTAGTCAGTCAATCGCCTATACCAGGACACACACACACAGCTCGCTGTGACTCAATGAAGTCTGTATCACCACGCACTCACACACACACCCATGATTCAATAAAACCCATACCAGCACAATAAAGCCCATACCAGCACACAAAATCACATGCACACACACACACACCTGACTGTGACTGAAAAAGCTTTCTGTACCAGCACACACACACAGAAACACCTCACTGAGACGCAATGCACTGCCTATACGAGCAAACACTTAAACACACAGCTCACAGTGAATCAATACAGAGTCTATACCAGCACACACACAGACACACACAGAGCCCACTCTGTCTCAATGGTCATTCAGTGCTAGCACACACACACACACACACAGATACACACACACACACTCGTTCATGTCAAAGTGGATAAAAACACAGTCCACACCATCACAGACACACACACACTGCACTACTAACTGTGACTCAATGCACAGTATACACCAGCAAATACACACACACATGCACACACATCTCCTACACATTTAACTGTGACTCAGTGCTGTGACTATACCAGCTCCCCACACACACATGGTTCACCATGACTCAATGCAGAGCCAATAACTGTACACACACACACACATACACACACATATGTCTCAGTTTGACCTAACGACGAGTCTGTAGCACCACATACACACATGCACACCTCAGTGACTCAGTGTTCAACCTGTACCATCACACACACACATACAAAAATACACATACACACAAAAATACGGCTCGCTGTGATTCAATGCACAGCCTATTACACCACACAGAGACACCCATCTCTCTGACTCAAACCGCAGCCTGTACCTGCACATACACACACAAAGACCCACCTTCTGTGACTCAATTCACAGCCTACTGCAGCACACACACACACAAACACAACCATCACTGTGACTCAATGCACCTCCTATACCAGCATACACACATGACTCACTGTGGATCAATGCACAGCCTATACAAGAACACACAAACACACACTCACACATAACTGACTGTGACTCAGGGAACCACCTATAGCAGCACACACACACACACACACAAACATACACGGCTCTCTTGGACTCAATGCACTGCATATACCAGCACACACACACACACACACACACATATATGACTCACTGACTCAATGCATAGCCTGTACTGGCACACACACAAGGCTTACTGTGACTCAATGCAGAGTCTACACCAGCATACAAACACATGGCTCACTGTGACTCAATGTAATGCCTATGCCAGCACACACACACAGAGACACATGCATGGCTCTCTCTTATTCAATGCACGCACTATACCATCACAAACACAAACACACACACACATGCACAGTCACTGTGCCACAGTACACAGCCTATATCACAACACCCATGCAAAGACACATATGCATGGCTCTTTGTGACTCTATGCACACCCTATACTATGACATACACACATTCACACATGGCTCATTGTGAATCAGTGCACAGTCTGTAGTTCCAGGTATACACACACAGACACACACCTCAGTGATTCAATGAAAAGCCCATACCATCACACACACACACACATACACACACAGCTCACTGTGAATCAGTATACGGTCTTCAGCTCCATGTACATACACACACAACACACCTTAGTGAATCAATGCAGAGACCATACCAGCATACACACACACATACACACACCTGAGACTCAATGCTCTGCCTATTGCAGCACACACACACACACACACACACACACACACAGCTCACTGTGATTCAATACCAGCCTGTACCTGCACACACACACACTCTCACACACACCGCCGTGTGACTCAATGCAGCTTATACCACCACACAGACACACACACACACACACACACACACCTCACTGTGACTCAATGCCAAGCCCATACAAGTAAACAGACACACACAACCATGGCTCACTGAGACTCAATGAACAGTGTATACTAACACATACAAACACATGGCTCAATGTGAGTCAATGCATAGCCTATACCCGCACACACATACACAGAAACACACCTTAATGTGGCTCAGTGCACAGCCTATAGCAGTACACACACACACACCGCTCACTGATTCAATGCAAATCCCTTATCAGCATACACATACACATACACTCACCTAGGTGTGACTCAATTCTCAGCCTATAGCAGCACACACACACACCTTACTGTGACTCATGCAGACTCTACAGCACCAAATACACAAACACTAACACAGGGCTGGGATTCAATGCACAGTCCATACCAGCAAAGGCACACACACCACACCACACTGTGACTCAATGCTCAGATTATACCAGCACACACACATGGCTCACTGTGTCCTAGTGCACAGCATATAACATCACACACACACCCCACACTGTGACTCAATGCACAGCCTGTACCTACACATACACACACACACACCTCACTGTGACAAAAAGTGCAGCCTATGCCAGCACACACACACACCTCAATGTGACACAATGGTCAGCCTATACCAGAACATGCAGACACACACACATCACTGTGACTCAATGCACAGACTATACCAGCGTGCACACAAACACACAGCACTGTGACTCAATGTACAATGTATACCAAAACACACAAGCATACACACACACCTCAGTGTGACTCAATGCACAGCCTATACCAGCACCACACATACACACCTGCACAGATACAGGGTTCACTGTGACTCAATGCACAACCTATAGAAGAACACACACACATACCAACATGCACACACACATGGGTGACCGTGACTCAATCAATCGTGTATACCAGCACACACACACACGACTCACTGTGACTCAATGCAGTCTTTAGCACAACAAACACAGACAAACACACCCATTGAATCAATGAAAGCCCACCAACACACAACACACCCATGGCTCCGTGTTACACAATGCTCAGCCTCTAGCAGCACACACACACAGCCACACACACAGCCACACATATGCACGGCTCACTGTATCTCAATGTACATCTTATACCGGAACACACACACACACACACACACATACACGGCCACACACCACACTGTGACTCAAAGTTCAGAATATACCAGCATGCACACATGAAAACAGCTCACTCACACTCAGTGCATGGCTTATACCATCACGAAACACACACGTGTATCACTATGTGTCAATGCATAAACTATACCAGCATTCACACACACAAACACGGCCATGACTCAGTTCACAGACTTTACAAGCACACACACACACATGACTCACTGTCACCCAATAACCAGCCTACGCCAGGACAGACACACAAACACACCTCACTGTGAATGAATGCACAGCCTATACCAGTACAGAAACATACACAAACACACAAGGCACACTGTGACTAATAGCCAGCCTTTAGATGCAGACACATGCACACTCCCACAAACACACTTCACTGTGACACAATGCTCAGCCTGTAGCACAACACACAGACACACATACCCCCAGATGACTGTGAAAAATGCAAAGCATACACCAGCACACACCCACCCACACAGTTCAATGTGAATAAATGCACAGCTTATAAAATCACACACAAATGCACACACACACACACATGGCTAACTGTGAGAGAATGCACAGAATGGAACAGCACCCACACACACAATCACACACACAACTCACTGTGATTCAATGTTCAGCTTCTACAAGAGCACTCACACATACACAGGGCTCACTGTGACTGAATGCGCAGCCTATACCAGCACACACACGAAAACACACAGCTCACTGTGATTCAATGCCCAGCCTATACTTGCACACACACGCACACTCACAATACACCTCACTGTGACTCAATGCTCAGCCTATACCAGCCCAGAGGTATTCACAAACACACACAGAGCTCACTGTGACTCAATGCACATTAACTTGAAGCAAACAACACACACACACACACACACACACATGGTTCTCTGTGACTCAGTTCACAGTCTATACTAGCATCACACCCACACTCACAGCTCACTGTGACTTACTGCACCACCTATATAGGCACACACATACACACAAAGCCATAGACACCCACGGCTCACTGAAACTCAGTGTACGTCTTGTACCGGCAAAACAAACTCACAGCCAAACTATGACTCAATGCTCAAACTATATCAGCACATGCACACGCAAACAGCTCACTGTGAATCAATTGACAGCCTATACCATCACAAACACATAAACAGCTCACTAGGAGTCAATGCATAGCCTATGTCTGCATGCATACACACACACACACACACACACACACACACACATGGCCGTGACTCAGTTCACAGTCTGTACCAGCACATAATCACACATGGCTTACTGTGACAAAACACGCAACCGAACACAGCACATGTGGACACACACACACCCAGAGACACACATGACTCACTGTGACTCAATGCACTGTCCATATTTGCACAGACACACACACACAGATGGCTCACTGGGACCCTGTGCACAGCCTATACCAACAAACCCTCACAGACACTAACGGAGCACTGTGACTCAATGCATAGCCTATATCAACAGGCATACCCACACACACACAAAAATACGGCAATGTGACTCAGTGCACAGCTTATAACAGAACACATGCATGCACACACACAAAAACAAACATGGCTCACTGATACTCAATCCACAGTCTCTAAGAGCACACACACACTCACACTCAAACCTCACTGTGTCTGAACACACAAGCTATACTATTACACACTCACACAGACACTGACACACATGTCACTGTGACTCAATGCACAGCCTATCTCAGCACACACACACAGACATACAAATCTGAGACTCAATGCCCAGTGTACACCGGAACAGACATACACACCTCACTGTGACTCAATGCACAGCCTATACCAGCACACAAACACACACATGCACACACACACATGGCTCACTGTGACTCAATGCCCAGCATAAACCTGAAAAGACACACACTATCAGACACAAACATCACTGTTTCTCATTGAGTGGCTTTTACCACTGCACATAAACACAAACTCACACACACACCTCACTGTGACTCAATGTCCAGCCTATATGTTCACACACATGCACAATCACACACACACAGCTCACAGTGAATAATGCAAAACATATAGCCACACAACATGCACAACCACACACAAACTCAATGTGAATCAATGCATAGCCTATACCAGCACACATGCATGCACACACACAGACTCAATGCACAGTCTATAGAGTGACACACAGAAACACATGGCTCAGTGTTACACAATGCCCAGCCTCTAGCAGCACACACACACAGACACAGCCACACACATGCACGGATCACTGTATCTCAATGTACATCTTATACCAGAACACACACACACACACACAGCTCATTGTGAAACAATGCAAAATATATACCAGCAGACACCCACACACCCACACTCACAGTTCAATGTGAATCAAGGCACAACCTATAAAAGCACACATGCATGCACACACACACACAACAAACTGTGACTGAATGCCCAGTATGTAACAGCACTCACACACACTCATACACACCTCACTGTTAACCAGTGTGCAGCTTCTACAAGCACACTCACATACACACACGGCTCACTGTAACTGAATGTGCACCCTATATCAGCACACACACAAACACACACAGCTCACTGTGCTTCAATGCCCACCCTATACTTGCACACACATGAACACTCACACACACACCACACTGTGACTCAATTCTCAGCCTATGCCAGCCCAGAGGTATTCAAAAACACACACAGAGCTACTGTGACTCAATGCACATTACCTAACAGCACACACACACACACACACAAACATACACGGCTCATTGGATTCAATGCACTGTCTAAACCAGCACACACACACACAAACACACACACATATATGACTCACTGACTCAATGCACAACCTGTACTGGCACACACACAAGGCTTACTGTGACTCAATGCAGAGTCTACACCAGCATACAAACACATGGCTCACTGTGACTCAATGTAATGCCTATGCCAGCACACACACACAGAGACACATGCATGGCTCTCTCTGATTCAATGCACGTACTATACCATCACAAACACACACACACACACGCACAGTCACTGTGACACAATGCAGACCCTATACCACAACACCCATGCAAAGACACATATGCACGGCTCTTTGTGACTCTATGCACACCCTATACTATCACATACACACATTCACACATGGCTCATTGTGAATCAGTGCACAGTCTCTAGTTCCAGGTGTACACACACAGACACACCCCTCAGTGACTCAATGCAAAGCCCATACCATCACACACACACACACATACACACACAGCTCACTGTGAATCAGTGTACAGTCTTCAGCTCTATGTACATACACACACAACACACCTTAGTGAATCAATGCAGAGACCATACCAGCATACACACACACATACACACACCTGAGACTCAATGCTCTGCCTATTCCAGCACACTCACACACACACGCACGCACATGGTTCACTGTGATTCAATACCAGCCTGTACCTGCACACACACACACTCTCACACACACCGCCGTGTGACTCAATGCAGTTTATACCACCACACAGACACACACACACACACACCTCACTGTGACTCAACGCCAAGCCCATACAAGTAAACAGACACACACAACCATGGCTCACTGAGACTCAATGAACAGTGTATACTAGCACATACAAACACATGGTTCAATGTGAGTCAATGCATAGCCTATACCCGCACACACATACACAGAAACACACCTTAATGTGGCTCAGTGCACAGCCTATAGCAGTACACACACACACACACACTGCTCACTGATTCAATGCAAATCCCATATCAGCATACACATACACTCACCTAGGTGTGACTCAATTCTCAGCCAATAGCAGCACACACACACATCTTACTGTGACTCATGCAGACTGTACAACACCAAATACACAAACACTAACACATGGCTTGGATTCAATGCACAGTCCATACCAGCAAAGGCACACACACCACACCACACTGTGACTCAATGCTCAGATTATACCAGCACACACACACGGCTCACTGTGTCCTAGTGCACAGAATATAACATCACACACACACACACACACCCCACACTGTGACTCAATGCACAGCCTGTACCTACACATACACACACACACACCTCACTGTGACAAAAAGTGCAGCCTATACCAGCACACACACACACACACCTCAATCTGACACAATGGTCAGCCAATATCAGAACACGCAGACACACACACACATCACTCTGACTCACTGCACATCCTATACCAGTGCACTCACACTCACACACACAAACACATGGCTGACTGTGAATCAATGCACACTATACCAGGACACACACACACACACACACACACGGCTCCATGTGACTCAGTGCACCGGATATGCTAGCAGACATACACACACAGAGAAGCACATACGGCAAACTGTGAGTCAATCCACAGCCCATACCTCCACACACGCACACAAACTGACACTCAAAAACACAGCTCAGTGTGATTCAATGCAAATCCTATACCAGAAAGTGCACACACACACACACAAAAACCTCCCTATGAATCAGTGCATAACGTATAACATCACACACGTACACCTCACTGTGACTCAAAGTGGTGCCTCTCCCTGCACATACACACACAAACAACTCAATATGACTCAATGTGTAGACTGTACCAGCACACACACACACACATGTGCACACACACCTCAGTGTGCCTCAATTGTCAGCCTATACCAGAACACACGGACACACACACCTCTCACTCTGACTCAATGCACAACGTATACCAGCGTGTACACACACTCACATGGCACAGTGAATCAATATATAACTGCACACACACACACACACACACACACAGACATGCACAGATGCAGGCCTCACTGTGACTCAATGCACAGTCTATACCAGTACACACAAACACACCAACACGCACTCACACCTGGCTCAATGGTACTGAAACAATCGCATATACCAGCACACACACACACAGCTCACTGTGACTCAATGCAGTCTGTATCACCACACACTCACACACAAACCCATGAGTCAATAAACCCCATACCAACACAATAAAGCCTATACCAGCACACAAACACACATGCACACACACACACACTAGACTGTGACTGAAAACGCTTCCTGTACCAGCACACAACACACAAACACCTCACTGTGACTCAATGCACAGCCTATACGAGCACACACATACACACAAAGCTCACAGTGACTCAATACAGAGTCTATACCAGTGCACACACAGACACACACACACACACAGCCCACTCTGTCTCAATGGTCATCCAGTGTCAGCACACACACACACACACACAAACACACACACTCGTTCAGGTCAAAGTGGATAAAACCACAGTCCACACCATCACAGACACACACACACTGCACTACTCACTGTGACTCAATGCACAGTCTACACCAGCAAATACACACACACACACACACACACACACACACCTCCCACACATTTAACTGTGACTCAGTGCTGTGACTATACCAGCTCCCCACACACACATGGTTCACTGTGACTCAGTGCACAGCCAATTACTGTACACACACACACAGATACACACACATATTGCTCAGTTTGACCTAACAAACTGTCTGTAGCACCACATACACACATCCACACCTCAGAGACTCAATGATCAGCCTGTAACATCACACACACACACGCATACACAAATACACATACACCCACAGATACGGCTCGCTGTGATTCAATGCACAGCCTATAACACGACACAGAGACACCCATCACTCTGACTCAAACCGCAGCCTGTACCTGCACATACACACACAAAGAACCACCTTCTGGTACTCAATTCACAGCCTACTGCAGCACAAACACACACACACAAACACAACCATCACTGTGACTCAATGCACCTCCTATGACAGCATACACACTTGGCTCACTGTGAATCAATGCACAGCCTATACAAGAACACACACACACACCAACACGCACTCACACATGGCTCACTGGTAGTCAGTCAATCGCCTATACCAGGACACACACACACAGCTCGCTGTGACTCAATGAAGTCTGTATCACCACGCACTCACACACACACCCATGATTCAATAAAACCCATACCAGCACAATAAAGCCCATACCAGCACACAAAATCACATGCACACACACACACACCTGACTGTGACTGAAAAAGCTTTCTGTACCAGCACACACACACAGAAACACCTCACTGAGACGCAATGCACTGCCTATACGAGCAAACACTTAAACACACAGCTCACAGTGAATCAATACAGAGTCTATACCAGCACACACACAGACACACACAGAGCCCACTCTGTCTCAATGGTCATTCAGTGCTAGCACACACACACACACACACAGATACACACACACACACTCGTTCATGTCAAAGTGGATAAAAACACAGTCCACACCATCACAGACACACACACACTGCACTACTAACTGTGACTCAATGCACAGTATACACCAGCAAATACACACACACATGCACACACATCTCCTACACATTTAACTGTGACTCAGTGCTGTGACTATACCAGCTCCCCACACACACATGGTTCACCATGACTCAATGCAGAGCCAATAACTGTACACACACACACACATACACACACATATGTCTCAGTTTGACCTAACGACGAGTCTGTAGCACCACATACACACATGCACACCTCAGTGACTCAGTGTTCAACCTGTACCATCACACACACACACACATACAAAAATACACATACACACAAAAATACGGCTCGCTGTGATTCAATGCACAGCCTATTACACCACACAGAGACACCCATCTCTCTGACTCAAACCGCAGCCTGTACCTGCACATACACACACAAAGACCCACCTTCTGTGACTCAATTCACAGCCTACTGCAGCACACACACACACAAACACAACCATCACTGTGACTCAATGCACCTCCTATACCAGCATACACACATGACTCACTGTGGATCAATGCACAGCCTATACAAGAACACACAAACACACACTCACACATAACTGACTGTGACTCAGGGAACCACCTATAGCAGCACACACACACACACAAACATACACGGCTCTCTTGGACTCAATGCACTGCATATACCAGCACACACACACACACACACACACATATATGACTCACTGACTCAATGCATAGCCTGTACTGGCACACACACAAGGCTTACTGTGACTCAATGCAGAGTCTACACCAGCATACAAACACATGGCTCACTGTGACTCAATGTAATGCCTATGCCAGCACACACACACAGAGACACATGCATGGCTCTCTCTTATTCAATGCACGCACTATACCATCACAAACACAAACACACACACACATGCACAGTCACTGTGCCACAGTACACAGCCTATATCACAACACCCATGCAAAGACACATATGCATGGCTCTTTGTGACTCTATGCACACCCTATACTATGACATACACACATTCACACATGGCTCATTGTGAATCAGTGCACAGTCTGTAGTTCCAGGTATACACACACAGACACACACCTCAGTGATTCAATGAAAAGCCCATACCATCACACACACACACACATACACACACAGCTCACTGTGAATCAGTATACGGTCTTCAGCTCCATGTACATACACACACAACACACCTTAGTGAATCAATGCAGAGACCATACCAGCATACACACACACATACACACACCTGAGACTCAATGCTCTGCCTATTGCAGCACACACACACACACACACACACACACAGCTCACTGTGATTCAATACCAGCCTGTACCTGCACACACACACACTCTCACACACACCGCCGTGTGACTCAATGCAGCTTATACCACCACACAGACACACACACACACACACACACACCTCACTGTGACTCAATGCCAAGCCCATACAAGTAAACAGACACACACAACCATGGCTCACTGAGACTCAATGAACAGTGTATACTAGCACATACAAACACATGGCTCAATGTGAGTCAATGCATAGCCTATACCCGCACACACATACACAGAAACACACCTTAATGTGGCTCAGTGCACAGCCTATAGCAATACACACACACACACCGCTCACTGATTCAATGCAAATCCCTTATCAGCATACACATACACATACACTCACCTAGGTGTGACTCAATTCTCAGCCTATAGCAGCACACACACACACCTTAATGTGACTCATGCAGACTCTACAGCACCAAATACACAAACACTAACACAGGGCTGGGATTCAATGCACAGTCCATACCAGCAAAGGCACACACACCACACCACACTGTGACTCAATGCTCAGATTATACCAGCACACACACATGGCTCACTGTGTCCTAGTGCACAGCATATAACATCACACACACACCCCACACTGTGACTCAATGCACAGCCTGTACCTACACATACACACACACACACCTCACTGTGACAAAAAGTGCAGCCTATGCCAGCACACACACACACCTCAATGTGACACAATGGTCAGCCTATACCAGAACATGCAGACACACACACATCACTGTGACTCAATGCACAGACTATACCAGCGTGCACACAAACACACAGCACTGTGACTCAATGTACAATGTATACCAAAACACACAAGCATACACACACACCTCAGTGTGACTCAATGCACAGCCTATACCAGCACCACACATACACACCTGCACAGATACAGTGTTCACTGTGACTCAATGCACAACCTATAGAAGAACACACACACATACCAACATGCACACACACATGGGTGACCGTGACTCAATCAATCGTGTATACCAGCACACACACACACGACTCACTGTGACTCAATGCAGTCTTTAGCACAACAAACACAGACACACACACCCATTGAATCAATGAAAGCCCACCAACACACAACACACCCATGGCTCCGTGTTACACAATGCTCAGCCTCTAGCAGCACACACACACACCCACACACACAGCCACACATATGCACGGCTCACTGTATCTCAATGTACATCTTATACCGGAACACACACACACACACACACACATACACGGCCACACACCACACTGTGACTCAAAGTTCAGAATATACCAGCATGCACACATGAAAACAGCTCACTCACACTCAGTGCATGGCTTATACCATCACGAAACACACACGTGTATCACTATGTGTCAATGCATAAACTATACCAGCATTCACACACACAAACACGGCCATGACTCAGTTCACAGACTTTACAAGCACACACACACACATGACTCACTGTCACCCAATAACCAGCCTACGCCAGGACAGACACACAAACACACCTCACTGTGAATGAATGCACAGCCTATACCAGTACAGAAACATACACAAACACACAAGGCACACTGTGACTAATAGCCAGCCTTTAGATGCAGACACATGCACACTCCCACAAACACACTTCACTGTGACACAATGCTCAGCCTGTAGCACAACACACAGACACACATACCCCCAGATGACTGTGAAAAATGCAAAGCATACACCAGCACACACCCACACACACAGTTCAATGTGAATAAATGCACAGCTTATAAAATCACACACAAATGCACACACACACACACATGGCTAACTGTGAGAGAATGCACAGAATGGAACAGCACCCACACACACAATCACACACACAACTCACTGTGATTCAATGTTCAGCTTCTACAAGAGCACTCACACATACACAGGGCTCACTGTGACTGAATGCGCAGCCTATACCAGCACACACACGAAAACACACAGCTCACTGTGATTCAATGCCCAGCCTATACTTGCACACACACGCACACTCACAACACACCTCACTGTGACTCAATGCTCAGCCTATACCAGCCCAGAGGTATTCACAAACACACACAGAGCTCACTGTGACTCAATGCACATTAACTTGAAGCAAACAACACACACACACACACACACACACATGGTTCTCTGTGACTCAGTTCACAGTCTATACTAGCATCACACCCACACTCACAGCTCACTGTGACTTACTGCACCACCTATATAGGCACACACATACACACAAAGCCATAGACACCCACGGCTCACTGAAACTCAGTGTACGTCTTGTACCGGCAAAACAAACTCACAGCCAAACTATGACTCAATGCTCAAACTATATCAGCACATGCACACGCAAACAGCTCACTGTGAATCAATTGACAGCCTATACCATCACAAACACATAAACAGCTCACTAGGAGTCAATGCATAGCCTATGTCTGCATGCATACACACACACACACACACACACACACACACACACACATGACCGTGACTCAGTTCACAGTCTGTACCAGCACATAATCACACATGGCTTACTGTGACAAAACACGCAACCGAACACAGCACATGTGGACACACACACACCCAGAGACACACATGACTCACTGTGACTCAATGCACTGTCCATATTTGCACAGACACACACACACAGATGGCTCACTGGGACCCTGTGCACAGCCTATACCAACAAACCCTCACAGACACTAACGGAGCACTGTGACTCAATGCATAGCCTATATCAACAGGCATACCCACACACACACAAAAATACGGCAATGTGACTCAGTGCACAGCTTATAACAGAACACATGCATGCACACACACAAAAACAAACATGGCTCACTGATACTCAATCCACAGTCTCTAAGAGCACACACACACTCACACTCAAACCTCACTGTGTCTGAACACACAAGCTATACTATTACACACTCACACAGACACTGACACACATGTCACTGTGACTCAATGCACAGCCTATCTCAGCACACACACACAGACATACAAATCTGAGACTCAATGCCCAGTGTACACCGGAACAGACATACACACCTCACTGTGACTCAATGCACAGCCTATACCAGCACACAAACACACACATGCACACACACACATGGCTCACTGTGACTCAATGCCCAGCATAAACCTGAAAAGACACACACTATCAGACACAAACATCACTGTTTCTCATTGAGTGGCTTTTACCACTGCACATAAACACAAACTCACACACACACCTCACTGTGACTCAATGTCCAGCCTATATGTTCACACACATGCACAATCACACACACACAGCTCACAGTGAATAATGCAAAACATATAGCCACACAACATGCACAACCACACACAAACTCAATGTGAATCAATGCATAGCCTATACCAGCACACATGCATGCACACACACAGACTCAATGCACAGTCTATAGAGTGACACACAGAAACACATGGCTCAGTGTTACACAATGCCCAGCCTCTAGCAGCACACACACACAGACACAGCCACACACATGCACGGATCACTGTATCTCAATGTACATCTTATACCAGAACACACACACACACACACAGCTCATTGTGAAACAATGCAAAATATATACCAGCAGACACCCACACACCCACACTCACAGTTCAATGTGAATCAAGGCACAACCTATAAAAGCACACATGCATGCACACACACACACAACAAACTGTGACTGAATGCCCAGTATGTAACAGCACTCACACACACTCATACACACCTCACTGTTAACCAGTGTGCAGCTTCTACAAGCACACTCACATACACACACGGCTCACTGTAACTGAATGTGCACCCTATATCAGCACACACACAAACACACACAGCTCACTGTGCTTCAATGCCCACCCTATACTTGCACACACATGAACACTCACACACACACCACACTGTGACTCAATTCTCAGCCTATGCCAGCCCAGAGGTATTCAAAAACACACACAGAGCTACTGTGACTCAATGCACATTACCTAACAGCACACACACACACACACACAAACATACACGGCTCATTGGATTCAATGCACTGTCTAAACCAGCACACACACACACAAACACACACACATATATGACTCACTGACTCAATGCACAACCTGTACTGGCACACACACAAGGCTTACTGTGACTCAATGCAGAGTCTACACCAGCATACAAACACATGGCTCACTGTGACTCAATGTAATGCCTATGCCAGCACACACACACAGAGACACATGCATGGCTCTCTCTGATTCAATGCACATACTATACCATCACAAACACACACACACACACGCACAGTCACTGTGACACAATGCAGACCCTATACCACAACACCCATGCAAAGACACATATGCACGGCTCTTTGTGACTCTATGCACACCCTATACTATCACATACACACATTCACACATGGCTCATTGTGAATCAGTGCACAGTCTCTAGTTCCAGGTGTACACACACAGACACACCCCTCAGTGACTCAATGCAAAGCCCATACCATCACACACACACACACATACACACACAGCTCACTGTGAATCAGTGTACAGTCTTCAGCTCTATGTACATACACACACAACACACCTTAGTGAATCAATGCAGAGACCATACCAGCATACACACACACATACACACACCTGAGACTCAATGCTCTGCCTATTCCAGCACACTCACACACACACGCACGCACATGGTTCACTGTGATTCAATACCAGCCTGTACCTGCACACACACACACTCTCACACACACCGCCGTGTGACTCAATGCAGTTTATACCACCACACAGACACACACACACACACACACCTCACTGTGACTCAACGCCAAGCCCATACAAGTAAACAGACACACACAACCATGGCTCACTGAGACTCAATGAACAGTGTATACTAGCACATACAAACACATGGTTCAATGTGAGTCAATGCATAGCCTATACCCGCACACACATACACAGAAACACACCTTAATGTGGCTCAGTGCACAGCCTATAGCAGTACACACACACACACACACTGCTCACTGATTCAATGCAAATCCCATATCAGCATACACATACACTCACCTAGGTGTGACTCAATTCTCAGCCAATAGCAGCACACACACACATCTTACTGTGACTCATGCAGACTGTACAACACCAAATACACAAACACTAACACATGGCTTGGATTCAATGCACAGTCCATACCAGCAAAGGCACACACACCACACCACACTGTGACTCAATGCTCAGATTATACCAGCACACACACACGGCTCACTGTGTCCTAGTGCACAGAATATAACATCACACACACACACACACCCCCCACACTGTGACTCAATGCACAGCCTGTACCTACACATACACACACACACACCTCACTGTGACAAAAAGTGCAGCCTATACCAGCACACACACACACACACCTCAATCTGACACAATGGTCAGCCAATATCAGAACACGCAGACACACACACACATCACTCTGACTCACTGCACATCCTATACCAGTGCACTCACACTCACACACACAAACACATGGCTGACTGTGAATCAATGCACACTATACCAGGACACACACACACACACACACACGGCTCCATGTGACTCAGTGCACCGGATATGCTAGCAGACATACACACACAGAGAAGCACATACGGCAAACTGTGAGTCAATCCACAGCCCATACCTCCACACACGCACACAAACTGACACTCAAAAACACAGCTCAGTGTGATTCAATGCAAATCCTATACCAGAAAGTGCACACACACACACACAAAAACCTCCCTATGAATCAGTGCATAACGTATAACATCACACACGTACACCTCACTGTGACTCAAAGTGGTGCCTCTCCCTGCACATACACACACAAACAACTCAATATGACTCAATGTGTAGACTGTACCAGCACACACACACACACATGTGCACACACACCTCAGTGTGCCTCAATTGTCAGCCTATACCAGAACACACGGACACACACACCTCTCACTCTGACTCAATGCACAACGTATACCAGCGTGTACACACACTCACATGGCACAGTGAATCAATATATAACTGCACACACACACACACACACACACAGACATGCACAGATGCAGGCCTCACTGTGACTCAATGCACAGTCTATACCAGTACACACAAACACACCAACACGCACTCACACCTGGCTCAATGGTACTGAAACAATCGCATATACCAGCACACACACACACAGCTCACTGTGACTCAATGCAGTCTGTATCACCACACACTCACACACAAACCCATGAGTCAAGAAACCCCATACCAACACAATAAAGCCTATACCAGCACACAAACACACATGCACACACACACACACTAGACTGTGACTGAAAACGCTTCCTGTACCAGCACACAACACACAAACACCTCACTGTGACTCAATGCACAGCCTATACGAGCACACACATACACACAAAGCTCACAGTGACTCAATACAGAGTCTATACCAGTGCACACACAGACACACACACACACACAGCCCACTCTGTCTCAATGGTCATCCAGTGTCAGCACACACACACACACACACAAACACACACACTCGTTCAGGTCAAAGTGGATAAAACCACAGTCCACACCATCACAGACACACACACACTGCACTACTCACTGTGACTCAATGCACAGTCTACACCAGCAAATACACACACACACACACACACACACACACACCTCCCACACATTTAACTGTGACTCAGTGCTGTGACTATACCAGCTCCCCACACACACATGGTTCACTGTGACTCAGTGCACAGCCAATTACTGTACACACACACACAGATACACACACATATTGCTCAGTTTGACCTAACAAACTGTCTGTAGCACCACATACACACATCCACACCTCAGAGACTCAATGATCAGCCTGTAACATCACACACACACACGCATACACAAATACACATACACCCACAGATACGGCTCGCTGTGATTCAATGCACAGCCTATAACACGACACAGAGACACCCATCACTCTGACTCAAACCGCAGCCTGTACCTGCACATACACACACAAAGAACCACCTTCTGGTACTCAATTCACAGCCTACTGCAGCACAAACACACACACACAAACACAACCATCACTGTGACTCAATGCACCTCCTATGACAGCATACACACTTGGCTCACTGTGAATCAATGCACAGCCTATACAAGAACACACACACACACCAACACGCACTCACACATGGCTCACTGGTAGTCAGTCAATCGCCTATACCAGGACACACACACACAGCTCGCTGTGACTCAATGAAGTCTGTATCACCACGCACTCACACACACACCCATGATTCAATAAAACCCATACCAACACAATAAAGCCCATACCAGCACACAAAATCACATGCACACACACACACACCTGACTGTGATTGAAAAAGCTTTCTGTACCAGCACACACACACAGAAACACCTCACTGAGACGCAATGCACTGCCTATACGAGCAAACACTTAAACACACAGCTCACAGTGAATCAATACAGAGTCTATACCAGCACACACACAGACACACACAGAGCCCACTCTGTCTCAATGGTCATTCAGTGCTAGCACACACACACACACACAGATACACACACACACACTCGTTCATGTCAAAGTGGATAAAAACACAGTCCACACCATCACAGACACACACACACTGCACTACTAACTGTGACTCAATGCACAGTATACACCAGCAAATACACACACACATGCACACACATCTCCTACACATTTAACTGTGACTCAGTGCTGTGACTATACCAGCTCCCCACACACACATGGTTCACCATGACTCAATGCAGAGCCAATAACTGTACACACACACACACATACACACACATATGTCTCAGTTTGACCTAACGACGAGTCTGTAGCACCACATACACACATGCACACCTCAGTGACTCAGTGTTCAACCTGTACCATCACACACACACACACATACAAAAATACACATACACACAAAAATACGGCTCGCTGTGATTCAATGCACAGCCTATTACACCACACAGAGACACCCATCTCTCTGACTCAAACCGCAGCCTGTACCTGCACATACACACACAAAGACCCACCTTCTGTGACTCAATTCACAGCCTACTGCAGCACACACACACACAAACACAACCATCACTGTGACTCAATGCACCTCCTATACCAGCATACACACATGACTCACTGTGGATCAATGCACAGCCTATACAAGAACACACAAACACACACTCACACATAACTGACTGTGACTCAGGGAACCACCTATAGCAGCACACACACACACACACACAAACATACACGGCTCTCTTGGACTCAATGCACTGCATATACCAGCACACACACACACACACACACATATATGACTCACTGACTCAATGCATAGCCTGTACTGGCACACACACAAGGCTTACTGTGACTCAATGCAGAGTCTACACCAGCATACAAACACATGGCTCACTGTGACTCAATGTAATGCCTATGCCAGCACACACACACAGAGACACATGCATGGCTCTCTCTTATTCAATGCACGCACTATACCATCACAAACACAAACACACACACACACGCACAGTCACTGTGCCACAGTACACAGCCTATATCACAACACCCATGCAAAGACACATATGCACGGCTCTTTGTGACTCTATGCACACCCTATACTATGACATACACACATTCACACATAGCTCGTTGTGAATCAGTGCACAGTCTGTAGTTCCAGGTATACACACACAGACACACACCTCAGTGATTCAATGAAAAGCCCATACCATCACACACACACACACATACACACACAGCTCACTGTGAATCAGTATACGGTCTTCAGCTCCATGTACATACACACACAACACACCTTAGTGAATCAATGCAGAGACCATACCAGCATACACACACACATACACACACCTGAGACTCAATGCTCTGCCTATTGCAGCACACACACACACACACACACAGCTCACTGTGATTCAATACCAGCCTGTACCTGCACACACACACACTCTCACACACACCGCCGTGTGACTCAATGCAGCTTATACCACCACACAGACACACACACACACACACACACACCTCACTGTGACTCAATGCCAAGCCCATACAAGTAGACAGACACACACAACCATGGCTCACTGAGACTCAATGAACAGTGTATACTAGCACATACAAACACATGGCTCAATGTGAGTCAATGCATAGCCTATACCCGCACACACATACACAGAAACACACCTTAATGTGGCTCAGTGCACAGCCTATAGCTGTACACACACACACACCGCTCACTGATTCAATGCAAATCCCTTATCAGCATACACATACACATACACTCACCTAGGTGTGACTCAATTCTCAGCCTATAGCAGCACACACACACACCTTACTGTGACTCATGCAGACTCTACAGCACCAAATACACAAACACTAACACAGGGCTGGGATTCAATGCACAGTCCATACCAGCAAAGGCACACACACCACACCACACTGTGACTCAATGCTCAGATTATACCAGCACACACACATGGCTCACTGTGTCCTAGTGCACAGCATATAACATCACACACACACCCCACACTGTGACTCAATGCACAGCCTGTACCTACACATACACACACACACACCTCACTGTGACAAAAAGTGCAGCCTATGCCAGCACACACACACACCTCAATGTGACACAATGGTCAGCCTATACCAGAACACGCAGACACACACACATCACTGTGACTCAATGCACAGACTATACCAGCGTGCACACAAACACACAGCACTGTGACTCAATGTACAATGTATACCAAAACACACAAGCATACACACACACCTCAGTGTGACTCAATGCACAGCCTATACCAGCACCACACATACACACCTGCACAGATACAGGGTTCACTGTGACTCAATGCACAACCTATAGAAGAACACACACACATACCAACATGCACACACACATGGCTGACCGTGACTCAATCAATCGTCTATACCAGCACACACACACACGACTCACTGTGACTCAATGCAGTCTTTAGCACAACAAACACAGACACACCCACCCATTGAATCAATGAAAGCCCACCAACACACAACACACCCATGGCTCCGTGTTACACAATGCTCAGCCTCTAGCAGCACACACACACACCCACACACACAGCCACACATATGCACGGCTCACTGTATCTCAATGTACATCTTATACCGGAACACACACACACACACACACATACACGGCCACACACCACACTGTAACTCAAAGTTCAGAATATACCAGCATGCACACATGAAAACAGCTCACTCACACTCAGTGCATGGCTTATACCATCACGAAACACACACGTGTATCACTATGTGTCAATGCATAAACTATACCAGCATTCACACACACAAACACGGCCATGACTCAGTTCACAGACTTTACAAGCACACACACACACATGACTCACTGTCACCCAATAACCAGCCCACGCCAGGACAGACACACAAACACACCTCACTGTGAATGAATGCACAGCCTATACCAGTACAGAAACATACACAAACACACAAGGCACACTGTGACTAATAGCCAGCCTTTAAATGCAGACACATGCACACTCTCACAAACACACTTCACTGTGACACAATGCTCAGCCTGTAGCACAACACACAGACACACATACCCCCAGATGACTGTGAAAAATGCAAAGCATACACCAGCACACACCCACACACACAGTTCAATGTGAATAAATGCACAGCTTATAAAATCACACACAAATGCACACACACACACACATGGCTAACTGTGAGAGAATGCACAGAATGGAACAGCACCCACACACACAATCACACACACAACTCACTGTGATTCAATGTTCAGCTTCTACAAGAGCACTCACACATACACACGGCTCACTGTGACTGAATGCGCAGCCTATACCTGCACACACACGAAAACACACAGCTCACTGTGATTCAATGCCCAGCCTATACTTGCACACACATGCACACTCACAACACACCTCACTGTGACTCAATGCTCAGCCTATACCAGCCCAGAGGTATTCACAAACACACACAGAGCTCACTGTGACTCAATGCACATTAACTTGAAGCAAACAACACACACACACACACACACACATGGTTCTCTGTGACTCAGTTCACAGTCTATACTAGCATCACACCCACACTCACAGCTCACTGTGACTTACTGCACCACCTATATAGGCATACACATACACACAAAGCCATAGACACCCACGGCTCACTGTAACTCGGTGTACATCTTGTACCGGCAAAACAAACTCACAGCCAAACTGTGACTCAATGCTCAAACTATATCAGCACATGCACACGCAAACAGCTCACTGTGAATCAATTGACAGCCTATACCATCACAAACACATAAACAGCTCACTATGAGTCAATGCATAGCCTATGTCTGCATGCATACACACACACACACACACATGGCCATGACTCAGTTCACAGTCTGTACCAGCACATAATCACACATGGCTTACTGTGACAAAACACGCAACCGAACACAGCACATGTGGACACACACACACCCAGAGACACACATGACTCACTGTGACTCAATGCACTGTCCATATTTGCACAGACACACACACACAGATGGCTCACTGGGACCCTGTGCACAGCCTATACCAACAAACCCTCACAGACACTAACGGAGCACTGTGACTCATTGCATAGCCTATATCAACAGGCATACCCACACACACACAAAAATACGGCAATGTGACTCAGTGCACAGCTTATAACAGAACACATGCATGCACACACACAAAAACAAACATGGCTCACTGATACTCAATCCACAGTCTCTAAGAGCACACACACACTCACACTCAAACCTCACTGTGTCTGAACACACAAGCTATACTATTACACACTCACACAGACACTGACACACATGTCACTGTGACTCAATGCACAGCCTATCTCAGCACACACACACAGACATACAAAGCTGAGACTCAATGCCCAGTGTACACCGGAACAGACATACACACCTCACTGTGACTCAATGCACAGCCTATACCAGCACACAAACACACACATGCACACACACACACGGCTCACTGTGACTCAATGCCCAGCATAAACCTGAAAAGACACACACTATCAGACACAAACATCACTGTTTCTCGTTGAGTGGCTTTTACCACTGCACATAAACACAAACTCACACACACACCTCACTGTGACTCAATGTCCAGCCTATATGTTCACACGCATGCACAATCACACACACACAGCTCACAGTGAATCAATGCAAAACATATAGCCACACAACATGCACAACCACACACAAACTCAATGTGAATCAATGCATAGCCTATACCAGCACACATGCATGCACACACACAGACTCAATGCACAGTCTATAGAGTGACACACAGAAACACATGGCTCAGTGTTACACAATGCCCAGCCTCTAGCAGCACACACACACAGACACAGCCACACACATGCACGGATCACTGTATCTCAATGTACATCTTATACCAGAACACACACACACAAACACACACAGCTCATTGTGAAACAATGCAAAATGTATACCAGCAGACATCCACACACCCACACTCACAGTTCAATGTGAATCAAGGCACAACCTATAAAAGCACACATGCATGCACACACACACACAACAAACTGTGACTGAATGCCCAGTATGTAACAGCACTCACACACACTCATACACACCTCACTGTTAACCAGTGTGCAGCTTCTACAAGCACACTCACATACACACACGGCTCACTGTAACTGAATGTGCAGCCTATATCAGCACACACACAAACACACACAGCTCACTGTGCTTCAATGCCCACCCTATACTTGCACACACATGAACACTCACACACACACCACACTGTGACTCAATTCTCAGCCTATGCCAGCCCAGAGGTATTCAAAAACACACACAGAGCTACTGTGACTCAATGCACATTACCTAACAGCACACACACACACACACACAAACATACACTGCTCATTGGATTCAATGCACTGTCTAAACCAGCACACACACACACAAACACACACACATATATGACTCACTGACTCAATGCACAACCTGTACTGGCACACACACAAGGCTTACTGTGACTCAATGCAGAGTCTACACCAGCATACAAACACATGGCTCACTGTGACTCAATGTAATGCCTATGCCAGCACACACACACAGAGACACATGCATGGCTCTCTCTGATTCAATGCACGTACTATACCATCACAAACACACACACACACACGCACAGTCACTGTGACACAATGCAGACCCTATACAACAACACCCATGCAAAGACACATATGCACGGCTCTTTGTGACTCTATGCACACCCTATACTATCACATACACACATTCACACATGGCTCATTGTGAATCAGTGCACAGTCTGTAGTTCCAGGTATACACACACAGAGACACCCCTCAGTGACTCAATGCAAAGCCCATACCATCACACACACACACACATACACACACAGCTCACTGTGAATCAGTGTACAGTCTTCAGCTCTATGTACATACACACACAACACACCTTAGTGAATCAATGCAGAGACCATACCAGCATACACACACACATACACAGACCTGAGACTCAATGCTCTGCCTATTCCAGCACACTCACACACACACGCACGCACATGGCTCACTGTGATTCAATACCAGCCTGTACCTGCACACACACACACTCTCACACACACCGCCGTGTGACTCAATGCAGTTTATACCACCACACAGACACACACACACACACACACCTCACTGTGACTCAACGCCAAGCCCATACAAGTAAACAGACACACACAACCATGGCTCACTGAGACTCAATGAACAGTGTATACTAGCACATACAAACACATGGCTCAATGTGAGTCAATGCATAGCCTATACCCGCACACACATACACAGAAACACACCTTAATGTGGCTCAGTGCACAGCCTATAGCAGTACACACACACACACACTGCTCAGTGATTCAATGCAAATCCCATATCAGCATACACATACACTCACCTAGGTGTGACTCAATTCTCAGCCAATAGCAGCACACACACACATCTTACTGTGACTCATGCAGACTGTACAACACCAAATACACAAACACTAACACATGGCTTGGATTCAATGCACAGTCCATACCAGCAAAGGCACACACACCACACCACACTGTGACTCAATGCTCAGATTATACCAGCACACACACACGGCTCACTGTGTCCTAGTGCACAGAATATAACATCACACACACACACACACCCCCCACACTGTGACTCAATGCACAGCCTGTACCTACACATACACACACACACACCTCACTGTGACAAAAAGTGCAGCCTATACCAGCACACACACACACACACCTCAATCTGACACAATGGTCAGCCAATATCAGAACACGCAGACACACACACACATCACTCTGACTCACTGCACATCCTATACCAGTGCACTCACACTCACACACACAAACACATGGCTGACTGTGAATCAATGCACACTATACCAGGACACACACACACACACACACACGGCTCCATGTGACTCAGTGCACCGGATATGCTAGCAGACATACACACACAGAGAAGCACATACGGCAAACTGTGAGTCAATCCACAGCCCATACCTCCACACACGCACACAAACTGACACTCAAAAACACAGCTCAGTGTGATTCAATGCAAATCCTATACCAGAAAGTGCACACACACACACACAAAAACCTCCCTATGAATCAGTGCATAACGTATAACATCACACACGTACACCTCACTGTGACTCAAAGTGGTGCCTCTCCCTGCACATACACACACAAACAACTCAATATGACTCAATGTGTAGACTGTACCAGCACACACACACACACATGTGCACACACACCTCAGTGTGCCTCAATTGTCAGCCTATACCAGAACACACGGACACACACACCTCTCACTCTGACTCAATGCACAACGTATACCAGCGTGTACACACACTCACATGGCACAGTGAATCAATATATAACTGCACACACACACACACACACACACAGACATGCACAGATGCAGGCCTCACTGTGACTCAATGCACAGTCTATACCAGTACACACAAACACACCAACACGCACTCACACCTGGCTCAATGGTACTGAAACAATCGCATATACCAGCACACACACACACAGCTCACTGTGACTCAATGCAGTCTGTATCACCACACACTCACACACAAACCCATGAGTCAAGAAACCCCATACCAACACAATAAAGCCTATACCAGCACACAAACACACATGCACACACACACACACTAGACTGTGACTGAAAACGCTTCCTGTACCAGCACACAACACACAAACACCTCACTGTGACTCAATGCACAGCCTATACGAGCACACACATACACACAAAGCTCACAGTGACTCAATACAGAGTCTATACCAGTGCACACACAGACACACACACACACACAGCCCACTCTGTCTCAATGGTCATCCAGTGTCAGCACACACACACACACACACAAACACACACACTCGTTCAGGTCAAAGTGGATAAAACCACAGTCCACACCATCACAGACACACACACACTGCACTACTCACTGTGACTCAATGCACAGTCTACACCAGCAAATACACACACACACACACACACACACACACACCTCCCACACATTTAACTGTGACTCAGTGCTGTGACTATACCAGCTCCCCACACACACATGGTTCACTGTGACTCAGTGCACAGCCAATTACTGTACACACACACACAGATACACACACATATTGCTCAGTTTGACCTAACAAACTGTCTGTAGCACCACATACACACATCCACACCTCAGAGACTCAATGATCAGCCTGTAACATCACACACACACACGCATACACAAATACACATACACCCACAGATACGGCTCGCTGTGATTCAATGCACAGCCTATAACACGACACAGAGACACCCATCACTCTGACTCAAACCGCAGCCTGTACCTGCACATACACACACAAAGAACCACCTTCTGGTACTCAATTCACAGCCTACTGCAGCACAAACACACACACACAAACACAACCATCACTGTGACTCAATGCACCTCCTATGACAGCATACACACTTGGCTCACTGTGAATCAATGCACAGCCTATACAAGAACACACACACACACCAACACGCACTCACACATGGCTCACTGGTAGTCAGTCAATCGCCTATACCA
This sequence comes from Grampus griseus, assembly GCF_964374135.1. Classification (NCBI taxonomy): domain Eukaryota; kingdom Metazoa; phylum Chordata; class Mammalia; order Artiodactyla; family Delphinidae; genus Grampus; species Grampus griseus. The sequence goes on along the minus strand of NC_139016.1, from coordinate 12,641,683 downwards.
GGACACACACACACAGCTCGCTGTGACTCAATGAAGTCTGTATCACCACGCACTCACACACACACCCATGATTCAATAAAACCCATACCAACACAATAAAGCCCATACCAGCACACAAAATCACATGCACACACACACACACCTGACTGTGATTGAAAAAGCTTTCTGTACCAGCACACACACACAGAAACACCTCACTGAGACGCAATGCACTGCCTATACGAGCAAACACTTAAACACACAGCTCACAGTGAATCAATACAGAGTCTATACCAGCACACACACAGACACACACAGAGCCCACTCTGTCTCAATGGTCATTCAGTGCTAGCACACACACACACACACAGATACACACACACACACTCGTTCATGTCAAAGTGGATAAAAACACAGTCCACACCATCACAGACACACACACACTGCACTACTAACTGTGACTCAATGCACAGTATACACCAGCAAATACACACACACATGCACACACATCTCCTACACATTTAACTGTGACTCAGTGCTGTGACTATACCAGCTCCCCACACACACATGGTTCACCATGACTCAATGCAGAGCCAATAACTGTACACACACACACACATACACACACATATGTCTCAGTTTGACCTAACGACGAGTCTGTAGCACCACATACACACATGCACACCTCAGTGACTCAGTGTTCAACCTGTACCATCACACACACACACACATACAAAAATACACATACACACAAAAATACGGCTCGCTGTGATTCAATGCACAGCCTATTACACCACACAGAGACACCCATCTCTCTGACTCAAACCGCAGCCTGTACCTGCACATACACACACAAAGACCCACCTTCTGTGACTCAATTCACAGCCTACTGCAGCACACACACACACAAACACAACCATCACTGTGACTCAATGCACCTCCTATACCAGCATACACACATGACTCACTGTGGATCAATGCACAGCCTATACAAGAACACACAAACACACACTCACACATAACTGACTGTGACTCAGGGAACCACCTATAGCAGCACACACACACACACACACAAACATACACGGCTCTCTTGGACTCAATGCACTGCATATACCAGCACACACACACACACACACACATATATGACTCACTGACTCAATGCATAGCCTGTACTGGCACACACACAAGGCTTACTGTGACTCAATGCAGAGTCTACACCAGCATACAAACACATGGCTCACTGTGACTCAATGTAATGCCTATGCCAGCACACACACACAGAGACACATGCATGGCTCTCTCTTATTCAATGCACGCACTATACCATCACAAACACAAACACACACACACACGCACAGTCACTGTGCCACAGTACACAGCCTATATCACAACACCCATGCAAAGACACATATGCACGGCTCTTTGTGACTCTATGCACACCCTATACTATGACATACACACATTCACACATAGCTCGTTGTGAATCAGTGCACAGTCTGTAGTTCCAGGTATACACACACAGACACACACCTCAGTGATTCAATGAAAAGCCCATACCATCACACACACACACACATACACACACAGCTCACTGTGAATCAGTATACGGTCTTCAGCTCCATGTACATACACACACAACACACCTTAGTGAATCAATGCAGAGACCATACCAGCATACACACACACATACACACACCTGAGACTCAATGCTCTGCCTATTGCAGCACACACACACACACACACACAGCTCACTGTGATTCAATACCAGCCTGTACCTGCACACACACACACTCTCACACACACCGCCGTGTGACTCAATGCAGCTTATACCACCACACAGACACACACACACACACACACACACCTCACTGTGACTCAATGCCAAGCCCATACAAGTAGACAGACACACACAACCATGGCTCACTGAGACTCAATGAACAGTGTATACTAGCACATACAAACACATGGCTCAATGTGAGTCAATGCATAGCCTATACCCGCACACACATACACAGAAACACACCTTAATGTGGCTCAGTGCACAGCCTATAGCTGTACACACACACACACCGCTCACTGATTCAATGCAAATCCCTTATCAGCATACACATACACATACACTCACCTAGGTGTGACTCAATTCTCAGCCTATAGCAGCACACACACACACCTTACTGTGACTCATGCAGACTCTACAGCACCAAATACACAAACACTAACACAGGGCTGGGATTCAATGCACAGTCCATACCAGCAAAGGCACACACACCACACCACACTGTGACTCAATGCTCAGATTATACCAGCACACACACATGGCTCACTGTGTCCTAGTGCACAGCATATAACATCACACACACACCCCACACTGTGACTCAATGCACAGCCTGTACCTACACATACACACACACACACCTCACTGTGACAAAAAGTGCAGCCTATGCCAGCACACACACACACCTCAATGTGACACAATGGTCAGCCTATACCAGAACACGCAGACACACACACATCACTGTGACTCAATGCACAGACTATACCAGCGTGCACACAAACACACAGCACTGTGACTCAATGTACAATGTATACCAAAACACACAAGCATACACACACACCTCAGTGTGACTCAATGCACAGCCTATACCAGCACCACACATACACACCTGCACAGATACAGGGTTCACTGTGACTCAATGCACAACCTATAGAAGAACACACACACATACCAACATGCACACACACATGGCTGACCGTGACTCAATCAATCGTCTATACCAGCACACACACACACGACTCACTGTGACTCAATGCAGTCTTTAGCACAACAAACACAGACACACCCACCCATTGAATCAATGAAAGCCCACCAACACACAACACACCCATGGCTCCGTGTTACACAATGCTCAGCCTCTAGCAGCACACACACACACCCACACACACAGCCACACATATGCACGGCTCACTGTATCTCAATGTACATCTTATACCGGAACACACACACACACACACACATACACGGCCACACACCACACTGTAACTCAAAGTTCAGAATATACCAGCATGCACACATGAAAACAGCTCACTCACACTCAGTGCATGGCTTATACCATCACGAAACACACACGTGTATCACTATGTGTCAATGCATAAACTATACCAGCATTCACACACACAAACACGGCCATGACTCAGTTCACAGACTTTACAAGCACACACACACACATGACTCACTGTCACCCAATAACCAGCCCACGCCAGGACAGACACACAAACACACCTCACTGTGAATGAATGCACAGCCTATACCAGTACAGAAACATACACAAACACACAAGGCACACTGTGACTAATAGCCAGCCTTTAAATGCAGACACATGCACACTCTCACAAACACACTTCACTGTGACACAATGCTCAGCCTGTAGCACAACACACAGACACACATACCCCCAGATGACTGTGAAAAATGCAAAGCATACACCAGCACACACCCACACACACAGTTCAATGTGAATAAATGCACAGCTTATAAAATCACACACAAATGCACACACACACACACATGGCTAACTGTGAGAGAATGCACAGAATGGAACAGCACCCACACACACAATCACACACACAACTCACTGTGATTCAATGTTCAGCTTCTACAAGAGCACTCACACATACACACGGCTCACTGTGACTGAATGCGCAGCCTATACCTGCACACACACGAAAACACACAGCTCACTGTGATTCAATGCCCAGCCTATACTTGCACACACATGCACACTCACAACACACCTCACTGTGACTCAATGCTCAGCCTATACCAGCCCAGAGGTATTCACAAACACACACAGAGCTCACTGTGACTCAATGCACATTAACTTGAAGCAAACAACACACACACACACACACACACATGGTTCTCTGTGACTCAGTTCACAGTCTATACTAGCATCACACCCACACTCACAGCTCACTGTGACTTACTGCACCACCTATATAGGCATACACATACACACAAAGCCATAGACACCCACGGCTCACTGTAACTCGGTGTACATCTTGTACCGGCAAAACAAACTCACAGCCAAACTGTGACTCAATGCTCAAACTATATCAGCACATGCACACGCAAACAGCTCACTGTGAATCAATTGACAGCCTATACCATCACAAACACATAAACAGCTCACTATGAGTCAATGCATAGCCTATGTCTGCATGCATACACACACACACACACACATGGCCATGACTCAGTTCACAGTCTGTACCAGCACATAATCACACATGGCTTACTGTGACAAAACACGCAACCGAACACAGCACATGTGGACACACACACACCCAGAGACACACATGACTCACTGTGACTCAATGCACTGTCCATATTTGCACAGACACACACACACAGATGGCTCACTGGGACCCTGTGCACAGCCTATACCAACAAACCCTCACAGACACTAACGGAGCACTGTGACTCATTGCATAGCCTATATCAACAGGCATACCCACACACACACAAAAATACGGCAATGTGACTCAGTGCACAGCTTATAACAGAACACATGCATGCACACACACAAAAACAAACATGGCTCACTGATACTCAATCCACAGTCTCTAAGAGCACACACACACTCACACTCAAACCTCACTGTGTCTGAACACACAAGCTATACTATTACACACTCACACAGACACTGACACACATGTCACTGTGACTCAATGCACAGCCTATCTCAGCACACACACACAGACATACAAAGCTGAGACTTAATGCCCAGTGTACACCGGAACAGACATACACACCTCACTGTGACTCAATGCACAGCCTATACCAGCACACAAACACACACATGCACACACACACACGGCTCACTGTGACTCAATGCCCAGCATAAACCTGAAAAGACACACACTATCAGACACAAACATCACTGTTTCTCGTTGAGTGGCTTTTACCACTGCACATAAACACAAACTCACACACACACCTCACTGTGACTCAATGTCCAGCCTATATGTTCACACGCATGCACAATCACACACACACAGCTCACAGTGAATCAATGCAAAACATATAGCCACACAACATGCACAACCACACACAAACTCAATGTGAATCAATGCATAGCCTATACCAGCACACATGCATGCACACACACAGACTCAATGCACAGTCTATAGAGTGACACACAGAAACACATGGCTCAGTGTTACACAATGCCCAGCCTCTAGCAGCACACACACACAGACACAGCCACACACATGCACGGATCACTGTATCTCAATGTACATCTTATACCAGAACACACACACACAAACACACACAGCTCATTGTGAAACAATGCAAAATGTATACCAGCAGACATCCACACACCCACACTCACAGTTCAATGTGAATCAAGGCACAACCTATAAAAGCACACATGCATGCACACACACACACAACAAACTGTGACTGAATGCCCAGTATGTAACAGCACTCACACACACTCATACACACCTCACTGTTAACCAGTGTGCAGCTTCTACAAGCACACTCACATACACACACGGCTCACTGTAACTGAATGTGCAGCCTATATCAGCACACACACAAACACACACAGCTCACTGTGCTTCAATGCCCACCCTATACTTGCACACACATGAACACTCACACACACACCACACTGTGACTCAATTCTCAGCCTATGCCAGCCCAGAGGTATTCAAAAACACACACAGAGCTACTGTGACTCAATGCACATTACCTAACAGCACACACACACACACACACAAACATACACTGCTCATTGGATTCAATGCACTGTCTAAACCAGCACACACACACACAAACACACACACATATATGACTCACTGACTCAATGCACAACCTGTACTGGCACACACACAAGGCTTACTGTGACTCAATGCAGAGTCTACACCAGCATACAAACACATGGCTCACTGTGACTCAATGTAATGCCTATGCCAGCACACACACACAGAGACACATGCATGGCTCTCTCTGATTCAATGCACGTACTATACCATCACAAACACACACACACACACGCACAGTCACTGTGACACAATGCAGACCCTATACAACAACACCCATGCAAAGACACATATGCACGGCTCTTTGTGACTCTATGCACACCCTATACTATCACATACACACATTCACACATGGCTCATTGTGAATCAGTGCACAGTCTGTAGTTCCAGGTATACACACACAGAGACACCCCTCAGTGACTCAATGCAAAGCCCATACCATCACACACACACACACATACACACACAGCTCACTGTGAATCAGTGTACAGTCTTCAGCTCTATGTACATACACACACAACACACCTTAGTGAATCAATGCAGAGACCATACCAGCATACACACACACATACACAGACCTGAGACTCAATGCTCTGCCTATTCCAGCACACTCACACACACACGCACGCACATGGCTCACTGTGATTCAATACCAGCCTGTACCTGCACACACACACACTCTCACACACACCGCCGTGTGACTCAATGCAGTTTATACCACCACACAGACACACACACACACACACACCTCACTGTGACTCAACGCCAAGCCCATACAAGTAAACAGACACACACAACCATGGCTCACTGAGACTCAATGAACAGTGTATACTAGCACATACAAACACATGGCTCAATGTGAGTCAATGCATAGCCTATACCCGCACACACATACACAGAAACACACCTTAATGTGGCTCAGTGCACAGCCTATAGCAGTACACACACACACACACTGCTCAGTGATTCAATTCAAATCCCATATCAGCATACACATACACTCACCTAGGTGTGACTCAATTCTCAGCCAATAGCAGCACACACACACATCTTACTGTGACTCATGCAGACTGTACAACACCAAATACACAAACACTAACACATGGCTTGGATTCAATGCACAGTCCATACCAGCAAAGGCACACACACCACACCACACTGTGACTCAATGCTCAGATTATACCAGCACACACACACGGCTCACTGTGTCCTAGTGCACAGAATATAACATCACACACACACACACACACCCCACACTGTGACTCAATGCACAGCCTGTACCTACACATACACACACACACACCTCACTGTGACAAAAAGTGCAGCCTATACCAGCACACACACACACACACCTCAATCTGACACAATGGTCAGCCAATATCAGAACACGCAGACACACACACATCACTCTGACTCACTGCACATCCTATACCAGTGCACTCACACACACGAACACATGGCTGACTGTGAATCAATGCACACTATACCAGGACACACACACACACACACACACACGGCTCCATGTGACTCAGTGCACCGGATATGCTAGCAGACATACACACACAGAGAAGCACATACGGCAAACTGTGAGTCTATCCACAGCCCATACCTCCACACACGCACACAAACTGACACTCAAAAACACAGCTCAGTGTGATTCAATGCAAATCCTATACCAGAAAGTGCACACACACACACACACAAACCTCCCTATGAATCAGTGCATAACGTATAACATCACACACATACACCTCACTGTGACTCAAAGTGGTGCCTCTCCCTGCACATACACACACAAACAACTCAATATGACTCAATGTGTAGACTGTACCAGCACACACACACACACATGTGCACACACACCTCAGTGTGCCTCAATTGTCAGCCTATACCAGAACACACGGACACACACACCTCTCACTCTGACTCAATGCACAACGTATACCAGCGTGTACACACACTCACATGGCACAGTGAATCAATATATAACTGCACACACACACACACACACACACACAGACATGCACAGATGCAGGCCTCACTGTGACTCAATGCACAGTCTATACCAGTACACACAAACACACCAACACGCACTCACACCTGGCTCAGTGGTACTGAAACAATCGCATATACCAGCACACACACACACAGCTCACTGTGACTCAATGCAGTCTGTATCACCACACACTCACACACAAACCCATGAGTCAATAAACCCCATACCAACACAATAAAGCCTATACCAGCACACAAACACACATGCACACACACACACACTAGACTGTGACTGAAAACGCTTCCTGTACCAGCACACAGCACACAAACACCTCACTGTGACTCAATGCACAGCCTATACGAGCACACACATACACACAAAGCTCACAGTGACTCAATACATAGTCTATACCAGTGCACACACAGACACACACAGCCCACTCTGTCTCAATGGTCATCCAGTGTCAGCACAAACACACACACTCGTTCAGGTCAAAGTGGATAAAACCACAGTCCACACCATCACAGACACACACACACTACACTACTCACTGTGACTCAATGCACAGTCTACAACAGCAAATACACACACACACACACACACACCTCCCACACATTTAACTGTGACTCAGTGCTCTGACTATACCAGCTCCCCACACACACATGGTTCACTGTGACTCAGTGCACAGCCAATTACTGTACACACACACACACAGATACACACACATATTGCTCAGTTTGACCTAACAAACTGTCTGTAGCACCACATACACACATCCACACCTCAGAGACTCAATGATCAGCCTGTAACATCACACACACACACGCATACACAAATACACATACACCCACAGATACGGCTCGCTGTGATTCAATGCACAGCCTATAACACCACACAGAGACACCCATCACTCTGACTCAAACCGCAGCCTGTACCTGCACAAACACACACAAAGAACCACCTTCTGGTACTCAATTCACAGCCTACTGCAGCACAAACACACACACACAAACACAACCATCACTGTCACTCAATGCACCTCCTATGACAGCATACACACTTGGCTCACTGTGAATCAATGCACAGCCTATACAAGAACACACACACACACCAACACGCACTCACACATGGCTCACTGGTAGTCAGTCAATCGCCTATACCAGGACACACACACACAGCTCGCTGTGACTCAATGAAGTCTGTATCACCACGCACTCACACACACACCCATGATTCAATAAAACCCATACCAGCACAATAAAGCCCATACCAGCACACAAAATCACATGCACACACACACACACCTGACTGTGACTGAGAAAGCTTTCTGTACCAGCACACACACACAGAAACACCTCACTGAGACGCAATGCACTGCCTATACGAGCAAACACTTAAACACACAGCTCACAGTGAATCAATACAGAGTCTATACCAGCACACACACAGACACACACAGAGCCCACTCTGTCTCAATGGTCATTCAGTGCTAGCACACACACACACACACAGATACACACACACACACTCGTTCATGTCAAAGTGGATAAAAACACAGTCCACACCATCACAGACACACACACACTGCACTACTAACTGTGACTCAATGCACAGTATACACCAGCAAATACACACACACATGCACACACATCTCCTACACATTTAACTGTGACTCAGTGCTGTGACTATACCAGCTCCCCACACACACATGGTTCACCATGACTCAATGCAGAGCCAATAACTGTACACACACACACACATACACACACATATGTCTCAGTTTGACCTAACGACGAGTCTGTAGCACCACATACACACATGCACACCTCAGTGACTCAGTGTTCAACCTGTACCATCACACACACACACACATACAAAAATACACATACACACAAAAATACGGCTCGCTGTGATTCAATGCACAGCCTATTACACCACACAGAGACACCCATCTCTCTGACTCAAACCGCAGCCTGTACCTGCACATACACACACAAAGACCCACCTTCTGTGACTCAATTCACAGCCTACTGCAGCACACACACACACAAACACAACCATCACTGTGACTCAATGCACCTCCTATACCAGCATACACACATGACTCACTGTGGATCAATGCACAGCCTATACAAGAACACACAAACACACACTCACACATAACTGACTGTGACTCAGGGAACCACCTATAGCAGCACACACACACACACACACAAACATACACGGCTCTCTTGGACTCAATGCACTGCATATACCAGCACACACACACACACACACACATATATGACTCACTGACTCAATGCATAGCCTGTACTGGCACACACACAAGGCTTACTGTGACTCAATGCAGAGTCTACACCAGCATACAAACACATGGCTCACTGTGACTCAATGTAATGCCTATGCCAGCACACACACACAGAGACACATGCATGGCTCTCTCTTATTCAATGCACGCACTATACCATCACAAACACAAACACACACACACACGCACAGTCACTGTGCCACAGTACACAGCCTATATCACAACACCCATGCAAAGACACATATGCATGGCTCTTTGTGACTCTATGCACACCCTATACTATGACATACACACATTCACACATGGCTCGTTGTGAATCAGTGCACAGTCTGTAGTTCCAGGTATACACACACAGACACACACCTCAGTGATTCAATGAAAAGCCCATACCATCACACACACACACACATACACACACAGCTCACTGTGAATCAGTATACGGTCTTCAGCTCCATGTACATACACACACAACACACCTTAGTGAATCAATGCAGAGACCATACCAGCATACACACACACATACACACACCTGAGACTCAATGCTCTGCCTATTGCAGCACACACACACACACACACACAGCTCACTGTGATTCAATACCAGCCTGTACCTGCACACACACACACTCTCACACACACCGCCGTGTGACTCAATGCAGCTTATACCACCACACAGAAACACAGACACACACACACACCTCACTGTGACTCAATGCCAAGCCCATACAAGTAAACAGACACACACAACCATGGCTCACTGAGACTCAATGAACAGTGTATACTAGCACATACAAACACATGGCTCAATGTGAGTCAATGCATAGCCTATACTCGCACACACATACACAGAAACACACCTTAATGTGGCTCAGTGCACAGCCTATAGCAGTACACACACACACACCGCTCACTGATTCAATGCAAATCCCTTATCAGCATACACATACACATACACTCACCTAGGTGTGACTCAATTCTCAGCCTATAGCAGCACACACACACACCTTACTGTGACTCATGCAGACTCTACAGCACCAAATACACAAACACTAACACAGGGCTGGGATTCAATGCACAGTCCATACCAGCAAAGGCACACACACCACACCACACTGTGACTCAATGCTCAGATTATACCAGCACACACACATGGCTCACTGTGTCCTAGTGCACAGCATATAACATCACACACACACCCCACACTGTGACTCAATGCACAGCCTGTACCTACACATACACACACACACACCTCACTGTGACAAAAAGTGCAGCCTATGCCAGCACACACACACACCTCAATGTGACACAATGGTCAGCCTATATCAGAACACGCAGACACACACACATCACTGTGACACAATGCACAGACTATACCAGCGTGCACACAAACACACAGCACTGTGACTCAATGTACAATGTATACCAAAACACACAAGCATACACACACACCTCAGTGTGACTCAATGCACAGCCTATACCAGCACCACACATACACACCTGCACAGATACAGGGTTCACTGTGACTCAATGCACAACCTATAGAAGAACACACACACATATCAACATGCACACACACATGGCTGACCGTGACTCAATCAATCGTCTATACCAGCACACACACACACGACTCACTGTGACTCAATGCAGTCTTTAGCACAACAAACACAGACACACACACCCATTGAATCAATGAAAGCCCACCAACACACAACACACCCATGGCTCCGTGTTACACAATGCTCAGCCTCTAGCAGCACACACACACACCCCCACACACAGCCACACATATGCACGGCTCACTGTATCTCAATGTACATCTTATACCGGAACACACACACACACACACATACACGGCCACACACCACACTGTAACTCAAAGTTCAGAATATACCAGCATGCACACATGAAAACAGCTCACTCACACTCAGTGCATGGCTTATACCATCACGAAACACACACGTGTATCACTATGTGTCAATGCATAAACTATACCAGCATTCACACACACAAACACGGCCATGACTCAGTTCACAGACTTTACAAGCACACACACACACATGACTCACTGTCACCCAATAACCAGCCCACGCCAGGACAGACACACAAACACACCTCACTGTGAATGAATGCACAGCCTATACCAGTACAGAAACATACACAAACACACAAGGCACACTGTGACTAATAGCCAGCCTTTAAATGCAGACACATGCACACTCTCACAAACACACTTCACTGTGACACAATGCTCAGCCTGTAGCACAACACACAGACACACATACCCCCAGATGACTGTGAAAAATGCAAAGCATACACCAGCACACACCCACACACACAGTTCAATGTGAATAAATGCACAGCTTATAAAATCACACACAAATGCACACACACACACACATGGCTAACTGTGAGAGAATGCACAGAATGGAACAGCACCCACACACACAATCACACACACAACTCACTGTGATTCAATGTTCAGCTTCTACAAGAGCACTCACACATACACACGGCTCACTGTGACTGAATGCGCAGCCTATACCTGCACACACACGAAAACACACAGCTCACTGTGATTCAATGCCCAGCCTATACTTGCACACACATGCACACTCACAACACACCTCACTGTGACTCAATGCTCAGCCTATACCAGCCCAGAGGTATTCACAAACACACACAGAGCTCACTGTGACTCAATGCACATTAACTTGAAGCAAACAACACACACACACACACACACACATGGTTCTCTGTGACTCAGTTCACAGTCTATACTAGCATCACACCCACACTCACAGCTCACTGTGACTTACTGCACCACCTATATAGGCATACACATACACACAAAGCCATAGACACCCACGGCTCACTGTAACTCGGTGTACATCTTGTACCGGCAAAACAAACTCACAGCCAAACTGTGACTCAATGCTCAAACTATATCAGCACATGCACACGCAAACAGCTCACTGTGAATCAATTGACAGCCTATACCATCACAAACACATAAACAGCTCACTAGGAGTCAATGCATAGCCTATGTCTGCATGCATACACACACACACACACACACATGGCCATGACTCAGTTCACAGTCTGTACCAGCACATAATCACACATGGCTTACTGTGACAAAACACACAACCGAACACAGCACATGTGGACACACACACACCCAGAGACACACATGACTCACTGTGACTCAATGCACTGTCCATATTTGCACAGACACACACACACAGATGGCTCACTGGGACCCTGTGCACAGCCTATACCAACAAACCCTCACAGACACTAACGGAGCACTGTGACTCAATGCATAGCCTATATCAACAGGCATACCCACACACACACAAAAATATGGCAATGTGACTCAGTGCACAGCTTATAACAGAACACATGCATGCACACACACAAAAACAAACATGGCTCACTGATACTCAATCCACAGTCTCTAAGAGCACACACACACTCACACTCAAACCTCACTGTGTCTGAACACACAAGCTATACTATTACACACTCACACAGACACTGACACACATGTCACTGTGACTCAATGCACAGCCTATCTCAGCACACACACACAGACATACAAATCTGAGACTCAATGCCCAGTGTACACCAGAACAGACATACACACCTCACTGTGACTCAATGCACAGCCTATACCAGCACACAAACACACACATGCACACACACACATGGCTCACTGTGACTCAATGCCCAGCATAAACCTGAAAAGACACACACTATCAGACACAAACATCACTGTTTCTCATTGAGTGGCTTTTACCACTGCACATAAACACAAACTCACACACACACCTCACTGTGACTCAATGTCCAGCCTATATGTTCACACACATGCACAATCACACACACACAGCTCACAGTGAATCAATGCAAAACATATAGCCACACAACATGCACAACCACACACAAACTCAATGTGAATCAATGCATAGCCTATACCAGCACACATGCATGCACACACACAGACTCAATGCACAGTCTATAGAGTGACACACAGAAACACATGGCTCAGTGTTACACAATGCCCAGCCTCTAGCAGCACACACACACAGACACAGCCACACACATGCATGGATCACTGTATCTCAATGTACATCTTATACCAGAACACACACACACACAGCTCATTGTGAAACAATGCAAAATGTATACCAGCAGACACCCACACACCCACACTCACAGTTCAATGTGAATCAAGGCACAACCTATAAAAGCACACATGCATGCACACACACACACAACAAACTGTGACTGAATGCCCAGTATGTAACAGCACTCACACACACTCATACACACCTCACTGTTAACCAGTGTGCAGCTTCTACAAGCACACTCACATACACACACGGCTCACTGTAACTGAATGTGCACCCTATATCAGCACACACACAAACACACACAGCTCACTGTGCTTCAATGCCCACCCTATACTTGCACACACATGAACACTCACACACACACCACACTGTGACTCAATTCTCAGCCTATGCCAGCCCAGAGGTATTCAAAAACACACACAGAGCTACTGTGACTCAATGCACATTACCTAACAGCACACACACACACACACAAACATACACTGCTCATTGGATTCAATGCACTGTCTAAACCAGCACACACACACACAAACACACACACATATATGACTCACTGACTCAATGCACAACCTGTACTGGCACACACACAAGGCTTACTGTGACTCAATGCAGAGTCTACACCAGCATACAAACACATGGCTCACTGTGACTCAATGTAATGCCTATGCCAGCACACAGACACAGAGACACATGCATAGCTCTGTCTGATATAATGCACGTACTATACCATCACAAACACACACACACACACGCACAGTCACTGTGACACAATGCAGACCCTATACCACAACACCCATGCAAAGACACATATGCACGGCTCTTTGTGACTCTATGCACACCCTATACAATCACATACACACATTCACACATGGCTCATTGTGAATCAGTGCACAGTCTCTAGTTCCAGGTGTACACACACAGACACACCCCTCAGTGACTCAATGCAAAGCCCATACCTTCACACACACACACACATACACACACAGCTCACTGTGAATCAGTGTACAGTCTTCAGCTCTATGTACATACACACACAACACACCTTAGTGAATCAATGCAGAGACCATACCAGCATACACACACACATACACACACCTGAGACTCAATGATCTGCCTATTCCAGCACACTCACACACACACGCACGCACATGGTTCACTGTGATTCAATACCAGCCTGTACCTGCACACACACACACTCTCACACACACCGCCGTGTGACTCAATGCAGTTTATACCACCACACAGACACACACACACACACACACCTCACTGTGACTCAACGCCAAGCCCATACAAGTAAACAGACACACACAACCATGGCTCACTGAGACTCAATGAACAGTGTATACTAGCACATACAAACACATGGTTCAATGTGAGTCAATGCATAGCCTATACCCGCACACACATACACAGAAACACACCTTAATGTGGCTCAGTGCACAGCCTATAGCAGTACACACACACACACACACTGCTCAGTGATTCAATTCAAATCCCATATCAGCATACACATACACTCACCTAGGTGTGACTCAATTCTCAGCCAATAGCAGCACACACACACATCTTACTGTGACTCATGCAGACTGTACAACACCAAATACACAAACACTAACACATGGCTTGGATTCAATGCACAGTCCATACCAGCAAAGGCACACACACCACACCACACTGTGACTCAATGCTCAGATTATACCAGCACACACACACGGCTCACTGTGTCCTAGTGCACAGAATATAACATCACACACACACACACACCCCCCACACTGTGACTCAATGCACAGCCTGTACCTACACATACACACACACACACCTCACTGTGACAAAAAGTGCAGCCTATACCAGCACACACACACACACACCTCAATCTGACACAATGGTCAGCCAATATCAGAACACGCAGACACACACACACATCACTCTGACTCACTGCACATCCTATACCAGTGCACTCACACTCACACACACAAACACATGGCTGACTGTGAATCAATGCACACTATACCAGGACACACACACACACACACATGGCTCCATGTGACTCAGTGCACCGGATATGCTAGCAGACATACACACACAGAGAAGCACATACGGCAAACTGTGAGTCAATCCACAGCCCATACCTCCACACATGCACACAAACTGACACTCAAAAACACAGCTCAGTGTGATTCAATGCAAATCCTATACCAGAAAGTGCACACACACACACACAAAAACCTCCCTATGAATCAGTGCATAACGTATAACATCACACACATACACCTCACTGTGACTCAAAGTGGTGCCTCTCCCTGCACATACACACACAAACAACTCAATATGACTCAATGTGTAGACTGTACCAGCACACACACACACACATGTGCACACACACCTCAGTGTGCCTCAATTGTCAGCCTATACCAGAACACACGGACACACACACCTCTCACTCTGACTCAATGCACAACGTATACCAGCGTGTACACACACTCACATGGCACAGTGAATCAATATATAACTGCACACACACACACACACACAGACATGCACAGATGCAGGCCTCACTGTGACTCAATGCACAGTCTATACCAGTACACACAAACACACCAACACGCACTCACACCTGGCTCAATGGTACTGAAACAATCGCATATACCAGCACACACACACACAGCTCACTGTGACTCAATGCAGTCTGTATCACCACACACTCACACACAAACCCATGAGTCAATAAACCCCATACCAACACAATAAAGCCTATACCAGCACACAAACACACATGCACACACACACACACGAGACTGTGACTGAAAATGCTTCCTGTACCAGCACACAACACACAAACACCTCACTGTGACTCAATGCACAGCCTATACGAGCACACACATACACACAAAGCTCACAGTGACTCAATACAGAGTCTATACCAGTGCACACACAGACACACACACACACACAGCCCACTCTGTCTCAATGGTCATCCAGTGTCAGCACACACACACACACACAAACACACACACTCGTTCAGGTCAAAGTGGATAAAACCACAGTCCACACCATCACAGACACACACACACTGCACTACTCACTGTGACTCAATGCACAGTCTACACCAGCAAATACACACACACACACACACACACACCTCCCACACATTTAACTGTGACTCAGTGCTGTGACTATACCAGCTCCCCACACACACATGGTTCACTGTGACTCAGTGCACAGCCAATTACTGTACACACACACACAGATACACACACATATTGCTCAGTTTGACCTAACAAACTGTCTGTAGCACCACATACACACATCCACACCTCAGAGACTCAATGATCAGCCTGTAACATCACACACACACACGCATACACAAATACACATACACCCACAGATACGGCTCGCTGTGATTCAATGCACAGCCTATAACACCACACAGAGACACCCATCACTCTGACTCAAACCGCAGCCTGTACCTGCACATACACACACAAAGAACCACCTTCTGGTACTCAATTCACAGCCTACTGCAGCACAAACACACACACACAAACACAACCATCACTGTGACTCAATGCACCTCCTATGACAGCATACACACTTGGCTCACTGTGAATCAATGCACAGCCTATACAAGAACACACACACACACCAACACGCACTCACACATGACTCACTGGTAGTCAGTCAATCGCCTATACCAGGACACACACACACAGCTCGCTGTGACTCAATGAATTCTGTATCACCACGCACTCACACACACACCCATGATTCAATAAAACCCATACCAGCACAATAAAGCCCATACCAGCACACAAAATCACATGCACACACACACACACCTGACTGTGACTGAAAAAGCTTTCTGTACCAGCACACACACACAGAAACACCTCACTGAGACGCAATGCACTGCCTATACGAGCAAACACTTAAACACACAGCTCACAGTGAATCAATACAGAGTCTATACCAGCACACACACAGACACACACAGAGCCCACTCTGTCTCAATGGTCATTCAGTGCTAGCACACACACACACACACACAGATACACACACACACACTCGTTCATGTCAAAGTGGATAAAAACACAGTCCACACAATCACAGACACACACACACTGCACTACTAACTGTGACTCAATGCACAGTATACACCAGCAAATACACACACACATGCACACACATCTCCTACACATTTAACTGTGACTCAGTGCTGTGACTATACCAGCTCCCCACACACACATGGTTCACCATGACTCAATGCAGAGCCAATAACTGTACACACACACACACATACACACACATATGTCTCAGTTTGACCTAACGACGAGTCTGTAGCACCACATACACACATGCACACCTCAGTGACTCAGTGTTCAACCTGTACCATCACACACACACACACATACAAAAATACACATACACACAAAAATACGGCTCGCTGTGATTCAATGCACAGCCTATTACACCACACAGAGACACCCATCTCTCTGACTCAAACCGCAGCCTGTACCTGCACATACACACACAAAGACCCACCTTCTGTGACTCAATTCACAGCCTACTGCAGCACACACACACACAAACACAACCATCACTGTGACTCAATGCACCTCCTATACCAGCATACACACATGGCTCACTGTGGATCAATGCACAGCCTATACAAGAACACACAAACACACACTCACACATAACTGACTGTGACTCAGGGAACCACCTATAGCAGCACACACACACACACACACAAACATACACGGCTCTCTTGGACTCAATGAACTGCATATACCAGCACACACACACACACACACACATATATGACTCACTGACTCAATGCATAGCCTGTACTGGCACACACACAAGGCTTACTGTGACTCAATGCAGAGTCTACACCAGCATACAAACACATAGCTCACTGTGACTCAATGTAATGCCTATGCCAGCACACACACACAGAGACACATGCATGGCTCTCTCTTATTCAATGCACGCACTATACCATCACAAACACAAACACACACACACATGCACAGTCACTGTGCCACAGTACACAGCCTATATCACAACACCCATGCAAAGACACATATGCATGGCTCTTTGTGACTCTATGCACACCCTATACTATGACATACACACATTCACACATGGCTCATTGTGAATCAGTGCACAGTCTGTAGTTCCAGGTATACACACACAGACACACACCTCAGTGATTCAATGAAAAGCCCATACCATCACACACACACACACATACACACACAGCTCACTGTGAATCAGTATACGGTCTTCAGCTCCATGTACATACACACACAACACACCTTAGTGAATCAATGCAGAGACCATACCAGCATACACACACACATACACACACCTGAGACTCAATGCTCTGCCTATTGCAGCACACACACACACACACACACACACACACACAGCTCACTGTGATTCAATACCAGCCTGTACCTGCACACACACACACTCTCACACACACCGCCGTGTGACTCAATGCAGCTTATACCACCACACAGACACACACACACACACACACACACCTCACTGTGACTCAATGCCAAGCCCATACAAGTAAACAGACACACACAACCATGGCTCACTGAGACTCAATGAACAGTGTATACTAGCACATACAAACACATGGCTCAATGTGAGTCAATGCATAGCCTATACCCGCACACACATACACAGAAACACACCTTAATGTGGCTCAGTGCACAGCCTATAGCAGTACACACACACACACCGCTCACTGATTCAATGCAAATCCCTTATCAGCATACACATACACATACACTCACCTAGGTGTGACTCAATTCTCAGCCTATAGCAGCACACACACACACCTTACTGTGACTCATGCAGACTCTACAGCACCAAATACACAAACACTAACACAGGGCTGGGATTCAATGCACAGTCCATACCAGCAAAGGCACACACACCACACCACACTGTGACTCAATGCTCAGATTATACCAGCACACACACATGGCTCACTGTGTCCTAGTGCACAGCATATAACATCACACACACACCCCACACTGTGACTCAATGCACAGCCTGTACCTACACATACACACACACACACCTCACTGTGACAAAAAGTGCAGCCTATGCCAGCACACACACACACCTCAATGTGACACAATGGTCAGCCTATACCAGAACACGCAGACACACACACATCACTGTGACTCAATGCACAGACTATACCAGCGTGCACACAAACACACAGCACTGTGACTCAATGTACAATGTATACCAAAACACACAAGCATACACACACACCTCAGTGGGACTCAATGCACAGCCTATACCAGCACCACACATACACACCTGCACAGATACAGGGTTCACTGTGACTCAATGCACAACCTATAGAAGAACACACACACATACCAACATGCACACACACATGGCTGACCGTGACTCAATCAATCGTCTATACCAGCACACACACACACGACTCACTGTGACTCAATGCAGTCTTTAGCACAACAAACACAGACACACCCACCCATTGAATCAATGAAAGCCCACCAACACACAACACACCCATGGCTCCGTGTTACACAATGCTCAGCCTCTAGCAGCACACACACACACCCACACAAACAGCCACACATATGCACGGCTCACTGTATCTCAATGTACATCTTATACCGGAACACACACACACACACACACATACACGGCCACACACCACACTGTAACTCAAAGTTCAGAATATACCAGCATGCACACATGAAAACAGCTCACTCACACTCAGTGCATGGCTTATACCATCACGAAACACACACGTGTATCACTATGTGTCAATGCATAAACTATACCAGCATTCACACACACAAACACGGCCATGACTCAGTTCACAGACTTTACAAGCACACACACACACATGACTCACTGTCACCCAATAACCAGCCCACGCCAGGACAGACACACAAACACACCTCACTGTGAATGAATGCACAGCCTATACCAGTACAGAAACATACACAAACACACAAGGCACACTGTGACTAATAGCCAGCCTTTAAATGCAGACACATGCACACTCTCACAAACACACTTCACTGTGACACAATGCTCAGCCTGTAGCACAACACACAGACACACATACCCCCAGATGACTGTGAAAAATGCAAAGCATACACCAGCACACACCCACACACACAGTTCAATGTGAATAAATGCACAGCTTATAAAATCACACACAAATGCACACACACACACACATGGCTAACTGTGAGAGAATGCACAGAATGGAACAGCACCCACACACACAATCACACACACAACTCACTGTGATTCAATGTTCAGCTTCTACAAGAGCACTCACACATACACACGGCTCACTGTGACTGAATGCGCAACCTATACCTGCACACACACGAAAACACACAGCTCACTGTGATTCAATGCCCAGCCTATACTTGCACACACATGCACACTCACAACACACCTCACTGTGACTCAATGCTCAGCCTATACCAGCCCAGAGGTATTCACAAACACACACAGAGCTCACTGTGACTCAATGCACATTAACTTGAAGCAAAAAACACACACACACACACAAACATGGTTCTCTGTGACTCAGTTCACAGTCTATACTAGCATCACACCCACACTCACAGCTCACTGTGACTTACTGCACCACCTATATAGGCATACACATACACACAAAGCCATAGACACCCACGGCTCACTGTAACTCGGTGTACATCTTGTACCGGCAAAACAAACTCACAGCCAAACTGTGACTCAATGCTCAAACTATATCAGCACATGCACACGCAAACAGCTCACTGTGAATCAATTGACAGCCTATACCATCACAAACACATAAACAGCTCACTAGGAGTCAATGCATAGCCTATGTCTGCATGCATACACACACACACACACACACATGGCCATGACTCAGTTCACAGTCTGTACCAGCACATAATCACACATGGCTTACTGTGACAAAACACACAACCGAACACAGCACATGTGGACACACACACACCCAGAGACACACATGACTCACTGTGACTCAATGCACTGTCCATATTTGCACAGACACACACACACAGATGGCTCACTGGGACCCTGTGCACAGCCTATACCAACAAACCCTCACAGACACTAACGGAGCACTGTGACTCAATGCATAGCCTATATCAACAGGCATACCCACACACACACAAAAATACGGCAATGTGACTCAGTGCACAGCTTATAACAGAACACATGCATGCACACACACAAAAACAAACATGGCTCACTGATACTCAATCCACAGTCTCTAAGAGCACACACACACTCACACTCAAACCTCACTGTGTCTGAACACACAAGCTATACTATTACACACTCACACAGACACTGACACACATGTCACTGTGACTCAATGCACAGCCTATCTCAGCACACACACACAGACATACAAATCTGAGACTCAATGCCCAGTGTACACCGGAACAGACATACACACCTCACTGTGACTCAATGCACAGCCTATACCAGCACACAAACACACACATGCACACACACACATGGCTCACTGTGACTCAATGCCCAGCATAAACCTGAAAAGACACACACTATCAGACACAAACATCACTGTTTCTCATTGAGTGGCTTTTACCACTGCACATAAACACAAACTCACACACACACCTCACTGTGACTCAATGTCCAGCCTATATGTTCACACGCATGCACAATCACACACACACAGCTCACAGTGAATCAATGCAAAACATATAGCCACACAACATGCACAACCACACACAAACTCAATGTGAATCAATGCATAGCCTATACCAGCACACATGCATGCACACACACAGACTCAATGCACAGTCTATAGAGTGACACACAGAAACACATGGCTCAGTGTTACACAATGCCCAGCCTCTAGCAGCACACACACACAGACACAGCCACACACATGCACGGATCACTGTATCTCAATGTACATCCTATACCAGAACACACACACACACACACACACACAGCTCATTGTGAAACAATGCAAAATATATACCAGCAGACACCCACACACCCACACTCACAGTTCAATGTGAATCAAGGCACAACCTATAAAAGCACACATGCATGCACACACACACACAACAAACTGTGACTGAATGCCCAGTATGTAACAGCACTCACACACACTCATACACACCTCACTGTTAACCAGTGTGCAGCTTCTACAAGCACACTCACATACACACACGGCTCACTGTAACTGAATGTGCACCCTATATCAGCACACACACAAACACACACAGCTCACTGTGCTTCAATGCCCACCCTATACTTGCACACACATGAACACTCACACACACACCACACTGTGACTCAATTCTCAGCCTATGCCAGCCCAGAGGTATTCAAAAACACACACAGAGCTACTGTGACTCAATGCACATTACCTAACAGCACACACACACACACACACAAACATACACGGCTCATTGGATTCAATGCACTGTCTAAACCAGCACACACACACACAAACACACACACATATATGACTCACTGACTCAATGCACAACCTGTACTGGCACACACACAAGGCTTACTGTGACTCAATGCAGAGTCTACACCAGCATACAAACACATGGCTCACTGTGACTCAATGTAATGCCTATGCCAGCACACAGACACAGAGACACATGCATGGCTCTCTCTGATTCAATGCACGTACTATACCATCACAAACACACACACACACACGCACAGTCACTGTGACACAATGCAGACCCTATACCACAACACCCATGCAAAGACACATATGCACGGCTCTTTGTGACTCTATGCACACCCTATACTATCACATACACACATTCACACATGGCTCATTGTGAATCAGTGCACAGTCTCTAGTTCCAGGTGTACACACACAGACACACCCCTCAGTGACTCAATGCAAAGCCCATACCATCACACACACACACACATACACACACAGCTCACTGTGAATCAGTGTACAGTCTTCAGCTCTATGTACATACACACACAACACACCTTAGTGAATCAATGCAGAGACCATACCAGCATACACACACACATACACACACCTGAGACTCAATGCTCTGCCTATTCCAGCACACTCACACACACACGCACGCACATGGTTCACTGTGATTCAATACCAGCCTGTACCTGCACACACACACACTCTCACACACACCGCCGTGTGACTCAATGCAGCTTATACCACCACACAGACACACACACACACACACACACACCTCACTGTGACTCAACGCCAAGCCCATACAAGTAAACAGACACACACAACCATGGCTCACTGAGACTCAATGAACAGTGTATACTAGCACATACAAACACATGGTTCAATGTGAGTCAATGCATAGCCTATACCCGCACACACATACACAGAAACACACCTTAATGTGGCTCAGTGCACAGCCTATAGCAGTACACACACACACACACACACTGCTCAGTGATTCAATTCAAATCCCATATCAGCATACACATACACTCACCTAGGTGTGACTCAATTCTCAGCCAATAGCAGCACACACACACATCTTACTGTGACTCATGCAGACTGTACAACACCAAATACACAAACACTAACACATGGCTTGGATTCAATGCACAGTCCATACCAGCAAAGGCACACACACCACACCACACTGTGACTCAATGCTCAGATTATACCAGCACACACACACGGCTCACTGTGTCCTAGTGCACAGAATATAACATCACACACACACACACACACCCCACACTGTGACTCAATGCACAGCCTGTACCTACACATACACACACACACACCTCACTGTGACAAAAAGTGCAGCCTATACCAGCACACACACACACACACCTCAATCTGACACAATGGTCAGCCAATATCAGAACACGCAGACACACACACACATCACTCTGACTCACTGCACATCCTATACCAGTGCACTCACACTCACACACACAAACACATGGCTGACTGTGAATCAATGCACACTATACCAGGACACACACACACACACACACACACACACATGGCTCCATGTGACTCAGTGCACCGGATATGCTAGCAGACATACACACACAGAGAAGCACATACGGCAAACTGTGAGTCAATCCACAGCCCATACCTCCACACACGCACACAAACTGACACTCAAAAACACAGCTCAGTGTGATTCAATGCAAATCCTATACCAGAAAGTGCACACACACACACACAAAAACCTCCCTATGAATCAGTGCATAACGTATAACATCACACACATACACCTCACTGTGACTCAAAGTGGTGCCTCTCCCTGCACATACACACACAAACAACTCAATATGACTCAATGTGTAGACTGTACCAGCACACACACACACACATGTGCACACACACCTCAGTGTGCCTCAATTGTCAGCCTATACCAGAACACACGGACACACACACCTCTCACTCTGACTCAATGCACAACGTATACCAGCGTGTACACACACTCACATGGCACAGTGAATCAATATATAACTGCACACACACACACACACACACACAGACATGCACAGATGCAGGCCTCACTGTGACTCAATGCACAGTCTATACCAGTACACACAAACACACCAACACGCACTCACACCTGGCTCAATGGTACTGAAACAATCGCATATACCAGCACACACACACACAGCTCACTGTGACTCAATGCAGTCTGTATCACCACACACTCACACACAAACCCATGAGTCAAGAAACCCCATACCAACACAATAAAGCCTATACCAGCACACAAACACACATGCACACACACACACACGAGACTGTGACTGAAAACGCTTCCTGTACCAGCACACAACACACAAACACCTCACTGTGACTCAATGCACAGCCTATACGAGCACACACATACACACAAAGCTCACAGTGACTCAATACAGAGTCTATACCAGTGCACACACAGACACACACACACACACAGCCCACTCTGTCTCAATGGTCATCCAGTGTCAGCACACACACACACACACACACAAACACACACACTCGTTCAGGTCAAAGTGGATAAAACCACAGTCCACACCATCACAGACACACACACACTGCACTACTCACTGTGACTCAATGCACAGTCTACACCAGCAAATACACACACACACACACACACACACCTCCCACACATTTAACTGTGACTCAGTGCTGTGACTATACCAGCTCCCCACACACACATGGTTCACTGTGACTCAGTGCACAGCCAATTACTGTACACACACACACAGATACACACACATATTGCTCAGTTTGACCTAACAAACTGTCTGTAGCACCACATACACACATCCACACCTCAGAGACTCAATGATCAGCCTGTAACATCACACACACACACGCATACACAAATACACATACACCCACAGATACGGCTCGCTGTGATTCAATGCACAGCCTATAACACCACACAGAGACACCCATCACTCTGACTCAAACCGCAGCCTGTACCTGCACATACACACACAAAGAACCACCTTCTGGTACTCAATTCACAGCCTACTGCAGCACAAACACACACACACAAACACAACCATCACTGTGACTCAATGCACCTCCTATGACAGCATACACACTTGGCTCACTGTGAATCAATGCACAGCCTATACAAGAACACACACACACACCAACACGCACTCACACATGACTCACTGGTAGTCAGTCAATCGCCTATACCAGGACACACACACACAGCTCGCTGTGACTCAATGAAGTCTGTATCACCACGCACTCACACACACACCCATGATTCAATAAAACCCATACCAGCACAATAAAGCCCATACCAGCACACAAAATCACATGCACACACACACACACCTGACTGTGATTGAAAAAGCTTTCTGTACCAGCACACACACACAGAAACACCTCACTGAGACGCAATGCACTGCCTATACGAGCAAACACTTAAACACACAGCTCACAGTGAATCAATACAGAGTCTATACCAGCACACACACAGACACACACAGAGCCCACTCTGTCTCAATGGTCATTCAGTGCTAGCACACACACACACACACAGATACACACACACACACTCGTTCATGTCAAAGTGGATAAAAACACAGTCCACACCATCACAGACACACACACACTGCACTACTAACTGTGACTCAATGCACAGTATACACCAGCAAATACACACACACATGCACACACATCTCCTACACATTTAACTGTGACTCAGTGCTGTGACTATACCAGCTCCCCACACACACATGGTTCACCATGACTCAATGCAGAGCCAATAACTGTACACACACACACACATACACACACATATGTCTCAGTTTGACCTAACGACGAGTCTGTAGCACCACATACACACATGCACACCTCAGTGACTCAGTGTTCAACCTGTACCATCACACACACACACACATACAAAAATACACATACACACAAAAATACGGCTCGCTGTGATTCAATGCACAGCCTATTACACCACACAGAGACACCCATCTCTCTGACTCAAACCGCAGCCTGTACCTGCACATACACACACAAAGACCCACCTTCTGTGACTCAATTCACAGCCTACTGCAGCACACACACACACAAACACAACCATCACTGTGACTCAATGCACCTCCTATACCAGCATACACACATGGCTCACTGTGGATCAATGCACAGCCTATACAAGAACACACAAACACACACTCACACATAACTGACTGTGACTCAGGGAACCACCTATAGCAGCACACACACACACACACACAAACATACATGGCTCTCTTGGACTCAATGCACTGCATATACCAGCACACACACACACACACACACACATATATGACTCACTGACTCAATGCATAGCCTGTACTGGCACACACACAAGGCTTACTGTGACTCAATGCAGAGTCTACACCAGCATACAAACACATGGCTCACTGTGACTCAATGTAATGCCTATGCCAGCACACACACACAGAGACACATGCATGGCTCTCTCTTATTCAATGCACACACTATACCGTCACAAACACAAACACACACACACACGCACAGTCACTGTGCCACAGTACACAGCCTATATCACAACACCCATGCAAAGACACATATGCACAGCTCTTTGTGACTCTATGCACACCCTATACTATGACATACACACATTCACACATGGCTCGTTGTGAATCAGTGCACAGTCTGTAGTTCCAGGTATACACACACAGACACACACCTCAGTGATTCAATGAAAAGCCCATACCATCACACACACACACACATACACACACAGCTCACTGTGAATCAGTATACGGTCTTCAGCTCCATGTACATACACACACAACACACCTTAGTGAATCAATGCAGAGACCATACCAGCATACACACACACATACACACACCTGAGACTCAATGCTCTGCCTATTGCAGCACACACACACACACACACACAGCTCACTGTGATTCAATACCAGCCTGTACCTGCACACACACACACTCTCACACACACCGCTGTGTGACTCAATGCAGCTTATACCACCACACAGAAACACAGACACACACACACACCTCACTGTGACTCAATGCCAAGCCCATACAAGTAAACAGACACACACAACCATGGCTCACTGAGACTCAATGAACAGTGTATACTAGCACATACAAACACATGGCTCAATGTGAGTCAATGCATAGCCTATACCCGCACACACATACACAGAAACACACCTTAATGTGGCTCAGTGCACAGCCTATAGCAGTACACACACACACACCGCTCACTGATTCAATGCAAATCCCTTATCAGCATACACATACACATACACTCACCTAGGTGTGACTCAATTCTCAGCCTATAG
The DNA here is from genome assembly GCF_964374135.1 of Grampus griseus. Classification (NCBI taxonomy): domain Eukaryota; kingdom Metazoa; phylum Chordata; class Mammalia; order Artiodactyla; family Delphinidae; genus Grampus; species Grampus griseus. Next base: position 12,612,582 of record NC_139016.1, on the reverse strand, counting down.
CAGCACACACACACACCTTACTGTGACTCATGCAGACTCTACAGCACCAAATACACAAACACTAACACAGGGCTGGGATTCAATGCACAGTCCATACCAGCAAAGGCACACACACCACACCACACTGTGACTCAATGCTCAGATTATACCAGCACACACACATGGCTCACTGTGTCCTAGTGCACAGCATATAACATCACACACACACCCCACACTGTGACTCAATGCACAGCCTGTACCTACACATACACACACACACACCTCACTGTGACAAAAAGTGCAGCCTATGCCAGCACACACACACACCTCAATGTGACACAATGGTCAGCCTATACCAGAACACGCAGACACACACACATCACTGTGACTCAATGCACAGACTATACCAGCGTGCACACAAACACACAGCACTGTGACTCAATGTACAATGTATACCAAAACACACAAGCATACACACACACCTCAGTGTGACTCAATGCACAGCCTATACCAGCACCACACATACACACCTGCACAGATACAGGGTTCACTGTGACTCAATGCACAACCTATAGAAGAACACACACACATACCAACATGCACACACACATGGCTGACCGTGACTCAATCAATCGTCTATACCAGCACACACACACACGACTCACTGTGACTCAATGCAGTCTTTAGCACAACAAACACAGACACACCCACCCATTGAATCAATGAAAGCCCACCAACACACAACACACCCATGGCTCCGTGTTACACAATGCTCAGCCTCTAGCAGCACACACACACACCCACACACACAGCCACACATATGCACGGCTCACTGTATCTCAATGTACATCTTATACCGGAACACACACACACACACACACATACACGGCCACACACCACACTGTAACTCAAAGTTCAGAATATACCAGCATGCACACATGAAAACAGCTCACTCACACTCAGTGCATGGCTTATACCATCACGAAACACACACGTGTATCACTATGTGTCAATGCATAAACTATACCAGCATTCACACACACAAACACGGCCATGACTCAGTTCACAGACTTTACAAGCACACACACACACATGACTCACTGTCACCCAATAACCAGCCCACGCCAGGACAGACACACAAACACACCTCACTGTGAATGAATGCACAGCCTATACCAGTACAGAAACATACACAAACACACAAGGCACACTGTGACTAATAGCCAGCCTTTAAATGCAGACACATGCACACTCTCACAAACACACTTCACTGTGACACAATGCTCAGCCTGTAGCACAACACACAGACACACATACCCCCAGATGACTGTGAAAAATGCAAAGCATACACCAGCACACACCCACACACACAGTTCAATGTGAATAAATGCACAGCTTATAAAATCACACACAAATGCACACACACACACACATGGCTAACTGTGAGAGAATGCACAGAATGGAACAGCACCCACACACACAATCACACACACAACTCACTGTGATTCAATGTTCAGCTTCTACAAGAGCACTCACACATACACACGGCTCACTGTGACTGAATGCGCAGCCTATACCTGCACACACACGAAAACACACAGCTCACTGTGATTCAATGCCCAGCCTATACTTGCACACACATGCACACTCACAACACACCTCACTGTGACTCAATGCTCAGCCTATACCAGCCCAGAGGTATTCACAAACACACACAGAGCTCACTGTGACTCAATGCACATTAACTTGAAGCAAACAACACACACACACACACACACACACATGGTTCTCTGTGACTCAGTTCACAGTCTATACTAGCATCACACCCACACTCACAGCTCACTGTGACTTACTGCACCACCTATATAGGCATACACATACACACAAAGCCATAGACACCCACGGCTCACTGTAACTCGGTGTACATCTTGTACCGGCAAAACAAACTCACAGCCAAACTGTGACTCAATGCTCAAACTATATCAGCACATGCACACGCAAACAGCTCACTGTGAATCAATTGACAGCCTATACCATCACAAACACATAAACAGCTCACTATGAGTCAATGCATAGCCTATGTCTGCATGCATACACACACACACACACACATGGCCATGACTCAGTTCACAGTCTGTACCAGCACATAATCACACATGGCTTACTGTGACAAAACACACAACCGAACACAGCACATGTGGACACACACACACCCAGAGACACACATGACTCACTGTGACTCAATGCACTGTCCATATTTGCACAGACACACACACACAGATGGCTCACTGGGACCCTGTGCACAGCCTATACCAACAAACCCTCACAGACACTAACGGAGCACTGTGACTCAATGCATAGCCTATATCAACAGGCATACCCACACACACACAAAAATACGGCAATGTGACTCAGTGCACAGCTTATAACAGAACACATGCATGCACACACACAAAAACAAACATGGCTCACTGATACTCAATCCACAGTCTCTAAGAGCACACACACACTCACACTCAAACCTCACTGTGTCTGAACACACAAGCTATACTATTACACACTCACACAGACACTGACACACATGTCACTGTGACTCAATGCACAGCCTATCTCAGCACACACACACAGACATACAAAGCTGAGACTTAATGCCCAGTGTACACCGGAACAGACATACACACCTCACTGTGACTCAATGCACAGCCTATACCAGCACACAAACACACACATGCACACACACACACGGCTCACTGTGACTCAATGCCCAGCATAAACCTGAAAAGACACACACTATCAGACACAAACATCACTGTTTCTCGTTGAGTGGCTTTTACCACTGCACATAAACACAAACTCACACACACACCTCACTGTGACTCAATGTCCAGCCTATATGTTCACACGCATGCACAATCACACACACACAGCTCACAGTGAATCAATGCAAAACATATAGCCACACAACATGCACAACCACACACAAACTCAATGTGAATCAATGCATAGCCTATACCAGCACACATGCATGCACACACACAGACTCAATGCACAGTCTATAGAGTGACACACAGAAACACATGGCTCAGTGTTACACAATGCCCAGCCTCTAGCAGCACACACACACAGACACAGCCACACACATGCACGGATCACTGTATCTCAATGTACATCTTATACCAGAACACACACACACAAACACACACAGCTCATTGTGAAACAATGCAAAATGTATACCAGCAGACATCCACACACCCACACTCACAGTTCAATGTGAATCAAGGCACAACCTATAAAAGCACACATGCATGCACACACACACACAACAAACTGTGACTGAATGCCCAGTATGTAACAGCACTCACACACACTCATACACACCTCACTGTTAACCAGTGTGCAGCTTCTACAAGCACACTCACATACACACACGGCTCACTGTAACTGAATGTGCAGCCTATATCAGCACACACACAAACACACACAGCTCACTGTGCTTCAATGCCCACACTATACTTGCACACACATGAACACTCACACACACACCACACTGTGACTCAATTCTCAGCCTATGCCAGCCCAGAGGTATTCAAAAACACACACAGAGCTACTGTGACTCAATGCACATTACCTAACAGCACACACACACACACACACAAACATACACTGCTCATTGGATTCAATGCACTGTCTAAACCAGCACACACACACACAAACACACACACATATATGACTCACTGACTCAATGCACAACCTGTACTGGCACACACACAAGGCTTACTGTGACTCAATGCAGAGTCTACACCAGCATACAAACACATGGCTCACTGTGACTCAATGTAATGCCTATGCCAGCACACACACACAGAGACACATGCATGGCTCTCTCTGATTCAATGCACGTACTATACCATCACAAACACACACACACACACGCACAGTCACTGTGACACAATGCAGACCCTATACCACAACACCCATGCAAAGACACATATGCACGGCTCTTTGTGACTCTATGCACACCCTATACTATCACATACACACATTCACACATGGCTCATTGTGAATCAGTGCACAGTCTGTAGTTCCAGGTATACACACACAGAGACACCCCTCAGTGACTCAATGCAAAGCCCATACCATCACACACACACACACATACACACACAGCTCACTGTGAATCAGTGTACAGTCTTCAGCTCTATGTACATACACACACAACACACCTTAGTGAATCAATGCAGAGACCATACCAGCATACACACACACATACACAGACCTGAGACTCAATGCTCTGCCTATTCCAGCACACTCACACACACACGCACGCACATGGCTCACTGTGATTCAATACCAGCCTGTACCTGCACACACACACACTCTCACACACACCGCCGTGTGACTCAATGCAGTTTATACCACCACACAGACACACACACACACACACACCTCACTGTGACTCAACGCCAAGCCCATACAAGTAAACAGACACACACAACCATGGCTCACTGAGACTCAATGAACAGTGTATACTAGCACATACAAACACATGGTTCAATGTGAGTCAATGCATAGCCTATACCCGCACACACATACACAGAAACACACCTTAATGTGGCTCAGTGCACAGCCTATAGCAGTACACACACACACACACTGCTCAGTGATTCAATTCAAATCCCATATCAGCATACACATACACTCACCTAGGTGTGACTCAATTCTCAGCCAATAGCAGCACACACACACATCTTACTGTGACTCATGCAGACTGTACAACACCAAATACACAAACACTAACACATGGCTTGGATTCAATGCACAGTCCATACCAGCAAAGGCACACACACCACACCACACTGTGACTCAATGCTCAGATTATACCAGCACACACACACGGCTCACTGTGTCCTAGTGCACAGAATATAACATCACACACACACACACACACCCCACACTGTGACTCAATGCACAACCTGTACCTACACATACACACACACACACCTCACTGTGACAAAAAGTGCAGCCTATACCAGCACACACACACACACACCTCAATCTGACACAATGGTCAGCCAATATCAGAACACGCAGACACACACACATCACTCTGACTCACTGCACATCCTATACCAGTGCACTCACACACACGAACACATGGCTGACTGTGAATCAATGCACACTATACCAGGACACACACACACACACACACACACGGCTCCATGTGACTCAGTGCACCGGATATGCTAGCAGACATACACACACAGAGAAGCACATACGGCAAACTGTGAGTCTATCCACAGCCCATACCTCCACACACGCACACAAACTGACACTCAAAAACACAGCTCAGTGTGATTCAATGCAAATCCTATACCAGAAAGTGCACACACACACACACACAAACCTCCCTATGAATCAGTGCATAACGTATAACATCACACACATACACCTCACTGTGACTCAAAGTGGTGCCTCTCCCTGCACATACACACACAAACAACTCAATATGACTCAATGTGTAGACTGTACCAGCACACACACACACACATGTGCACACACACCTCAGTGTGCCTCAATTGTCAGCCTATACCAGAACACACGGACACACACACCTCTCACTCTGACTCAATGCACAACGTATACCAGCGTGTACACACACTCACATGGCACAGTGAATCAATATATAACTGCACACACACACACACACACACACACAGACATGCACAGATGCAGGCCTCACTGTGACTCAATGCACAGTCTATACCAGTACACACAAACACACCAACACGCACTCACACCTGGCTCAGTGGTACTGAAACAATCGCATATACCAGCACACACACACACAGCTCACTGTGACTCAATGCAGTCTGTATCACCACACACTCACACACAAACCCATGAGTCAATAAACCCCATACCAACACAATAAAGCCTATACCAGCACACAAACACACATGCACACACACACACACTAGACTGTGACTGAAAACGCTTCCTGTACCAGCACACAGCACACAAACACCTCACTGTGACTCAATGCACAGCCTATACGAGCACACACATACACACAAAGCTCACAGTGACTCAATACATAGTCTATACCAGTGCACACACAGACACACACAGCCCACTCTGTCTCAATGGTCATCCAGTGTCAGCACAAACACACACACTCGTTCAGGTCAAAGTGGATAAAACCACAGTCCACACCATCACAGACACACACACACTACACTACTCACTGTGACTCAATGCACAGTCTACAACAGCAAATACACACACACACACACACACACACCTCCCACACATTTAACTGTGACTCAGTGCTCTGACTATACCAGCTCCCCACACACACATGGTTCACTGTGACTCAGTGCACAGCCAATTACTGTACACACACACACACAGATACACACACATATTGCTCAGTTTGACCTAACAAACTGTCTGTAGCACCACATACACACATCCACACCTCAGAGACTCAATGATCAGCCTGTAACATCACACACACACACGCATACACAAATACACATACACCCACAGATACGGCTCGCTGTGATTCAATGCACAGCCTATAACACCACACAGAGACACCCATCACTCTGACTCAAACCGCAGCCTGTACCTGCACAAACACACACAAAGAACCACCTTCTGGTACTCAATTCACAGCCTACTGCAGCACAAACACACACACACAAACACAACCATCACTGTCACTCAATGCACCTCCTATGACAGCATACACACTTGGCTCACTGTGAATCAATGCACAGCCTATACAAGAACACACACACACACCAACACGCACTCACACATGGCTCACTGGTAGTCAGTCAATCGCCTATACCAGGACACACACACACAGCTCGCTGTGACTCAATGAAGTCTGTATCACCACGCACTCACACACACACCCATGATTCAATAAAACCCATACCAGCACAATAAAGCCCATACCAGCACACAAAATCACATGCACACACACACACACCTGACTGTGACTGAGAAAGCTTTCTGTACCAGCACACACACACAGAAACACCTCACTGAGACGCAATGCACTGCCTATACGAGCAAACACTTAAACACACAGCTCACAGTGAATCAATACAGAGTCTATACCAGCACACACACAGACACACACAGAGCCCACTCTGTCTCAATGGTCATTCAGTGCTAGCACACACACACACACACAGATACACACACACACACTCGTTCATGTCAAAGTGGATAAAAACACAGTCCACACCATCACAGACACACACACACTGCACTACTAACTGTGACTCAATGCACAGTATACACCAGCAAATACACACACACATGCACACACATCTCCTACACATTTAACTGTGACTCAGTGCTGTGACTATACCAGCTCCCCACACACACATGGTTCACCATGACTCAATGCAGAGCCAATAACTGTACACACACACACACATACACACACATATGTCTCAGTTTGACCTAACGACGAGTCTGTAGCACCACATACACACATGCACACCTCAGTGACTCAGTGTTCAACCTGTACCATCACACACACACACACATACAAAAATACACATACACACAAAAATACGGCTCGCTGTGATTCAATGCACAGCCTATTACACCACACAGAGACACCCATCTCTCTGACTCAAACCGCAGCCTGTACCTGCACATACACACACAAAGACCCACCTTCTGTGACTCAATTCACAGCCTACTGCAGCACACACACACACAAACACAACCATCACTGTGACTCAATGCACCTCCTATACCAGCATACACACATGACTCACTGTGGATCAATGCACAGCCTATACAAGAACACACAAACACACACTCACACATAACTGACTGTGACTCAGGGAACCACCTATAGCAGCACACACACACACACACACAAACATACACGGCTCTCTTGGACTCAATGCACTGCATATACCAGCACACACACACACACACACACATATATGACTCACTGACTCAATGCATAGCCTGTACTGGCACACACACAAGGCTTACTGTGACTCAATGCAGAGTCTACACCAGCATACAAACACATGGCTCACTGTGACTCAATGTAATGCCTATGCCAGCACACACACACAGAGACACATGCATGGCTCTCTCTTATTCAATGCACGCACTATACCATCACAAACACAAACACACACACACACGCACAGTCACTGTGCCACAGTACACAGCCTATATCACAACACCCATGCAAAGACACATATGCATGGCTCTTTGTGACTCTATGCACACCCTATACTATGACATACACACATTCACACATGGCTCGTTGTGAATCAGTGCACAGTCTGTAGTTCCAGGTATACACACACAGACACACACCTCAGTGATTCAATGAAAAGCCCATACCATCACACACACACACACATACACACACAGCTCACTGTGAATCAGTATACGGTCTTCAGCTCCATGTACATACACACACAACACACCTTAGTGAATCAATGCAGAGACCATACCAGCATACACACACACATACACACACCTGAGACTCAATGCTCTGCCTATTGCAGCACACACACACACACACACACAGCTCACTGTGATTCAATACCAGCCTGTACCTGCACACACACACACTCTCACACACACCGCCGTGTGACTCAATGCAGCTTATACCACCACACAGAAACACAGACACACACACACACCTCACTGTGACTCAATGCCAAGCCCATACAAGTAAACAGACACACACAACCATGGCTCACTGAGACTCAATGAACAGTGTATACTAGCACATACAAACACATGGCTCAATGTGAGTCAATGCATAGCCTATACTCGCACACACATACACAGAAACACACCTTAATGTGGCTCAGTGCACAGCCTATAGCAGTACACACACACACACCGCTCACTGATTCAATGCAAATCCCTTATCAGCATACACATACACATACACTCACCTAGGTGTGACTCAATTCTCAGCCTATAGCAGCACACACACACACCTTACTGTGACTCATGCAGACTCTACAGCACCAAATACACAAACACTAACACAGGGCTGGGATTCAATGCACAGTCCATACCAGCAAAGGCACACACACCACACCACACTGTGACTCAATGCTCAGATTATACCAGCACACACACATGGCTCACTGTGTCCTAGTGCACAGCATATAACATCACACACACACCCCACACTGTGACTCAATGCACAGCCTGTACCTACACATACACACACACACACCTCACTGTGACAAAAAGTGCAGCCTATGCCAGCACACACACACACCTCAATGTGACACAATGGTCAGCCTATATCAGAACACGCAGACACACACACATCACTGTGACACAATGCACAGACTATACCAGCGTGCACACAAACACACAGCACTGTGACTCAATGTACAATGTATACCAAAACACACAAGCATACACACACACCTCAGTGTGACTCAATGCACAGCCTATACCAGCACCACACATACACACCTGCACAGATACAGGGTTCACTGTGACTCAATGCACAACCTATAGAAGAACACACACACATATCAACATGCACACACACATGGCTGACCGTGACTCAATCAATCGTCTATACCAGCACACACACACACGACTCACTGTGACTCAATGCAGTCTTTAGCACAACAAACACAGACACACACACCCATTGAATCAATGAAAGCCCACCAACACACAACACACCCATGGCTCCGTGTTACACAATGCTCAGCCTCTAGCAGCACACACACACACCCCCACACACAGCCACACATATGCACGGCTCACTGTATCTCAATGTACATCTTATACCGGAACACACACACACACACACATACACGGCCACACACCACACTGTAACTCAAAGTTCAGAATATACCAGCATGCACACATGAAAACAGCTCACTCACACTCAGTGCATGGCTTATACCATCACGAAACACACACGTGTATCACTATGTGTCAATGCATAAACTATACCAGCATTCACACACACAAACACGGCCATGACTCAGTTCACAGACTTTACAAGCACACACACACACATGACTCACTGTCACCCAATAACCAGCCCACGCCAGGACAGACACACAAACACACCTCACTGTGAATGAATGCACAGCCTATACCAGTACAGAAACATACACAAACACACAAGGCACACTGTGACTAATAGCCAGCCTTTAAATGCAGACACATGCACACTCTCACAAACACACTTCACTGTGACACAATGCTCAGCCTGTAGCACAACACACAGACACACATACCCCCAGATGACTGTGAAAAATGCAAAGCATACACCAGCACACACCCACACACACAGTTCAATGTGAATAAATGCACAGCTTATAAAATCACACACAAATGCACACACACACACACATGGCTAACTGTGAGAGAATGCACAGAATGGAACAGCACCCACACACACAATCACACACACAACTCACTGTGATTCAATGTTCAGCTTCTACAAGAGCACTCACACATACACACGGCTCACTGTGACTGAATGCGCAGCCTATACCTGCACACACACGAAAACACACAGCTCACTGTGATTCAATGCCCAGCCTATACTTGCACACACATGCACACTCACAACACACCTCACTGTGACTCAATGCTCAGCCTATACCAGCCCAGAGGTATTCACAAACACACACAGAGCTCACTGTGACTCAATGCACATTAACTTGAAGCAAACAACACACACACACACACACACACATGGTTCTCTGTGACTCAGTTCACAGTCTATACTAGCATCACACCCACACTCACAGCTCACTGTGACTTACTGCACCACCTATATAGGCATACACATACACACAAAGCCATAGACACCCACGGCTCACTGTAACTCGGTGTACATCTTGTACCGGCAAAACAAACTCACAGCCAAACTGTGACTCAATGCTCAAACTATATCAGCACATGCACACGCAAACAGCTCACTGTGAATCAATTGACAGCCTATACCATCACAAACACATAAACAGCTCACTATGAGTCAATGCATAGCCTATGTCTGCATGCATACACACACACACACACACACATGGCCATGACTCAGTTCACAGTCTGTACCAGCACATAATCACACATGGCTTACTGTGACAAAACACACAACCGAACACAGCACATGTGGACACACACACACCCAGAGACACACATGACTCACTGTGACTCAATGCACTGTCCATATTTGCACAGACACACACACACAGATGGCTCACTGGGACCCTGTGCACAGCCTATACCAACAAACCCTCACAGACACTAACGGAGCACTGTGACTCAATGCATAGCCTATATCAACAGGCATACCCACACACACACAAAAATACGGCAATGTGACTCAGTGCACAGCTTATAACAGAACACATGCATGCACACACACAAAAACAAACATGGCTCACTGATACTCAATCCACAGTCTCTAAGAGCACACACACACTCACACTCAAACCTCACTGTGTCTGAACACACAAGCTATACTATTACACACTCACACAGACACTGACACACATGTCACTGTGACTCAATGCACAGCCTATCTCAGCACACACACACAGACATACAAATCTGAGACTCAATGCCCAGTGTACACCAGAACAGACATACACACCTCACTGTGACTCAATGCACAGCCTATACCAGCACACAAACACACACATGCACACACACACATGGCTCACTGTGACTCAATGCCCAGCATAAACCTGAAAAGACACACACTATCAGACACAAACATCACTGTTTCTCATTGAGTGGCTTTTACCACTGCACATAAACACAAACTCACACACACACCTCACTGTGACTCAATGTCCAGCCTATATGTTCACACACATGCACAATCACACACACACAGCTCACAGTGAATCAATGCAAAACATATAGCCACACAACATGCACAACCACACACAAACTCAATGTGAATCAATGCATAGCCTATACCAGCACACATGCATGCACACACACAGACTCAATGCACAGTCTATAGAGTGACACACAGAAACACATGGCTCAGTGTTACACAATGCCCAGCCTCTAGCAGCACACACACACAGACACAGCCACACACATGCATGGATCACTGTATCTCAATGTACATCTTATACCAGAACACACACACACACAGCTCATTGTGAAACAATGCAAAATGTATACCAGCAGACACCCACACACCCACACTCACAGTTCAATGTGAATCAAGGCACAACCTATAAAAGCACACATGCATGCACACACACACACAACAAACTGTGACTGAATGCCCAGTATGTAACAGCACTCACACACACTCATACACACCTCACTGTTAACCAGTGTGCAGCTTCTACAAGCACACTCACATACACACACGGCTCACTGTAACTGAATGTGCACCCTATATCAGCACACACACAAACACACACAGCTCACTGTGCTTCAATGCCCACCCTATACTTGCACACACATGAACACTCACACACACACCACACTGTGACTCAATTCTCAGCCTATGCCAGCCCAGAGGTATTCAAAAACACACACAGAGCTACTGTGACTCAATGCACATTACCTAACAGCACACACACACACACACAAACATACACTGCTCATTGGATTCAATGCACTGTCTAAACCAGCACACACACACACAAACACACACACATATATGACTCACTGACTCAATGCACAACCTGTACTGGCACACACACAAGGCTTACTGTGACTCAATGCAGAGTCTACACCAGCATACAAACACATGGCTCACTGTGACTCAATGTAATGCCTATGCCAGCACACAGACACAGAGACACATGCATAGCTCTGTCTGATATAATGCACGTACTATACCATCACAAACACACACACACACACGCACAGTCACTGTGACACAATGCAGACCCTATACCACAACACCCATGCAAAGACACATATGCACGGCTCTTTGTGACTCTATGCACACCCTATACAATCACATACACACATTCACACATGGCTCATTGTGAATCAGTGCACAGTCTCTAGTTCCAGGTGTACACACACAGACACACCCCTCAGTGACTCAATGCAAAGCCCATACCTTCACACACACACACACATACACACACAGCTCACTGTGAATCAGTGTACAGTCTTCAGCTCTATGTACATACACACACAACACACCTTAGTGAATCAATGCAGAGACCATACCAGCATACACACACACATACACACACCTGAGACTCAATGATCTGCCTATTCCAGCACACTCACACACACACGCACGCACATGGTTCACTGTGATTCAATACCAGCCTGTACCTGCACACACACACACTCTCACACACACCGCCGTGTGACTCAATGCAGTTTATACCACCACACAGACACACACACACACACACACACCTCACTGTGACTCAACGCCAAGCCCATACAAGTAAACAGACACACACAACCATGGCTCACTGAGACTCAATGAACAGTGTATACTAGCACATACAAACACATGGTTCAATGTGAGTCAATGCATAGCCTATACCCGCACACACATACACAGAAACACACCTTAATGTGGCTCAGTGCACAGCCTATAGCAGTACACACACACACACACACTGCTCAGTGATTCAATTCAAATCCCATATCAGCATACACATACACTCACCTAGGTGTGACTCAATTCTCAGCCAATAGCAGCACACACACACATCTTACTGTGACTCATGCAGACTGTACAACACCAAATACACAAACACTAACACATGGCTTGGATTCAATGCACAGTCCATACCAGCAAAGGCACACACACCACACCACACTGTGACTCAATGCTCAGATTATACCAGCACACACACACGGCTCACTGTGTCCTAGTGCACAGAATATAACATCACACACACACACACACCCCCCACACTGTGACTCAATGCACAGCCTGTACCTACACATACACACACACACACCTCACTGTGACAAAAAGTGCAGCCTATACCAGCACACACACACACACACCTCAATCTGACACAATGGTCAGCCAATATCAGAACACGCAGACACACACACACATCACTCTGACTCACTGCACATCCTATACCAGTGCACTCACACTCACACACACAAACACATGGCTGACTGTGAATCAATGCACACTATACCAGGACACACACACACACACACATGGCTCCATGTGACTCAGTGCACCGGATATGCTAGCAGACATACACACACAGAGAAGCACATACGGCAAACTGTGAGTCAATCCACAGCCCATACCTCCACACATGCACACAAACTGACACTCAAAAACACAGCTCAGTGTGATTCAATGCAAATCCTATACCAGAAAGTGCACACACACACACACAAAAACCTCCCTATGAATCAGTGCATAACGTATAACATCACACACATACACCTCACTGTGACTCAAAGTGGTGCCTCTCCCTGCACATACACACACAAACAACTCAATATGACTCAATGTGTAGACTGTACCAGCACACACACACACACATGTGCACACACACCTCAGTGTGCCTCAATTGTCAGCCTATACCAGAACACACGGACACACACACCTCTCACTCTGACTCAATGCACAACGTATACCAGCGTGTACACACACTCACATGGCACAGTGAATCAATATATAACTGCACACACACACACACACACAGACATGCACAGATGCAGGCCTCACTGTGACTCAATGCACAGTCTATACCAGTACACACAAACACACCAACACGCACTCACACCTGGCTCAATGGTACTGAAACAATCGCATATACCAGCACACACACACACAGCTCACTGTGACTCAATGCAGTCTGTATCACCACACACTCACACACAAACCCATGAGTCAATAAACCCCATACCAACACAATAAAGCCTATACCAGCACACAAACACACATGCACACACACACACACGAGACTGTGACTGAAAATGCTTCCTGTACCAGCACACAACACACAAACACCTCACTGTGACTCAATGCACAGCCTATACGAGCACACACATACACACAAAGCTCACAGTGACTCAATACAGAGTCTATACCAGTGCACACACAGACACACACACACACACAGCCCACTCTGTCTCAATGGTCATCCAGTGTCAGCACACACACACACACACAAACACACACACTCGTTCAGGTCAAAGTGGATAAAACCACAGTCCACACCATCACAGACACACACACACTGCACTACTCACTGTGACTCAATGCACAGTCTACACCAGCAAATACACACACACACACACACACACACCTCCCACACATTTAACTGTGACTCAGTGCTGTGACTATACCAGCTCCCCACACACACATGGTTCACTGTGACTCAGTGCACAGCCAATTACTGTACACACACACACAGATACACACACATATTGCTCAGTTTGACCTAACAAACTGTCTGTAGCACCACATACACACATCCACACCTCAGAGACTCAATGATCAGCCTGTAACATCACACACACACACGCATACACAAATACACATACACCCACAGATACGGCTCGCTGTGATTCAATGCACAGCCTATAACACCACACAGAGACACCCATCACTCTGACTCAAACCGCAGCCTGTACCTGCACATACACACACAAAGAACCACCTTCTGGTACTCAATTCACAGCCTACTGCAGCACAAACACACACACACAAACACAACCATCACTGTGACTCAATGCACCTCCTATGACAGCATACACACTTGGCTCACTGTGAATCAATGCACAGCCTATACAAGAACACACACACACACCAACACGCACTCACACATGACTCACTGGTAGTCAGTCAATCGCCTATACCAGGACACACACACACAGCTCGCTGTGACTCAATGAAGTCTGTATCACCACGCACTCACACACACACCCATGATTCAATAAAACCCATACCAGCACAATAAAGCCCATACCAGCACACAAAATCACATGCACACACACACACACCTGACTGTGACTGAAAAAGCTTTCTGTACCAGCACACACACACAGAAACACCTCACTGAGACGCAATGCACTGCCTATACGAGCAAACACTTAAACACACAGCTCACAGTGAATCAATACAGAGTCTATACCAGCACACACACAGACACACACAGAGCCCACTCTGTCTCAATGGTCATTCAGTGCTAGCACACACACACACACACACAGATACACACACACACACTCGTTCATGTCAAAGTGGATAAAAACACAGTCCACACCATCACAGACACACACACACTGCACTACTAACTGTGACTCAATGCACAGTATACACCAGCAAATACACACACACATGCACACACATCTCCTACACATTTAACTGTGACTCAGTGCTGTGACTATACCAGCTCCCCACACACACATGGTTCACCATGACTCAATGCAGAGCCAATAACTGTACACACACACACACATACACACACATATGTCTCAGTTTGACCTAACGACGAGTCTGTAGCACCACATACACACATGCACACCTCAGTGACTCAGTGTTCAACCTGTACCATCACACACACACACACATACAAAAATACACATACACACAAAAATACGGCTCGCTGTGATTCAATGCACAGCCTATTACACCACACAGAGACACCCATCTCTCTGACTCAAACCGCAGCCTGTACCTGCACATACACACACAAAGACCCACCTTCTGTGACTCAATTCACAGCCTACTGCAGCACACACACACACAAACACAACCATCACTGTGACTCAATGCACCTCCTATACCAGCATACACACATGACTCACTGTGGATCAATGCACAGCCTATACAAGAACACACAAACACACACTCACACATAACTGACTGTGACTCAGGGAACCACCTATAGCAGCACACACACACACACACACAAACATACACGGCTCTCTTGGACTCAATGCACTGCATATACCAGCACACACACACACACACACACACATATATGACTCACTGACTCAATGCATAGCCTGTACTGGCACACACACAAGGCTTACTGTGACTCAATGCAGAGTCTACACCAGCATACAAACACATGGCTCACTGTGACTCAATGTAATGCCTATGCCAGCACACACACACAGAGACACATGCATGGCTCTCTCTTATTCAATGCACGCACTATACCATCACAAACACAAACACACACACACATGCACAGTCACTGTGCCACAGTACACAGCCTATATCACAACACCCATGCAAAGACACATATGCATGGCTCTTTGTGACTCTATGCACACCCTATACTATGACATACACACATTCACACATGGCTCATTGTGAATCAGTGCACAGTCTGTAGTTCCAGGTATACACACACAGACACACACCTCAGTGATTCAATGAAAAGCCCATACCATCACACACACACACACATACACACACAGCTCACTGTGAATCAGTATACGGTCTTCAGCTCCATGTACATACACACACAACACACCTTAGTGAATCAATGCAGAGACCATACCAGCATACACACACACATACACACACCTGAGACTCAATGCTCTGCCTATTGCAGCACACACACACACACACACACACACACAGCTCACTGTGATTCAATACCAGCCTGTACCTGCACACACACACACTCTCACACACACCGCCGTGTGACTCAATGCAGCTTATACCACCACACAGACACACACACACACACACACACACCTCACTGTGACTCAATGCCAAGCCCATACAAGTAAACAGACACACACAACCATGGCTCACTGAGACTCAATGAACAGTGTATACTAGCACATACAAACACATGGCTCAATGTGAGTCAATGCATAGCCTATACCCGCACACACATACACAGAAACACACCTTAATGTGGCTCAGTGCACAGCCTATAGCAGTACACACACACACACCGCTCACTGATTCAATGCAAATCCCTTATCAGCATACACATACACATACACTCACCTAGGTGTGACTCAATTCTCAGCCTATAGCAGCACACACACACACCTTACTGTGACTCATGCAGACTCTACAGCACCAAATACACAAACACTAACACAGGGCTGGGATTCAATGCACAGTCCATACCAGCAAAGGCACACACACCACACCACACTGTGACTCAATGCTCAGATTATACCAGCACACACACATGGCTCACTGTGTCCTAGTGCACAGCATATAACATCACACACACACCCCACACTGTGACTCAATGCACAGCCTGTACCTACACATACACACACACACACCTCACTGTGACAAAAAGTGCAGCCTATGCCAGCACACACACACACCTCAATGTGACACAATGGTCAGCCTATACCAGAACATGCAGACACACACACATCACTGTGACTCAATGCACAGACTATACCAGCGTGCACACAAACACACAGCACTGTGACTCAATGTACAATGTATACCAAAACACACAAGCATACACACACACCTCAGTGTGACTCAATGCACAGCCTATACCAGCACCACACATACACACCTGCACAGATACAGTGTTCACTGTGACTCAATGCACAACCTATAGAAGAACACACACACATACCAACATGCACACACACATGGGTGACCGTGACTCAATCAATCGTGTATACCAGCACACACACACACGACTCACTGTGACTCAATGCAGTCTTTAGCACAACAAACACAGACACACACACCCATTGAATCAATGAAAGCCCACCAACACACAACACACCCATGGCTCCGTGTTACACAATGCTCAGCCTCTAGCAGCACACACACACACCCACACACACAGCCACACATATGCACGGCTCACTGTATCTCAATGTACATCTTATACCGGAACACACACACACACACACACACATACACGGCCACACACCACACTGTGACTCAAAGTTCAGAATATACCAGCATGCACACATGAAAACAGCTCACTCACACTCAGTGCATGGCTTATACCATCACGAAACACACACGTGTATCACTATGTGTCAATGCATAAACTATACCAGCATTCACACACACAAACACGGCCATGACTCAGTTCACAGACTTTACAAGCACACACACACACATGACTCACTGTCACCCAATAACCAGCCTACGCCAGGACAGACACACAAACACACCTCACTGTGAATGAATGCACAGCCTATACCAGTACAGAAACATACACAAACACACAAGGCACACTGTGACTAATAGCCAGCCTTTAGATGCAGACACATGCACACTCCCACAAACACACTTCACTGTGACACAATGCTCAGCCTGTAGCACAACACACAGACACACATACCCCCAGATGACTGTGAAAAATGCAAAGCATACACCAGCACACACCCACACACACAGTTCAATGTGAATAAATGCACAGCTTATAAAATCACACACAAATGCACACACACACACACATGGCTAACTGTGAGAGAATGCACAGAATGGAACAGCACCCACACACACAATCACACACACAACTCACTGTGATTCAATGTTCAGCTTCTACAAGAGCACTCACACATACACAGGGCTCACTGTGACTGAATGCGCAGCCTATACCAGCACACACACGAAAACACACAGCTCACTGTGATTCAATGCCCAGCCTATACTTGCACACACACGCACACTCACAACACACCTCACTGTGACTCAATGCTCAGCCTATACCAGCCCAGAGGTATTCACAAACACACACAGAGCTCACTGTGACTCAATGCACATTAACTTGAAGCAAACAACACACACACACACACACACACACATGGTTCTCTGTGACTCAGTTCACAGTCTATACTAGCATCACACCCACACTCACAGCTCACTGTGACTTACTGCACCACCTATATAGGCACACACATACACACAAAGCCATAGACACCCACGGCTCACTGAAACTCAGTGTACGTCTTGTACCGGCAAAACAAACTCACAGCCAAACTATGACTCAATGCTCAAACTATATCAGCACATGCACACGCAAACAGCTCACTGTGAATCAATTGACAGCCTATACCATCACAAACACATAAACAGCTCACTAGGAGTCAATGCATAGCCTATGTCTGCATGCATACACACACACACACACACACACACACACACACACATGACCGTGACTCAGTTCACAGTCTGTACCAGCACATAATCACACATGGCTTACTGTGACAAAACACGCAACCGAACACAGCACATGTGGACACACACACACCCAGAGACACACATGACTCACTGTGACTCAATGCACTGTCCATATTTGCACAGACACACACACACAGATGGCTCACTGGGACCCTGTGCACAGCCTATACCAACAAACCCTCACAGACACTAACGGAGCACTGTGACTCAATGCATAGCCTATATCAACAGGCATACCCACACACACACAAAAATACGGCAATGTGACTCAGTGCACAGCTTATAACAGAACACATGCATGCACACACACAAAAACAAACATGGCTCACTGATACTCAATCCACAGTCTCTAAGAGCACACACACACTCACACTCAAACCTCACTGTGTCTGAACACACAAGCTATACTATTACACACTCACACAGACACTGACACACATGTCACTGTGACTCAATGCACAGCCTATCTCAGCACACACACACAGACATACAAATCTGAGACTCAATGCCCAGTGTACACCGGAACAGACATACACACCTCACTGTGACTCAATGCACAGCCTATACCAGCACACAAACACACACATGCACACACACACATGGCTCACTGTGACTCAATGCCCAGCATAAACCTGAAAAGACACACACTATCAGACACAAACATCACTGTTTCTCATTGAGTGGCTTTTACCACTGCACATAAACACAAACTCACACACACACCTCACTGTGACTCAATGTCCAGCCTATATGTTCACACACATGCACAATCACACACACACAGCTCACAGTGAATAATGCAAAACATATAGCCACACAACATGCACAACCACACACAAACTCAATGTGAATCAATGCATAGCCTATACCAGCACACATGCATGCACACACACAGACTCAATGCACAGTCTATAGAGTGACACACAGAAACACATGGCTCAGTGTTACACAATGCCCAGCCTCTAGCAGCACACACACACAGACACAGCCACACACATGCACGGATCACTGTATCTCAATGTACATCTTATACCAGAACACACACACACACACACAGCTCATTGTGAAACAATGCAAAATATATACCAGCAGACACCCACACACCCACACTCACAGTTCAATGTGAATCAAGGCACAACCTATAAAAGCACACATGCATGCACACACACACACAACAAACTGTGACTGAATGCCCAGTATGTAACAGCACTCACACACACTCATACACACCTCACTGTTAACCAGTGTGCAGCTTCTACAAGCACACTCACATACACACACGGCTCACTGTAACTGAATGTGCACCCTATATCAGCACACACACAAACACACACAGCTCACTGTGCTTCAATGCCCACCCTATACTTGCACACACATGAACACTCACACACACACCACACTGTGACTCAATTCTCAGCCTATGCCAGCCCAGAGGTATTCAAAAACACACACAGAGCTACTGTGACTCAATGCACATTACCTAACAGCACACACACACACACAAACATACACGGCTCATTGGATTCAATGCACTGTCTAAACCAGCACACACACACACAAACACACACACATATATGACTCACTGACTCAATGCACAACCTGTACTGGCACACACACAAGGCTTACTGTGACTCAATGCAGAGTCTACACCAGCATACAAACACATGGCTCACTGTGACTCAATGTAATGCCTATGCCAGCACACACACACAGAGACACATGCATGGCTCTCTCTGATTCAATGCACATACTATACCATCACAAACACACACACACACACGCACAGTCACTGTGACACAATGCAGACCCTATACCACAACACCCATGCAAAGACACATATGCACGGCTCTTTGTGACTCTATGCACACCCTATACTATCACATACACACATTCACACATGGCTCATTGTGAATCAGTGCACAGTCTCTAGTTCCAGGTGTACACACACAGACACACCCCTCAGTGACTCAATGCAAAGCCCATACCATCACACACACACACACATACACACACAGCTCACTGTGAATCAGTGTACAGTCTTCAGCTCTATGTACATACACACACAACACACCTTAGTGAATCAATGCAGAGACCATACCAGCATACACACACACATACACACACCTGAGACTCAATGCTCTGCCTATTCCAGCACACTCACACACACACGCACGCACATGGTTCACTGTGATTCAATACCAGCCTGTACCTGCACACACACACACTCTCACACACACCGCCGTGTGACTCAATGCAGTTTATACCACCACACAGACACACACACACACACACCTCACTGTGACTCAACGCCAAGCCCATACAAGTAAACAGACACACACAACCATGGCTCACTGAGACTCAATGAACAGTGTATACTAGCACATACAAACACATGGTTCAATGTGAGTCAATGCATAGCCTATACCCGCACACACATACACAGAAACACACCTTAATGTGGCTCAGTGCACAGCCTATAGCAGTACACACACACACACACACTGCTCACTGATTCAATGCAAATCCCATATCAGCATACACATACACTCACCTAGGTGTGACTCAATTCTCAGCCAATAGCAGCACACACACACATCTTACTGTGACTCATGCAGACTGTACAACACCAAATACACAAACACTAACACATGGCTTGGATTCAATGCACAGTCCATACCAGCAAAGGCACACACACCACACCACACTGTGACTCAATGCTCAGATTATACCAGCACACACACACGGCTCACTGTGTCCTAGTGCACAGAATATAACATCACACACACACACACACACCCCACACTGTGACTCAATGCACAGCCTGTACCTACACATACACACACACACACCTCACTGTGACAAAAAGTGCAGCCTATACCAGCACACACACACACACACCTCAATCTGACACAATGGTCAGCCAATATCAGAACACGCAGACACACACACACATCACTCTGACTCACTGCACATCCTATACCAGTGCACTCACACTCACACACACAAACACATGGCTGACTGTGAATCAATGCACACTATACCAGGACACACACACACACACACACACGGCTCCATGTGACTCAGTGCACCGGATATGCTAGCAGACATACACACACAGAGAAGCACATACGGCAAACTGTGAGTCAATCCACAGCCCATACCTCCACACACGCACACAAACTGACACTCAAAAACACAGCTCAGTGTGATTCAATGCAAATCCTATACCAGAAAGTGCACACACACACACACAAAAACCTCCCTATGAATCAGTGCATAACGTATAACATCACACACGTACACCTCACTGTGACTCAAAGTGGTGCCTCTCCCTGCACATACACACACAAACAACTCAATATGACTCAATGTGTAGACTGTACCAGCACACACACACACACATGTGCACACACACCTCAGTGTGCCTCAATTGTCAGCCTATACCAGAACACACGGACACACACACCTCTCACTCTGACTCAATGCACAACGTATACCAGCGTGTACACACACTCACATGGCACAGTGAATCAATATATAACTGCACACACACACACACACACACACAGACATGCACAGATGAAGGCCTCACTGTGACTCAATGCACAGTCTATACCAGTACACACAAACACACCAACACGCACTCACACCTGGCTCAATGGTACTGAAACAATCGCATATACCAGCACACACACACACAGCTCACTGTGACTCAATGCAGTCTGTATCACCACACACTCACACACAAACCCATGAGTCAAGAAACCCCATACCAACACAATAAAGCCTATACCAGCACACAAACACACATGCACACACACACACACTAGACTGTGACTGAAAACGCTTCCTGTACCAGCACACAACACACAAACACCTCACTGTGACTCAATGCACAGCCTATACGAGCACACACATACACACAAAGCTCACAGTGACTCAATACAGAGTCTATACCAGTGCACACACAGACACACACACACACACAGCCCACTCTGTCTCAATGGTCATCCAGTGTCAGCACACACACACACACACACAAACACACACACTCGTTCAGGTCAAAGTGGATAAAACCACAGTCCACACCATCACAGACACACACACACTGCACTACTCACTGTGACTCAATGCACAGTCTACACCAGCAAATACACACACACACACACACACACACACACACCTCCCACACATTTAACTGTGACTCAGTGCTGTGAC
The DNA here is from genome assembly GCF_964374135.1 of Grampus griseus. Lineage (NCBI taxonomy): Eukaryota > Metazoa > Chordata > Mammalia > Artiodactyla > Delphinidae > Grampus > Grampus griseus. The sequence continues at coordinate 12,588,266 of NC_139016.1, read as the reverse complement.
TATACCAGCTCCCCACACACACATGGTTCACTGTGACTCAGTGCACAGCCAATTACTGTACACACACACACAGATACACACACATATTGCTCAGTTTGACCTAACAAACTGTCTGTAGCACCACATACACACATCCACACCTCAGAGACTCAATGATCAGCCTGTAACATCACACACACACACGCATACACAAATACACATACACCCACAGATACGGCTCGCTGTGATTCAATGCACAGCCTATAACACGACACAGAGACACCCATCACTCTGACTCAAACCGCAGCCTGTACCTGCACATACACACACAAAGAACCACCTTCTGGTACTCAATTCACAGCCTACTGCAGCACAAACACACACACACAAACACAACCATCACTGTGACTCAATGCACCTCCTATGACAGCATACACACTTGGCTCACTGTGAATCAATGCACAGCCTATACAAGAACACACACACACACCAACACGCACTCACACATGGCTCACTGGTAGTCAGTCAATCGCCTATACCAGGACACACACACACAGCTCGCTGTGACTCAATGAAGTCTGTATCACCACGCACTCACACACACACCCATGATTCAATAAAACCCATACCAACACAATAAAGCCCATACCAGCACACAAAATCACATGCACACACACACACACCTGACTGTGATTGAAAAAGCTTTCTGTACCAGCACACACACACAGAAACACCTCACTGAGACGCAATGCACTGCCTATACGAGCAAACACTTAAACACACAGCTCACAGTGAATCAATACAGAGTCTATACCAGCACACACACAGACACACACAGAGCCCACTCTGTCTCAATGGTCATTCAGTGCTAGCACACACACACACACACAGATACACACACACACACTCGTTCATGTCAAAGTGGATAAAAACACAGTCCACACCATCACAGACACACACACACTGCACTACTAACTGTGACTCAATGCACAGTATACACCAGCAAATACACACACACATGCACACACATCTCCTACACATTTAACTGTGACTCAGTGCTGTGACTATACCAGCTCCCCACACACACATGGTTCACCATGACTCAATGCAGAGCCAATAACTGTACACACACACACACATACACACACATATGTCTCAGTTTGACCTAACGACGAGTCTGTAGCACCACATACACACATGCACACCTCAGTGACTCAGTGTTCAACCTGTACCATCACACACACACACACATACAAAAATACACATACACACAAAAATACGGCTCGCTGTGATTCAATGCACAGCCTATTACACCACACAGAGACACCCATCTCTCTGACTCAAACCGCAGCCTGTACCTGCACATACACACACAAAGACCCACCTTCTGTGACTCAATTCACAGCCTACTGCAGCACACACACACACAAACACAACCATCACTGTGACTCAATGCACCTCCTATACCAGCATACACACATGACTCACTGTGGATCAATGCACAGCCTATACAAGAACACACAAACACACACTCACACATAACTGACTGTGACTCAGGGAACCACCTATAGCAGCACACACACACACACACACAAACATACACGGCTCTCTTGGACTCAATGCACTGCATATACCAGCACACACACACACACACACACATATATGACTCACTGACTCAATGCATAGCCTGTACTGGCACACACACAAGGCTTACTGTGACTCAATGCAGAGTCTACACCAGCATACAAACACATGGCTCACTGTGACTCAATGTAATGCCTATGCCAGCACACACACACAGAGACACATGCATGGCTCTCTCTTATTCAATGCACGCACTATACCATCACAAACACAAACACACACACACACGCACAGTCACTGTGCCACAGTACACAGCCTATATCACAACACCCATGCAAAGACACATATGCACGGCTCTTTGTGACTCTATGCACACCCTATACTATGACATACACACATTCACACATAGCTCGTTGTGAATCAGTGCACAGTCTGTAGTTCCAGGTATACACACACAGACACACACCTCAGTGATTCAATGAAAAGCCCATACCATCACACACACACACACATACACACACAGCTCACTGTGAATCAGTATACGGTCTTCAGCTCCATGTACATACACACACAACACACCTTAGTGAATCAATGCAGAGACCATACCAGCATACACACACACATACACACACCTGAGACTCAATGCTCTGCCTATTGCAGCACACACACACACACACACACAGCTCACTGTGATTCAATACCAGCCTGTACCTGCACACACACACACTCTCACACACACCGCCGTGTGACTCAATGCAGCTTATACCACCACACAGACACACACACACACACACACACACCTCACTGTGACTCAATGCCAAGCCCATACAAGTAGACAGACACACACAACCATGGCTCACTGAGACTCAATGAACAGTGTATACTAGCACATACAAACACATGGCTCAATGTGAGTCAATGCATAGCCTATACCCGCACACACATACACAGAAACACACCTTAATGTGGCTCAGTGCACAGCCTATAGCAGTACACACACACACACCGCTCACTGATTCAATGCAAATCCCTTATCAGCATACACATACACATACACTCACCTAGGTGTGACTCAATTCTCAGCCTATAGCAGCACACACACACACCTTACTGTGACTCATGCAGACTCTACAGCACCAAATACACAAACACTAACACAGGGCTGGGATTCAATGCACAGTCCATACCAGCAAAGGCACACACACCACACCACACTGTGACTCAATGCTCAGATTATACCAGCACACACACATGGCTCACTGTGTCCTAGTGCACAGCATATAACATCACACACACACCCCACACTGTGACTCAATGCACAGCCTGTACCTACACATACACACACACACACCTCACTGTGACAAAAAGTGCAGCCTATGCCAGCACACACACACACCTCAATGTGACACAATGGTCAGCCTATACCAGAACACGCAGACACACACACATCACTGTGACTCAATGCACAGACTATACCAGCGTGCACACAAACACACAGCACTGTGACTCAATGTACAATGTATACCAAAACACACAAGCATACACACACACCTCAGTGTGACTCAATGCACAGCCTATACCAGCACCACACATACACACCTGCACAGATACAGGGTTCACTGTGACTCAATGCACAACCTATAGAAGAACACACACACATACCAACATGCACACACACATGGCTGACCGTGACTCAATCAATCGTCTATACCAGCACACACACACACGACTCACTGTGACTCAATGCAGTCTTTAGCACAACAAACACAGACACACCCACCCATTGAATCAATGAAAGCCCACCAACACACAACACACCCATGGCTCCGTGTTACACAATGCTCAGCCTCTAGCAGCACACACACACACCCACACACACAGCCACACATATGCACGGCTCACTGTATCTCAATGTACATCTTATACCGGAACACACACACACACACACACATACACGGCCACACACCACACTGTAACTCAAAGTTCAGAATATACCAGCATGCACACATGAAAACAGCTCACTCACACTCAGTGCATGGCTTATACCATCACGAAACACACACGTGTATCACTATGTGTCAATGCATAAACTATACCAGCATTCACACACACAAACACGGCCATGACTCAGTTCACAGACTTTACAAGCACACACACACACATGACTCACTGTCACCCAATAACCAGCCCACGCCAGGACAGACACACAAACACACCTCACTGTGAATGAATGCACAGCCTATACCAGTACAGAAACATACACAAACACACAAGGCACACTGTGACTAATAGCCAGCCTTTAAATGCAGACACATGCACACTCTCACAAACACACTTCACTGTGACACAATGCTCAGCCTGTAGCACAACACACAGACACACATACCCCCAGATGACTGTGAAAAATGCAAAGCATACACCAGCACACACCCACACACACAGTTCAATGTGAATAAATGCACAGCTTATAAAATCACACACAAATGCACACACACACACACATGGCTAACTGTGAGAGAATGCACAGAATGGAACAGCACCCACACACACAATCACACACACAACTCACTGTGATTCAATGTTCAGCTTCTACAAGAGCACTCACACATACACACGGCTCACTGTGACTGAATGCGCAGCCTATACCTGCACACACACGAAAACACACAGCTCACTGTGATTCAATGCCCAGCCTATACTTGCACACACATGCACACTCACAACACACCTCACTGTGACTCAATGCTCAGCCTATACCAGCCCAGAGGTATTCACAAACACACACAGAGCTCACTGTGACTCAATGCACATTAACTTGAAGCAAACAACACACACACACACACACACACATGGTTCTCTGTGACTCAGTTCACAGTCTATACTAGCATCACACCCACACTCACAGCTCACTGTGACTTACTGCACCACCTATATAGGCATACACATACACACAAAGCCATAGACACCCACGGCTCACTGTAACTCGGTGTACATCTTGTACCGGCAAAACAAACTCACAGACAAACTGTGACTCAATGCTCAAACTATATCAGCACATGCACACGCAAACAGCTCACTGTGAATCAATTGACAGCCTATACCATCACAAACACATAAACAGCTCACTATGAGTCAATGCATAGCCTATGTCTGCATGCATACACACACACACACACACATGGCCATGACTCAGTTCACAGTCTGTACCAGCACATAATCACACATGGCTTACTGTGACAAAACACACAACCGAACACAGCACATGTGGACACACACACACCCAGAGACACACATGACTCACTGTGACTCAATGCACTGTCCATATTTGCACAGACACACACACACAGATGGCTCACTGGGACCCTGTGCACAGCCTATACCAACAAACCCTCACAGACACTAACGGAGCACTGTGACTCAATGCATAGCCTATATCAACAGGCATACCCACACACACACAAAAATACGGCAATGTGACTCAGTGCACAGCTTATAACAGAACACATGCATGCACACACACAAAAACAAACATGGCTCACTGATACTCAATCCACAGTCTCTAAGAGCACACACACACTCACACTCAAACCTCACTGTGTCTGAACACACAAGCTATACTATTACACACTCACACAGACACTGACACACATGTCACTGTGACTCAATGCACAGCCTATCTCAGCACACACACACAGACATACAAAGCTGAGACTTAATGCCCAGTGTACACCGGAACAGACATACACACCTCACTGTGACTCAATGCACAGCCTATACCAGCACACAAACACACACATGCACACACACACACGGCTCACTGTGACTCAATGCCCAGCATAAACCTGAAAAGACACACACTATCAGACACAAACATCACTGTTTCTCGTTGAGTGGCTTTTACCACTGCACATAAACACAAACTCACACACACACCTCACTGTGACTCAATGTCCAGCCTATATGTTCACACGCATGCACAATCACACACACACAGCTCACAGTGAATCAATGCAAAACATATAGCCACACAACATGCACAACCACACACAAACTCAATGTGAATCAATGCATAGCCTATACCAGCACACATGCATGCACACACACAGACTCAATGCACAGTCTATAGAGTGACACACAGAAACACATGGCTCAGTGTTACACAATGCCCAGCCTCTAGCAGCACACACACACAGACACAGCCACACACATGCACGGATCACTGTATCTCAATGTACATCTTATACCAGAACACACACACACACACACAGCTCATTGTGAAACAATGCAAAATGTATACCAGCAGACATCCACACACCCACACTCACAGTTCAATGTGAATCAAGGCACAACCTATAAAAGCACACATGCATGCACACACACACACAACAAACTGTGACTGAATGCCCAGTATGTAACAGCACTCACACACACTCATACACACCTCACTGTTAACCAGTGTGCAGCTTCTACAAGCACACTCACATACACACACGGCTCACTGTAACTGAATGTGCAGCCTATATCAGCACACACACAAACACACACAGCTCACTGTGCTTCAATGCCCACCCTATACTTGCACACACATGAACACTCACACACACACCACACTGTGACTCAATTCTCAGCCTATGCCAGCCCAGAGGTATTCAAAAACACACACAGAGCTACTGTGACTCAATGCACATTACCTAACAGCACACACACACACACACACAAACATACACTGCTCATTGGATTCAATGCACTGTCTAAACCAGCACACACACACACAAACACACACACATATATGACTCACTGACTCAATGCACAACCTGTACTGGCACACACACAAGGCTTACTGTGACTCAATGCAGAGTCTACACCAGCATACAAACACATGGCTCACTGTGACTCAATGTAATGCCTATGCCAGCACACACACACAGAGACACATGCATGGCTCTCTCTGATTCAATGCACGTACTATACCATCACAAACACACACACACACACGCACAGTCACTGTGACACAATGCAGACCCTATACAACAACACCCATGCAAAGACACATATGCACGGCTCTTTGTGACTCTATGCACACCCTATACTATCACATACACACATTCACACATGGCTCATTGTGAATCAGTGCACAGTCTGTAGTTCCAGGTATACACACACAGAGACACCCCTCAGTGACTCAATGCAAAGCCCATACCATCACACACACACACACATACACACACAGCTCACTGTGAATCAGTGTACAGTCTTCAGCTCTATGTACATACACACACAACACACCTTAGTGAATCAATGCAGAGACCATACCAGCATACACACACACATACACAGACCTGAGACTCAATGCTCTGCCTATTCCAGCACACTCACACACACACGCACGCACATGGCTCACTGTGATTCAATACCAGCCTGTACCTGCACACACACACACTCTCACACACACCGCCGTGTGACTCAATGCAGTTTATACCACCACACAGACACACACACACACACACACCTCACTGTGACTCAACGCCAAGCCCATACAAGTAAACAGACACACACAACCATGGCTCACTGAGACTCAATGAACAGTGTATACTAGCACATACAAACACATGGTTCAATGTGAGTCAATGCATAGCCTATACCCGCACACACATACACAGAAACACACCTTAATGTGGCTCAGTGCACAGCCTATAGCAGTACACACACACACACACTGCTCAGTGATTCAATTCAAATCCCATATCAGCATACACATACACTCACCTAGGTGTGACTCAATTCTCAGCCAATAGCAGCACACACACACATCTTACTGTGACTCATGCAGACTGTACAACACCAAATACACAAACACTAACACATGGCTTGGATTCAATGCACAGTCCATACCAGCAAAGGCACACACACCACACCACACTGTGACTCAATGCTCAGATTATACCAGCACACACACACGGCTCACTGTGTCCTACTGCACAGAATATAACATCACACACACACACACACACCCCACACTGTGACTCAATGCACAACCTGTACCTACACATACACACACACACACCTCACTGTGACAAAAAGTGCAGCCTATACCAGCACACACACACACACACCTCAATCTGACACAATGGTCAGCCAATATCAGAACACGCAGACACACACACATCACTCTGACTCACTGCACATCCTATACCAGTGCACTCACACACACGAACACATGGCTGACTGTGAATCAATGCACACTATACCAGGACACACACACACACACACACACACGGCTCCATGTGACTCAGTGCACCGGATATGCTAGCAGACATACACACACAGAGAAGCACATACGGCAAACTGTGAGTCTATCCACAGCCCATACCTCCACACACGCACACAAACTGACACTCAAAAACACAGCTCAGTGTGATTCAATGCAAATCCTATACCAGAAAGTGCACACACACACACACACAAACCTCCCTATGAATCAGTGCATAACGTATAACATCACACACATACACCTCACTGTGACTCAAAGTGGTGCCTCTCCCTGCACATACACACACAAACAACTCAATATGACTCAATGTGTAGACTGTACCAGCACACATACACACACATGTGCACACACACCTCAGTGTGCCTCAATTGTCAGCCTATACCAGAACACACGGACACACACACCTCTCACTCTGACTCAATGCACAACGTATACCAGCGTGTACACACACTCACATGGCACAGTGAATCAATATATAACTGCACACACACACACACACACACACACAGACATGCACAGATGCAGGCCTCACTGTGACTCAATGCACAGTCTATACCAGTACACACAAACACACCAACACGCACTCACACCTGGCTCAGTGGTACTGAAACAATCGCATATACCAGCACACACACACACAGCTCACTGTGACTCAATGCAGTCTGTATCACCACACACTCACACACAAACCCATGAGTCAATAAACCCCATACCAACACAATAAAGCCTATACCAGCACACAAACACACATGCACACACACACACACTAGACTGTGACTGAAAACGCTTCCTGTACCAGCACACAGCACACAAACACCTCACTGTGACTCAATGCACAGCCTATACGAGCACACACATACACACAAAGCTCACAGTGACTCAATACATAGTCTATACCAGTGCACACACAGACACACACAGCCCACTCTGTCTCAATGGTCATCCAGTGTCAGCACAAACACACACACTCGTTCAGGTCAAAGTGGATAAAACCACAGTCCACACCATCACAGACACACACACACTACACTACTCACTGTGACTCAATGCACAGTCTACAACAGCAAATACACACACACACACACACACACACCTCCCACACATTTAACTGTGACTCAGTGCTCTGACTATACCAGCTCCCCACACACACATGGTTCACTGTGACTCAGTGCACAGCCAATTACTGTACACACACACACACAGATACACACACATATTGCTCAGTTTGACCTAACAAACTGTCTGTAGCACCACATACACACATCCACACCTCAGAGACTCAATGATCAGCCTGTAACATCACACACACACACGCATACACAAATACACATACACCCACAGATACGGCTCGCTGTGATTCAATGCACAGCCTATAACACCACACAGAGACACCCATCACTCTGACTCAAACCGCAGCCTGTACCTGCACAAACACACACAAAGAACCACCTTCTGGTACTCAATTCACAGCCTACTGCAGCACAAACACACACACACAAACACAACCATCACTGTCACTCAATGCACCTCCTATGACAGCATACACACTTGGCTCACTGTGAATCAATGCACAGCCTATACAAGAACACACACACACACCAACACGCACTCACACATGGCTCACTGGTAGTCAGTCAATCGCCTATACCAGGACACACACACACAGCTCGCTGTGACTCAATGAAGTCTGTATCACCACGCACTCACACACACACCCATGATTCAATAAAACCCATACCAGCACAATAAAGCCCATACCAGCACACAAAATCACATGCACACACACACACACCTGACTGTGACTGAGAAAGCTTTCTGTACCAGCACACACACACAGAAACACCTCACTGAGACGCAATGCACTGCCTATACGAGCAAACACTTAAACACACAGCTCACAGTGAATCAATACAGAGTCTATACCAGCACACACACAGACACACACAGAGCCCACTCTGTCTCAATGGTCATTCAGTGCTAGCACACACACACACACACAGATACACACACACACACTCGTTCATGTCAAAGTGGATAAAAACACAGTCCACACCATCACAGACACACACACACTGCACTACTAACTGTGACTCAATGCACAGTATACACCAGCAAATACACACACACATGCACACACATCTCCTACACATTTAACTGTGACTCAGTGCTGTGACTATACCAGCTCCCCACACACACATGGTTCACCATGACTCAATGCAGAGCCAATAACTGTACACACACACACACATACACACACATATGTCTCAGTTTGACCTAACGACGAGTCTGTAGCACCACATACACACATGCACACCTCAGTGACTCAGTGTTCAACCTGTACCATCACACACACACACACATACAAAAATACACATACACACAAAAATACGGCTCGCTGTGATTCAATGCACAGCCTATTACACCACACAGAGACACCCATCTCTCTGACTCAAACCGCAGCCTGTACCTGCACATACACACACAAAGACCCACCTTCTGTGACTCAATTCACAGCCTACTGCAGCACACACACACACAAACACAACCATCACTGTGACTCAATGCACCTCCTATACCAGCATACACACATGACTCACTGTGGATCAATGCACAGCCTATACAAGAACACACAAACACACACTCACACATAACTGACTGTGACTCAGGGAACCACCTATAGCAGCACACACACACACACACACAAACATACACGGCTCTCTTGGACTCAATGCACTGCATATACCAGCACACACACACACACACACACATATATGACTCACTGACTCAATGCATAGCCTGTACTGGCACACACACAAGGCTTACTGTGACTCAATGCAGAGTCTACACCAGCATACAAACACATGGCTCACTGTGACTCAATGTAATGCCTATGCCAGCACACACACACAGAGACACATGCATGGCTCTCTCTTATTCAATGCACGCACTATACCATCACAAACACAAACACACACACACACGCACAGTCACTGTGCCACAGTACACAGCCTATATCACAACACCCATGCAAAGACACATATGCATGGCTCTTTGTGACTCTATGCACACCCTATACTATGACATACACACATTCACACATGGCTCGTTGTGAATCAGTGCACAGTCTGTAGTTCCAGGTATACACACACAGACACACACCTCAGTGATTCAATGAAAAGCCCATACCATCACACACACACACACATACACACACAGCTCACTGTGAATCAGTATACGGTCTTCAGCTCCATGTACATACACACACAACACACCTTAGTGAATCAATGCAGAGACCATACCAGCATACACACACACATACACACACCTGAGACTCAATGCTCTGCCTATTGCAGCACACACACACACACACACACAGCTCACTGTGATTCAATACCAGCCTGTACCTGCACACACACACACTCTCACACACACCGCCGTGTGACTCAATGCAGCTTATACCACCACACAGAAACACAGACACACACACACACCTCACTGTGACTCAATGCCAAGCCCATACAAGTAAACAGACACACACAACCATGGCTCACTGAGACTCAATGAACAGTGTATACTAGCACATACAAACACATGGCTCAATGTGAGTCAATGCATAGCCTATACTCGCACACACATACACAGAAACACACCTTAATGTGGCTCAGTGCACAGCCTATAGCAGTACACACACACACACCGCTCACTGATTCAATGCAAATCCCTTATCAGCATACACATACACATACACTCACCTAGGTGTGACTCAATTCTCAGCCTATAGCAGCACACACACACACCTTACTGTGACTCATGCAGACTCTACAGCACCAAATACACAAACACTAACACAGGGCTGGGATTCAATGCACAGTCCATACCAGCAAAGGCACACACACCACACCACACTGTGACTCAATGCTCAGATTATACCAGCACACACACATGGCTCACTGTGTCCTAGTGCACAGCATATAACATCACACACACACCCCACACTGTGACTCAATGCACAGCCTGTACCTACACATACACACACACACACCTCACTGTGACAAAAAGTGCAGCCTATGCCAGCACACACACACACCTCAATGTGACACAATGGTCAGCCTATATCAGAACACGCAGACACACACACATCACTGTGACACAATGCACAGACTATACCAGCGTGCACACAAACACACAGCACTGTGACTCAATGTACAATGTATACCAAAACACACAAGCATACACACACACCTCAGTGTGACTCAATGCACAGCCTATACCAGCACCACACATACACACCTGCACAGATACAGGGTTCACTGTGACTCAATGCACAACCTATAGAAGAACACACACACATATCAACATGCACACACACATGGCTGACCGTGACTCAATCAATCGTCTATACCAGCACACACACACACGACTCACTGTGACTCAATGCAGTCTTTAGCACAACAAACACAGACACACACACCCATTGAATCAATGAAAGCCCACCAACACACAACACACCCATGGCTCCGTGTTACACAATGCTCAGCCTCTAGCAGCACACACACACACCCCCACACACAGCCACACATATGCACGGCTCACTGTATCTCAATGTACATCTTATACCGGAACACACACACACACACACATACACGGCCACACACCACACTGTAACTCAAAGTTCAGAATATACCAGCATGCACACATGAAAACAGCTCACTCACACTCAGTGCATGGCTTATACCATCACGAAACACACACGTGTATCACTATGTGTCAATGCATAAACTATACCAGCATTCACACACACAAACACGGCCATGACTCAGTTCACAGACTTTACAAGCACACACACACACATGACTCACTGTCACCCAATAACCAGCCCACGCCAGGACAGACACACAAACACACCTCACTGTGAATGAATGCACAGCCTATACCAGTACAGAAACATACACAAACACACAAGGCACACTGTGACTAATAGCCAGCCTTTAAATGCAGACACATGCACACTCTCACAAACACACTTCACTGTGACACAATGCTCAGCCTGTAGCACAACACACAGACACACATACCCCCAGATGACTGTGAAAAATGCAAAGCATACACCAGCACACACCCACACACACAGTTCAATGTGAATAAATGCACAGCTTATAAAATCACACACAAATGCACACACACACACACATGGCTAACTGTGAGAGAATGCACAGAATGGAACAGCACCCACACACACAATCACACACACAACTCACTGTGATTCAATGTTCAGCTTCTACAAGAGCACTCACACATACACACGGCTCACTGTGACTGAATGCGCAGCCTATACCTGCACACACACGAAAACACACAGCTCACTGTGATTCAATGCCCAGCCTATACTTGCACACACATGCACACTCACAACACACCTCACTGTGACTCAATGCTCAGCCTATACCAGCCCAGAGGTATTCACAAACACACACAGAGCTCACTGTGACTCAATGCACATTAACTTGAAGCAAACAACACACACACACACACACACACATGGTTCTCTGTGACTCAGTTCACAGTCTATACTAGCATCACACCCACACTCACAGCTCACTGTGACTTACTGCACCACCTATATAGGCATACACATACACACAAAGCCATAGACACCCACGGCTCACTGTAACTCGGTGTACATCTTGTACCGGCAAAACAAACTCACAGCCAAACTGTGACTCAATGCTCAAACTATATCAGCACATGCACACGCAAACAGCTCACTGTGAATCAATTGACAGCCTATACCATCACAAACACATAAACAGCTCACTATGAGTCAATGCATAGCCTATGTCTGCATGCATACACACACACACACACACACATGGCCATGACTCAGTTCACAGTCTGTACCAGCACATAATCACACATGGCTTACTGTGACAAAACACACAACCGAACACAGCACATGTGGACACACACACACCCAGAGACACACATGACTCACTGTGACTCAATGCACTGTCCATATTTGCACAGACACACACACACAGATGGCTCACTGGGACCCTGTGCACAGCCTATACCAACAAACCCTCACAGACACTAACGGAGCACTGTGACTCAATGCATAGCCTATATCAACAGGCATACCCACACACACACAAAAATACGGCAATGTGACTCAGTGCACAGCTTATAACAGAACACATGCATGCACACACACAAAAACAAACATGGCTCACTGATACTCAATCCACAGTCTCTAAGAGCACACACACTCACACTCAAACCTCACTGTGTCTGAACACACAAGCTATACTATTACACACTCACACAGACACTGACACACATGTCACTGTGACTCAATGCACAGCCTATCTCAGCACACACACACAGACATACAAATCTGAGACTCAATGCCCAGTGTACACCAGAACAGACATACACACCTCACTGTGACTCAATGCACAGCCTATACCAGCACACAAACACACACATGCACACACACACATGGCTCACTGTGACTCAATGCCCAGCATAAACCTGAAAAGACACACACTATCAGACACAAACATCACTGTTTCTCATTGAGTGGCTTTTACCACTGCACATAAACACAAACTCACACACACACCTCACTGTGACTCAATGTCCAGCCTATATGTTCACACACATGCACAATCACACACACACAGCTCACAGTGAATCAATGCAAAACATATAGCCACACAACATGCACAACCACACACAAACTCAATGTGAATCAATGCATAGCCTATACCAGCACACATGCATGCACACACACAGACTCAATGCACAGTCTATAGAGTGACACACAGAAACACATGGCTCAGTGTTACACAATGCCCAGCCTCTAGCAGCACACACACACAGACACAGCCACACACATGCATGGATCACTGTATCTCAATGTACATCTTATACCAGAACACACACACACACAGCTCATTGTGAAACAATGCAAAATGTATACCAGCAGACACCCACACACCCACACTCACAGTTCAATGTGAATCAAGGCACAACCTATAAAAGCACACATGCATGCACACACACACACAACAAACTGTGACTGAATGCCCAGTATGTAACAGCACTCACACACACTCATACACACCTCACTGTTAACCAGTGTGCAGCTTCTACAAGCACACTCACATACACACACGGCTCACTGTAACTGAATGTGCACCCTATATCAGCACACACACAAACACACACAGCTCACTGTGCTTCAATGCCCACCCTATACTTGCACACACATGAACACTCACACACACACCACACTGTGACTCAATTCTCAGCCTATGCCAGCCCAGAGGTATTCAAAAACACACACAGAGCTACTGTGACTCAATGCACATTACCTAACAGCACACACACACACACACAAACATACACTGCTCATTGGATTCAATGCACTGTCTAAACCAGCACACACACACACAAACACACACACATATATGACTCACTGACTCAATGCACAACCTGTACTGGCACACACACAAGGCTTACTGTGACTCAATGCAGAGTCTACACCAGCATACAAACACATGGCTCACTGTGACTCAATGTAATGCCTATGCCAGCACACAGACACAGAGACACATGCATAGCTCTGTCTGATATAATGCACGTACTATACCATCACAAACACACACACACACACGCACAGTCACTGTGACACAATGCAGACCCTATACCACAACACCCATGCAAAGACACATATGCACGGCTCTTTGTGACTCTATGCACACCCTATACAATCACATACACACATTCACACATGGCTCATTGTGAATCAGTGCACAGTCTCTAGTTCCAGGTGTACACACACAGACACACCCCTCAGTGACTCAATGCAAAGCCCATACCTTCACACACACACACACATACACACACAGCTCACTGTGAATCAGTGTACAGTCTTCAGCTCTATGTACATACACACACAACACACCTTAGTGAATCAATGCAGAGACCATACCAGCATACACACACACATACACACACCTGAAACTCAATGATCTGCCTATTCCAGCACACTCACACACACACGCACGCACATGGTTCACTGTGATTCAATACCAGCCTGTACCTGCACACACACACACTCTCACACACACCGCCGTGTGACTCAATGCAGTTTATACCACCACACAGACACACACACACACACACACACCTCACTGTGACTCAACGCCAAGCCCATACAAGTAAACAGACACACACAACCATGGCTCACTGAGACTCAATGAACAGTGTATACTAGCACATACAAACACATGGTTCAATGTGAGTCAATGCATAGCCTATACCCGCACACACATACACAGAAACACACCTTAATGTGGCTCAGTGCACAGCCTATAGCAGTACACACACACACACACACTGCTCAGTGATTCAATTCAAATCCCATATCAGCATACACATACACTCACCTAGGTGTGACTCAATTCTCAGCCAATAGCAGCACACACACACATCTTACTGTGACTCATGCAGACTGTACAACACCAAATACACAAACACTAACACATGGCTTGGATTCAATGCACAGTCCATACCAGCAAAGGCACACACACCACACCACACTGTGACTCAATGCTCAGATTATACCAGCACACACACACGGCTCACTGTGTCCTAGTGCACAGAATATAACATCACACACACACACACACCCCCCACACTGTGACTCAATGCACAGCCTGTACCTACACATACACACACACACACCTCACTGTGACAAAAAGTGCAGCCTATACCAGCACACACACACACACACCTCAATCTGACACAATGGTCAGCCAATATCAGAACACGCAGACACACACACACATCACTCTGACTCACTGCACATCCTATACCAGTGCACTCACACTCACACACACAAACACATGGCTGACTGTGAATCAATGCACACTATACCAGGACACACACACACACACACATGGCTCCATGTTACTCAGTGCACCGGATATGCTAGCAGACATACACACACAGAGAAGCACATACGGCAAACTGTGAGTCAATCCACAGCCCATACCTCCACACATGCACACAAACTGACACTCAAAAACACAGCTCAGTGTGATTCAATGCAAATCCTATACCAGAAAGTGCACACACACACACACAAAAACCTCCCTATGAATCAGTGCATAACGTATAACATCACACACATACACCTCACTGTGACTCAAAGTGGTGCCTCTCCCTGCACATACACACACAAACAACTCAATATGACTCAATGTGTAGACTGTACCAGCACACACACACACACATGTGCACACACACCTCAGTGTGCCTCAATTGTCAGCCTATACCAGAACACACGGACACACACACCTCTCACTCTGACTCAATGCACAACGTATACCAGCGTGTACACACACTCACATGGCACAGTGAATCAATATATAACTGCACACACACACACACACACAGACATGCACAGATGCAGGCCTCACTGTGACTCAATGCACAGTCTATACCAGTACACACAAACACACCAACACGCACTCACACCTGGCTCAATGGTACTGAAACAATCGCATATACCAGCACACACACACACAGCTCACTGTGACTCAATGCAGTCTGTATCACCACACACTCACACACAAACCCATGAGTCAATAAACCCCATACCAACACAATAAAGCCTATACCAGCACACAAACACACATGCACACACACACACACGAGACTGTGACTGAAAATGCTTCCTGTACCAGCACACAACACACAAACACCTCACTGTGACTCAATGCACAGCCTATACGAGCACACACATACACACAAAGCTCACAGTGACTCAATACAGAGTCTATACCAGTGCACACACAGACACACACACACACACAGCCCACTCTGTCTCAATGGTCATCCAGTGTCAGCACACACACACACACACAAACACACACACTCGTTCAGGTCAAAGTGGATAAAACCACAGTCCACACCATCACAGACACACACACACTGCACTACTCACTGTGACTCAATGCACAGTCTACACCAGCAAATACACACACACACACACACACCTCCCACACATTTAACTGTGACTCAGTGCTGTGACTATACCAGCTCCCCACACACACATGGTTCACTGTGACTCAGTGCACAGCCAATTACTGTACACACACACACAGATACACACACATATTGCTCAGTTTGACCTAACAAACTGTCTGTAGCACCACATACACACATCCACACCTCAGAGACTCAATGATCAGCCTGTAACATCACACACACACACGCATACACAAATACACATACACCCACAGATACGGCTCGCTGTGATTCAATGCACAGCCTATAACACCACACAGAGACACCCATCACTCTGACTCAAACCGCAGCCTGTACCTGCACATACACACACAAAGAACCACCTTCTGGTACTCAATTCACAGCCTACTGCAGCACAAACACACACACACAAACACAACCATCACTGTGACTCAATGCACCTCCTATGACAGCATACACACTTGGCTCACTGTGAATCAATGCACAGCCTATACAAGAACACACACACACACCAACACGCACTCACACATGACTCACTGGTAGTCAGTCAATCGCCTATACCAGGACACACACACACAGCTCGCTGTGACTCAATGAAGTCTGTATCACCACGCACTCACACACACACCCATGATTCAATAAAACCCATACCAGCACAATAAAGCCCATACCAGCACACAAAATCACATGCACACACACACACACCTGACTGTGACTGAAAAAGCTTTCTGTACCAGCACACACACACAGAAACACCTCACTGAGACGCAATGCACTGCCTATACGAGCAAACACTTAAACACACAGCTCACAGTGAATCAATACAGAGTCTATACCAGCACACACACAGACACACACAGAGCCCACTCTGTCTCAATGGTCATTCAGTGCTAGCACACACACACACACACACAGATACACACACACACACTCGTTCATGTCAAAGTGGATAAAAACACAGTCCACACAATCACAGACACACACACACTGCACTACTAACTGTGACTCAATGCACAGTATACACCAGCAAATACACACACACATGCACACACATCTCCTACACATTTAACTGTGACTCAGTGCTGTGACTATACCAGCTCCCCACACACACATGGTTCACCATGACTCAATGCAGAGCCAATAACTGTACACACACACACACATACACACACATATGTCTCAGTTTGACCTAACGACGAGTCTGTAGCACCACATACACACATGCACACCTCAGTGACTCAGTGTTCAACCTGTACCATCACACACACACACACATACAAAAATACACATACACACAAAAATACGGCTCGCTGTGATTCAATGCACAGCCTATTACACCACACAGAGACACCCATCTCTCTGACTCAAACCGCAGCCTGTACCTGCACATACACACACAAAGACCCACCTTCTGTGACTCAATTCACAGCCTACTGCAGCACACACACACACAAACACAACCATCACTGTGACTCAATGCACCTCCTATACCAGCATACACACATGGCTCACTGTGGATCAATGCACAGCCTATACAAGAACACACAAACACACACTCACACATAACTGACTGTGACTCAGGGAACCACCTATAGCAGCACACACACACACACACACAAACATACACGGCTCTCTTGGACTCAATGAACTGCATATACCAGCACACACACACACACACACACATATATGACTCACTGACTCAATGCATAGCCTGTACTGGCACACACACAAGGCTTACTGTGACTCAATGCAGAGTCTACACCAGCATACAAACACATAGCTCACTGTGACTCAATGTAATGCCTATGCCAGCACACACACACAGAGACACATGCATGGCTCTCTCTTATTCAATGCACGCACTATACCATCACAAACACAAACACACACACACATGCACAGTCACTGTGCCACAGTACACAGCCTATATCACAACACCCATGCAAAGACACATATGCATGGCTCTTTGTGACTCTATGCACACCCTATACTATGACATACACACATTCACACATGGCTCATTGTGAATCAGTGCACAGTCTGTAGTTCCAGGTATACACACACAGACACACACCTCAGTGATTCAATGAAAAGCCCATACCATCACACACACACACACATACACACACAGCTCACTGTGAATCAGTATACGGTCTTCAGCTCCATGTACATACACACACAACACACCTTAGTGAATCAATGCAGAGACCATACCAGCATACACACACACATACACACACCTGAGACTCAATGCTCTGCCTATTGCAGCACACACACACACACACACACACACACACACACACAGCTCACTGTGATTCAATACCAGCCTGTACCTGCACACACACACACTCTCACACACACCGCCGTGTGACTCAATGCAGCTTATACCACCACACAGACACACACACACACACACACACACCTCACTGTGACTCAATGCCAAGCCCATACAAGTAAACAGACACACACAACCATGGCTCACTGAGACTCAATGAACAGTGTATACTAGCACATACAAACACATGGCTCAATGTGAGTCAATGCATAGCCTATACCCGCACACACATACACAGAAACACACCTTAATGTGGCTCAGTGCACAGCCTATAGCAGTACACACACACACACCGCTCACTGATTCAATGCAAATCCCTTATCAGCATACACATACACATACACTCACCTAGGTGTGACTCAATTCTCAGCCTATAGCAGCACACACACACACCTTACTGTGACTCATGCAGACTCTACAGCACCAAATACACAAACACTAACACAGGGCTGGGATTCAATGCACAGTCCATACCAGCAAAGGCACACACACCACACCACACTGTGACTCAATGCTCAGATTATACCAGCACACACACATGGCTCACTGTGTCCTAGTGCACAGCATATAACATCACACACACACCCCACACTGTGACTCAATGCACAGCCTGTACCTACACATACACACACACACACCTCACTGTGACAAAAAGTGCAGCCTATGCCAGCACACACACACACCTCAATGTGACACAATGGTCAGCCTATACCAGAACACGCAGACACACACACATCACTGTGACTCAATGCACAGACTATACCAGCGTGCACACAAACACACAGCACTGTGACTCAATGTACAATGTATACCAAAACACACAAGCATACACACACACCTCAGTGTGACTCAATGCACAGCCTATACCAGCACCACACATACACACCTGCACAGATACAGGGTTCACTGTGACTCAATGCACAACCTATAGAAGAACACACACACATACCAACATGCACACACACATGGCTGACCGTGACTCAATCAATCGTCTATACCAGCACACACACACACGACTCACTGTGACTCAATGCAGTCTTTAGCACAACAAACACAGACACACCCACCCATTGAATCAATGAAAGCCCACCAACACACAACACACCCATGGCTCCGTGTTACACAATGCTCAGCCTCTAGCAGCACACACACACACCCACACAAACAGCCACACATATGCACGGCTCACTGTATCTCAATGTACATCTTATACCGGAACACACACACACACACACACATACACGGCCACACACCACACTGTAACTCAAAGTTCAGAATATACCAGCATGCACACATGAAAACAGCTCACTCACACTCAGTGCATGGCTTATACCATCACGAAACACACACGTGTATCACTATGTGTCAATGCATAAACTATACCAGCATTCACACACACAAACACGGCCATGACTCAGTTCACAGACTTTACAAGCACACACACACACATGACTCACTGTCACCCAATAACCAGCCCACGCCAGGACAGACACACAAACAAACCTCACTGTGAATGAATGCACAGCCTATACCAGTACAGAAACATACACAAACACACAAGGCACACTGTGACTAATAGCCAGCCTTTAAATGCAGACACATGCACACTCTCACAAACACACTTCACTGTGACACAATGCTCAGCCTGTAGCACAACACACAGACACACATACCCCCAGATGACTGTGAAAAATGCAAAGCATACACCAGCACACACCCACACACACAGTTCAATGTGAATAAATGCACAGCTTATAAAATCACACACAAATGCACACACACACACACATGGCTAACTGTGAGAGAATGCACAGAATGGAACAGCACCCACACACACCATCACACACACAACTCACTGTGATTCAATGTTCAGCTTCTACAAGAGCACTCACACATACACACGGCTCACTGTGACTGAATGCGCAGCCTATACCTGCACACACACGAAAACACACAGCTCACTGTGATTCAATGCCCAGCCTATACTTGCACACACATGCACACTCACAACACACCTCACTGTGACTCAATGCTCAGCCTATACCAGCCCAGAGGTATTCACAAACACACACAGAGCTCACTGTGACTCAATGCACATTAACTTGAAGCAAAAAACACACACACACACACAAACATGGTTCTCTGTGACTCAGTTCACAGTCTATACTAGCATCACACCCACACTCACAGCTCACTGTGACTTACTGCACCACCTATATAGGCATACACATACACACAAAGCCATAGACACCCACGGCTCACTGTAACTCGGTGTACATCTTGTACCGGCAAAACAAACTCACAGCCAAACTGTGACTCAATGCTCAAACTATATCAGCACATGCACACGCAAACAGCTCACTGTGAATCAATTGACAGCCTATACCATCACAAACACATAAACAGCTCACTAGGAGTCAATGCATAGCCTATGTCTGCATGCATACACACACACACACACACACATGGCCATGACTCAGTTCACAGTCTGTACCAGCACATAATCACACATGGCTTACTGTGACAAAACACACAACCGAACACAGCACATGTGGACACACACACACCCAGAGACACACATGACTCACTGTGACTCAATGCACTGTCCATATTTGCACAGACACACACACACAGATGGCTCACTGGGACCCTGTGCACAGCCTATACCAACAAACCCTCACAGACACTAACGGAGCACTGTGACTCAATGCATAGCCTATATCAACAGGCATACCCACACACACACAAAAATACGGCAATGTGACTCAGTGCACAGCTTATAACAGAACACATGCATGCACACACACAAAAACAAACATGGCTCACTGATACTCAATCCACAGTCTCTAAGAGCACACACACACTCACACTGAAACCTCACTGTGTCTGAACACACAAGCTATACTATTACACACTCACACAGACACTGACACACATGTCACTGTGACTCAATGCACAGCCTATCTCAGCACACACACACAGACATACAAATCTGAGACTCAATGCCCAGTGTACACCGGAACAGACATACACACCTCACTGTGACTCAATGCACAGCCTATACCAGCACACAAACACACACATGCACACACACACATGGCTCACTGTGACTCAATGCCCAGCATAAACCTGAAAAGACACACACTATCAGACACAAACATCACTGTTTCTCATTGAGTGGCTTTTACCACTGCACATAAACACAAACTCACACACACACCTCACTGTGACTCAATGTCCAGCCTATATGTTCACACGCATGCACAATCACACACACACAGCTCACAGTGAATCAATGCAAAACATATAGCCACACAACATGCACAACCACACACAAACTCAATGTGAATCAATGCATAGCCTATACCAGCACACATGCATGCACACACACAGACTCAATGCACAGTCTATAGAGTGACACACAGAAACACATGGCTCAGTGTTACACAATGCCCAGCCTCTAGCAGCACACACACACAGACACAGCCACACACATGCACGGATCACTGTATCTCAATGTACATCCTATACCAGAACACACACACACACACACACACACAGCTCATTGTGAAACAATGCAAAATATATACCAGCAGACACCCACACACCCACACTCACAGTTCAATGTGAATCAAGGCACAACCTATAAAAGCACACATGCATGCACACACACACACAACAAACTGTGACTGAATGCCCAGTATGTAACAGCACTCACACACACTCATACACACCTCACTGTTAACCAGTGTGCAGCTTCTACAAGCACACTCACATACACACACGGCTCACTGTAACTGAATGTGCACCCTATATCAGCACACACACAAACACACACAGCTCACTGTGCTTCAATGCCCACCCTATACTTGCACACACATGAACACTCACACACACACCACACTGTGACTCAATTCTCAGCCTATGCCAGCCCAGAGGTATTCAAAAACACACACAGAGCTACTGTGACTCAATGCACATTACCTAACAGCACACACACACACACACACAAACATACACTGCTCATTGGATTCAATGCACTGTCTAAACCAGCACACACACACACAAACACACACACATATATGACTCACTGACTCAATGCACAACCTGTACTGGCACACACACAAGGCTTACTGTGACTCAATGCAGAGTCTACACCAGCATACAAACACATGGCTCACTGTGACTCAATGTAATGCCTATGCCAGCACACAGACACAGAGACACATGCATGGCTCTCTCTGATTCAATGCACGTACTATACCATCACAAACACACACACACACACGCACAGTCACTGTGACACAATGCAGACCCTATACCACAACACCCATGCAAAGACACATATGCACGGCTCTTTGTGACTCTATGCACACCCTATACAATCACATACACACATTCACACATGGCTCATTGTGAATCAGTGCACAGTCTCTAGTTCCAGGTGTACACACACAGACACACCCCTCAGTGACTCAATGCAAAGCCCATACCATCACACACACACACACATACACACACAGCTCACTGTGAATCAGTGTACAGTCTTCAGCTCTATGTACATACACACACAACACACCTTAGTGAATCAATGCAGAGACCATACCAGCATACACACACACATACACACACCTGAGACTCAATGCTCTGCCTATTCCAGCACACTCACACACACACGCACGCACATGGTTCACTGTGATTCAATACCAGCCTGTACCTGCACACACACACACTCTCACACACACCGCCGTGTGACTCAATGCAGCTTATACCACCACACAGACACACACACACACACACACACACCTCACTGTGACTCAACGCCAAGCCCATACAAGTAAACAGACACACACAACCATGGCTCACTGAGACTCAATGAACAGTGTATACTAGCACATACAAACACATGGTTCAATGTGAGTCAATGCATAGCCTATACCCGCACACACATACACAGAAACACACCTTAATGTGGCTCAGTGCACAGCCTATAGCAGTACACACACACACACACACACTGCTCAGTGATTCAATTCAAATCCCATATCAGCATACACATACACTCACCTAGGTGTGACTCAATTCTCAGCCAATAGCAGCACACACACACATCTTACTGTGACTCATGCAGACTGTACAACACCAAATACACAAACACTAACACATGGCTTGGATTCAATGCACAGTCCATACCAGCAAAGGCACACACACCACACCACACTGTGACTCAATGCTCAGATTATACCAGCACACACACACGGCTCACTGTGTCCTAGTGCACAGAATATAACATCACACACACACACACACACCCCACACTGTGACTCAATGCACAGCCTGTACCTACACATACACACACACACACCTCACTGTGACAAAAAGTGCAGCCTATACCAGCACACACACACACACACCTCAATCTGACACAATGGTCAGCCAATATCAGAACACGCAGACACACACACACATCACTCTGACTCACTGCACATCCTATACCAGTGCACTCACACTCACACACACAAACACATGGCTGACTGTGAATCAATGCACACTATACCAGGACACACACACACACACACACACACACATGGCTCCATGTGACTCAGTGCACCGGATATGCTAGCAGACATACACACACAGAGAAGCACATACGGCAAACTGTGAGTCAATCCACAGCCCATACCTCCACACACGCACACAAACTGACACTCAAAAACACAGCTCAGTGTGTTTCAATGCAAATCCTATACCAGAAAGTGCACACACACACACACAAAAACCTCCCTATGAATCAGTGCATAACGTATAACATCACACACATACACCTCACTGTGACTCAAAGTGGTGCCTCTCCCTGCACATACACACACAAACAACTCAATATGACTCAATGTGTAGACTGTACCAGCACACACACACACACATGTGCACACACACCTCAGTGTGCCTCAATTGTCAGCCTATACCAGAACACACGGACACACACACCTCTCACTCTGACTCAATGCACAACGTATACCAGCGTGTACACACACTCACATGGCACAGTGAATCAATATATAACTGCACACACACACACACACACACACAGACATGCACAGATGCAGGCCTCACTGTGACTCAATGCACAGTCTATACCAGTACACACAAACACACCAACACGCACTCACACCTGGCTCAATGGTACTGAAACAATCGCATATACCAGCACACACACACACAGCTCACTGTGACTCAATGCAGTCTGTATCACCACACACTCACACACAAACCCATGAGTCAAGAAACCCCATACCAACACAATAAAGCCTATACCAGCACACAAACACACATGCACACACACACACACGAGACTGTGACTGAAAACGCTTCCTGTACCAGCACACAACACACAAACACCTCACTGTGACTCAATGCACAGCCTATACGAGCACACACATACACACAAAGCTCACAGTGACTCAATACAGAGTCTATACCAGTGCACACACAGACACACACACACACACAGCCCACTCTGTCTCAATGGTCATCCAGTGTCAGCACACACACACACACACACACAAACACACACACTCGTTCAGGTCAAAGTGGATAAAACCACAGTCCACACCATCACAGACACACACACACTGCACTACTCACTGTGACTCAATGCACAGTCTACACCAGCAAATACACACACACACACACACACACACCTCCCACACATTTAACTGTGACTCAGTGCTGTGACTATACCAGCTCCCCACACACACATGGTTCACTGTGACTCAGTGCACAGCCAATTACTGTACACACACACACAGATACACACACATATTGCTCAGTTTGACCTAACAAACTGTCTGTAGCACCACATACACACATCCACACCTCAGAGACTCAATGATCAGCCTGTAACATCACACACACACACGCATACACAAATACACATACACCCACAGATACGGCTCGCTGTGATTCAATGCACAGCCTATAACACCACACAGAGACACCCATCACTCTGACTCAAACCGCAGCCTGTACCTGCACATACACACACAAAGAACCACCTTCTGGTACTCAATTCACAGCCTACTGCAGCACAAACACACACACACAAACACAACCATCACTGTGACTCAATGCACCTCCTATGACAGCATACACACTTGGCTCACTGTGAATCAATGCACAGCCTATACAAGAACACACACACACACCAACACGCACTCACACATGACTCACTGGTAGTCAGTCAATCGCCTATACCAGGACACACACACACAGCTCGCTGTGACTCAATGAAGTCTGTATCACCACGCACTCACACACACACCCATGATTCAATAAAACCCATACCAGCACAATAAAGCCCATACCAGCACACAAAATCACATGCACACACACACACACCTGACTGTGATTGAAAAAGCTTTCTGTACCAGCACACACACACAGAAACACCTCACTGAGACGCAATGCACTGCCTATACGAGCAAACACTTAAACACACAGCTCACAGTGAATCAATACAGAGTCTATACCAGCACACACACAGACACACACAGAGCCCACTCTGTCTCAATGGTCATTCAGTGCTAGCACACACACACACACACAGATACACACACACACACTCGTTCATGTCAAAGTGGATAAAAACACAGTCCACACCATCACAGACACACACACACTGCACTACTAACTGTGACTCAATGCACAGTATACACCAGCAAATACACACACACATGCACACACATCTCCTACACATTTAACTGTGACTCAGTGCTGTGACTATACCAGCTCCCCACACACACATGGTTCACCATGACTCAATGCAGAGCCAATAACTGTACACACACACACACATACACACACATATGTCTCAGTTTGACCTAACGACGAGTCTGTAGCACCACATACACACATGCACACCTCAGTGACTCAGTGTTCAACCTGTACCATCACACACACACACACATACAAAAATACACATACACACAAAAATACGGCTCGCTGTGATTCAATGCACAGCCTATTACACCACACAGAGACACCCATCTCTCTGACTCAAACCGCAGCCTGTACCTGCACATACACACACAAAGACCCACCTTCTGTGACTCAATTCACAGCCTACTGCAGCACACACACACACAAACACAACCATCACTGTGACTCAATGCACCTCCTATACCAGCATACACACATGGCTCACTGTGGATCAATGCACAGCCTATACAAGAACACACAAACACACACTCACACATAACTGACTGTGACTCAGGGAACCACCTATAGCAGCACACACACACACACACACAAACATACATGGCTCTCTTGGACTCAATGCACTGCATATACCAGCACACACACACACACACACACATATATGACTCACTGACTCAATGCATAGCCTGTACTGGCACACACACAAGGCTTACTGTGACTCAATGCAGAGTCTACACCAGCATACAAACACATGGCTCACTGTGACTCAATGTAATGCCTATGCCAGCACACACACACAGAGACACATGCATGGCTCTCTCTTATTCAATGCACACACTATACCGTCACAAACACAAACACACACACACACGCACAGTCACTGTGCCACAGTACACAGCCTATATCACAACACCCATGCAAAGACACATATGCATAGCTCTTTGTGACTCTATGCACACCCTATACTATGACATACACACATTCACACATGGCTCGTTGTGAATCAGTGCACAGTCTGTAGTTCCAGGTATACACACACAGACACACACCTCAGTGATTCAATGAAAAGCCCATACCATCACACACACACACACATACACACACAGCTCACTGTGAATCAGTATACGGTCTTCAGCTCCATGTACATACACACACAACACACCTTAGTGAATCAATGCAGAGACCATACCAGCATACACACACACATACACACACCTGAGACTCAATGCTCTGCCTATTGCAGCACACACACACACACACACACAGCTCACTGTGATTCAATACCAGCCTGTACCTGCACACACACACACTCTCACACACACCGCTGTGTGACTCAATGCAGCTTATACCACCACACAGAAACACAGACACACACACACACCTCACTGTGACTCAATGCCAAGCCCATACAAGTAAACAGACACACACAACCATGGCTCACTGAGACTCAATGAACAGTGTATACTAGCACATACAAACACATGGCTCAATGTGAGTCAATGCATAGCCTATACCCGCACACACATACACAGAAACACACCTTAATGTGGCTCAGTGCACAGCCTATAGCAGTACACACACACACACCGCTCACTGATTCAATGCAAATCCCTTATCAGCATACACATACACATACACTCACCTAGGTGTGACTCAATTCTCAGCCTATAGCAGCACACACACACACCTTACTGTGACTCATGCAGACTCTACAGCACCAAATACACAAACACTAACACAGGGCTGGGATTCAATGCACAGTCCATACCAGCAAAGGCACACACACCACACCACACTGTGACTCAATGCTCAGATTATACCAGCACACACACATGGCTCACTGTGTCCTAGTGCACAGCATATAACATCACACACACACCCCACACTGTGACTCAATGCACAGCCTGTACCTACACATACACACACACACACCTCACTGTGACAAAAAGTGCAGCCTATGCCAGCACACACACACACCTCAATGTGACACAATGGTCAGCCTATACCAGAACACGCAGACACACACACATCACTGTGACTCAATGCACAGACTATACCAGCGTGCACACAAACACACAGCACTGTGACTCAATGTACAATGTATACCAAAACACACAAGCATACACACACACCTCAGTGGGACTCAATGCACAGCCTATACCAGCACCACACATACACACCTGCACAGATACAGGGTTCACTGTGACTCAATGCACAACCTATAGAAGAACACACACACATACCAACATGCACACACACATGGCTGACCGTGACTCAATCAATCGTCTATACCAGCACACACACACACGACTCACTGTGACTCAATGCAGTCTTTAGCACAACAAACACAGACACACACACCCATTGAATCAATGAAAGCCCACCAACACACAACACACCCATGGCTCCGTGTTACACAATGCTCAGCCTCTAGCAGCACACACACACACCCACACACACAGCCACACATATGCATGGCTCACTGTATCTCAATGTACATCTTATACCGGAACACACACACACACACACACATACACGGCCACACACCACACTGTAACTCAAAGTTCAGAATATACCAGCATGCACACATGAAAACAGCTCACTCACACTCAGTGCATGGCTTATACCATCACGAAACACACACGTGTATCACTATGTGTCAATGCATAAACTATACCAGCATTCACACACACAAACACGGCCATGACTCAGTTCACAGACTTTACAAGCACACACACACACATGACTCACTGTCACCCAATAACCAGCCCACGCCAGGACAGACACACAAACACACCTCACTGTGAATGAATGCACAGCCTATACCAGTACAGAAACATACACAAACACACAAGGCACACTGTGACTAATAGCCAGCCTTTAAATGCAGACACATGCACACTCTCACAAACACACTTCACTGTGACACAATGCTCAGCCTGTAGCACAACACACAGACACACATACCCCCAGATGACTGTGAAAAATGCAAAGCATACACCAGCACACACCCACACACACAGTTCAATGTGAATAAATGCACAGCTTATAAAATCACACACAAATGCACACACACACACACATGGCTAACTGTGAGAGAATGCACAGAATGGAACAGCACCCACACACACAATCACACACACAACTCACTGTGATTCAATGTTCAGCTTCTACAAGAGCACTCACACATACACACGGCTCACTGTGACTGAATGCGCAGCCTATACCTGCACACACACGAAAACACACAGCTCACTGTGATTCAATGCCCAGCCTATACTTGCACACACATGCACACTCACAACACACCTCACTGTGACTCAATGCTCAGCCTATACCAGCCCAGAGGTATTCACAAACACACACAGAGCTCACTGTGACTCAATGCACATTAACTTGAAGCAAACAACACACACACACACACACACACATGGTTCTCTGTGACTCAGTTCACAGTCTATACTAGCATCACACCCACACTCACAGCTCACTGTGACTTACTGCACCACCTATATAGGCATACACATACACACAAAGCCATAGACACCCACGGCTCACTGTAACTCGGTGTACATCTTGTACCGGCAAAACAAACTCACAGCCAAACTGTGACTCAATGCTCAAACTATATCAGCACATGCACACGCAAACAGCTCACTGTGAATCAATTGACAGCCTATACCATCACAAACACATAAACAGCTCACTATGAGTCAATGCATTGCCTATGTCTGCATGCATACACACACACACACACACATGGCCATGACTCAGTTCACAGTCTGTACCAGCACATAATCACACATGGCTTACTGTGACAAAACACACAACCGAACACAGCACATGTGGACACACACACACCCAGAGACACACATGACTCACTGTGACTCAATGCACTGTCCATATTTGCACAGACACACACACACAGATGGCTCACTGGGACCCTGTGCACAGCCTATACCAACAAACCCTCACAGACACTAACGGAGCACTGTGACTCAATGCATAGCCTATATCAACAGGCATACCCACACACACACAAAAATACGGCAATGTGACTCAGTGCACAGCTTATAACAGAACACATGCATGCACACACACAAAAACAAACATGGCTCACTGATACTCAATCCACAGTCTCTAAGAGCACACACACACTCACACTCAAACCTCACTGTGTCTGAACACACAAGCTATACTATTACACACTCACACAGACACTGACACACATGTCACTGTGACTCAATGCACAGCCTATCTCAGCACACACACACAGACATACAAATCTGAGACTCAATGCCCAGTGTACACCGGAACAGACATACACACCTCACTGTGACTCAATGCACAGCCTATACCAGCACACAAACACACACATGCACACACACACATGGCTCACTGTGACTCAATGCCCAGCATAAACCTGAAAAGACACACACTATCAGACACAAACATCACTGTTTCTCATTGAGTGGCTTTTACCACTGCACATAAACACAAACTCACACACACACCTCACTGTGACTCAATGTCCAGCCTATATGTTCACACGCATGCACAATCACACACACACAGCTCACAGTGAATCAATGCAAAACATATAGCCACACAACATGCACAACCACACACAAACTCAATGTGAATCAATGCATAGCCTATACCAGCACACATGCATGCACACACACAGACTCAATGCACAGTCTATAGAGTGACACACAGAAACACATGGCTCAGTGTTACACAATGCCCAGCCCCTAGCAGCACACACACACAGACACAGCCACACACATGCACGGATCACTGTATCTCAATGTACATCTTATACCAGAACACACTCACACACACACACACACACAGCTCATTGTGAAACAATGCAAAATATATACCAGCAGACACCCACACACCCACACTCACAGTTCAATGTGAATCAAGGCACAACCTATAAAAGCACACATGCATGCACACACACACACAACAAACTGTGACTGAATGCCCAGTATGTAACAGCACTCACACACACTCATACACACCTCACTGTTAACCAGTGTGCAGCTTCTACAAGCACACTCACATACACACACGGCTCACTGTAACTGAATGTGCACCCTATATCAGCACACACACAAACACACACAGCTCACTGTGCTTCAATGCCCACCCTATACTTGCACACACATGAACACTCACACACACACCACACTGTGACTCAATTCTCAGCCTATGCCAGCCCAGAGGTATTCAAAAACACACACAGAGCTACTGTGACTCAATGCACATTACCTAACAGCACACACACACACACACACAAACATACACTGCTCATTGGATTCAATGCACTGTCTAAACCAGCACACACACACACAAACACACACACATATATGACTCACTGACTCAATGCACAACCTGTACTGGCACACACACAAGGCTTACTGTGACTCAATGCAGAGTCTACACCAGCATACAAACACATGGCTCACTGTGACTCAATGTAATGCCTATGCCAGCACACAGACACAGAGACACATGCATGGCTCTCTCTGATTCAATGCACGTACTATACCATCACAAACACACACACACACACGCACAGTCACTGTGACACAATGCAGACCCTATACCACAACACCCATGCAAAGACACATATGCACGGCTCTTTGTGACTCTATGCACACCCTATACAATCACATACACACA
Organism: Grampus griseus; assembly: GCF_964374135.1. Taxonomy (NCBI): domain Eukaryota; kingdom Metazoa; phylum Chordata; class Mammalia; order Artiodactyla; family Delphinidae; genus Grampus; species Grampus griseus. The sequence goes on along the minus strand of NC_139016.1, from coordinate 12,554,628 downwards.
TTCACACATGGCTCATTGTGAATCAGTGCACAGTCTCTAGTTCCAGGTGTACACACACAGACACACCCCTCAGTGACTCAATGCAAAGCCCATACCATCACACACACACACACATACACACACAGCTCACTGTGAATCAGTGTACAGTCTTCAGCTCTATGTACATACACACACAACACACCTTAGTGAATCAATGCAGAGACCATACCAGCATACACACACACATACACACACCTGAGACTCAATGCTCTGCCTATTCCAGCACACTCACACACACACGCACGCACATGGTTCACTGTGATTCAATACCAGCCTGTACCTGCACACACACACACTCTCACACACACCGCCGTGTGACTCAATGCAGTTTATACCACCACACAGACACACACACACACACACACACCTCACTGTGACTCAACGCCAAGCCCATACAAGTAAACAGACACACACAACCATGGCTCACTGAGACTCAATGAACAGTGTATACTAGCACATACAAACACATGGTTCAATGTGAGTCAATGCATAGCCTATACCCGCACACACATACACAGAAACACACCTTAATGTGGCTCAGTGCACAGCCTATAGCAGTACACACACACACACACACTGCTCAGTGATTCAATTCAAATCCCATATCAGCATACACATACACTCACCTAGGTGTGACTCAATTCTCAGCCAATAGCAGCACACACACACATCTTACTGTGACTCATGCAGACTGTACAACACCAAATACACAAACACTAACACATGGCTTGGATTCAATGCACAGTCCATACCAGCAAAGGCACACACACCACACCACACTGTGACTCAATGCTCAGATTATACCAGCACACACACACGGCTCACTGTGTCCTAGTGCACAGAATATAACATCACACACACACACACACACCCCACACTGTGACTCAATGCACAACCTGTACCTACACATACACACACACACACCTCACTGTGACAAAAAGTGCAGCCTATACCAGCACACACACACACACACCTCAATCTGACACAATGGTCAGCCAATATCAGAACACGCAGACACACACACACATCACTCTGACTCACTGCACATCCTATACCAGTGCACTCACACTCACACACACAAACACATGGCTGACTGTGAATCAATGCACACTATACCAGGACACACACACACACACACATGGCTCCATGTGACTCAGTGCACCGGATATGCTAGCAGACATACACACACAGAGAAGCACATACGGCAAACTGTGAGTCAATCCACAGCCCATACCTCCACACACGCACACAAACTGACACTCAAAAACACAGCTCAGTGTGATTCAATGCAAATCCTATACCAGAAAGTGCACACACACACACACAAAAACCTCCCTATGAATCAGTGCATAACGTATAACATCACACACATACACCTCACTGTGACTCAAAGTGGTGCCTCTCCCTGCACATACACACACAAACAACTCAATATGACTCAATGTGTAGACTGTACCAGCACACACACACACACATGTGCACACACACCTCAGTGTGCCTCAATTGTCAGCCTATACCAGAACACACGGACACACACACCTCTCACTCTGACTCAATGCACAACGTATACCAGCGTGTACACACACTCACATGGCACAGTGAATCAATATATAACTGCACACACACACACACACACACAGACATGCACAGATGCAGGCCTCACTGTGACTCAATGCACAGTCTATACCAGTACACACAAACACACCAACACGCACTCACACCTGGCTCAATGGTACTGAAACAATCGCATATACCAGCACACACACACACAGCTCACTGTGACTCAATGCAGTCTGTATCACCACACACTCACACACAAACCCATGAGTCAAGAAACCCCATACCAACACAATAAAGCCTATACCAGCACACAAACACACATGCACACACACACACACGAGACTGTGACTGAAAATGCTTCCTGTACCAGCACACAACACACAAACACCTCACTGTGACTCAATGCACAGCCTATACGAGCACACACATACACACAAAGCTCACAGTGACTCAATACAGAGTCTATACCAGTGCACACACAGACACACACACACACACAGCCCACTCTGTCTCAATGGTCATCCAGTGTCAGCACACACACACACACACACACAAACACACACACTCGTTCAGGTCAAAGTGGATAAAACCACAGTCCACACCATCACAGACACACACACACTGCACTACTCACTGTGACTCAATGCACAGTCTACACCAGCAAATACACACACACACACACACACACACCTCCCACACATTTAACTGTGACTCAGTGCTGTGACTATACCAGCTCCCCACACACACATGGTTCACTGTGACTCAGTGCACAGCCAATTACTGTACACACACTCACACAGATACACACACATATTGCTCAGTTTGACCTAACAAACTGTCTGTAGCACCACATACACACATCCACACCTCAGAGACTCAATGATCAGCCTGTAACATCACACACACACACGCATACACAAATACACATACACCCACAGATACGGCTCGCTGTGATTCAATGCACAGCCTATAACACCACACAGAGACACCCATCACTCTGACTCAAACCGCAGCCTGTACCTGCACAAACACACACAAAGAACCACCTTCTGGTACTCAATTCACAGCCTACTGCAGCACAAACACACACACACAAACACAACCATCACTGTGACTCAATGCACCTCCTATGACAGCATACACACTTGGCTCACTGTGAATCAATGCACAGCCTATACAAGAACACACACACACACCAACACGCACTCACACATGGCTCACTGGTAGTCAGTCAATCGCCTATACCAGGACACACACACACAGCTCGCTGTGACTCAATGAAGTCTGTATCACCACGCACTCACACACACACCCATGATTCAATAAAACCCATACCAGCACAATAAAGCCCATACCAGCACACAAAATCACATGCACACACACACACACCTGACTGTGACTGAGAAAGCTTTCTGTACCAGCACACACACACAGAAACACCTCACTGAGACGCAATGCACTGCCTATACGAGCAAACACTTAAACACACAGCTCACAGTGAATCAATACAGAGTCTATACCAGCACACACACACACACACAGATACACACACACACACTCGTTCATGTCAAAGTGGATAAAAACACAGTCCACACCATCACAGACACACACACACTGCACTACTAACTGTGACTCAATGCACAGTATACACCAGCAAATACACACACACATGCACACACATCTCCTACACATTTAACTGTGACTCAGTGCTGTGACTATACCAGCTCCCCACACACACATGGTTCACCATGACTCAATGCAGAGCCAATAACTGTACACACACACACACATACACACACATATGTCTCAGTTTGACCTAACGACGAGTCTGTAGCACCACATACACACATGCACACCTCAGTGACTCAGTGTTCAACCTGTACCATCACACACACACACACATACAAAAATACACATACACACAAAAATACGGCTCGCTGTGATTCAATGCACAGCCTATTACACCACACAGAGACACCCATCTCTCTGACTCAAACCACAGCCTGTACCTGCACATACACACACAAAGACCCACCTTCTGTGACTCAATTCACAGCCTACTGCAGCACACACACACACAAACACAACCATCACTGTGACTCAATGCACCTCCTATACCAGCATACACACATGACTCACTGTGGATCAATGCACAGCCTATACAAGAACACACAAACACACACTCACACATAACTGACTGTGACTCAGGGAACCACCTATAGCAGCACACACACACACACACACAAACATACATGGCTCTCTTGGACTCAATGCACTGCATATACCAGCACACACACACACACGCACACATATATGACTCACTGACTCAATGCATAGCCTGTACTGGCACACACACAAGGCTTACTGTGACTCAATGCAGAGTCTACACCAGCATACAAACACATGGCTCACTGTGACTCAATGTAATGCCTATGCCAGCACACACACACAGAGACACATGCATGGCTCTCTCTTATTCAATGCACGCACTATACCATCACAAACACAAACACACACACACATGCACAGTCACTGTGCCACAGTACACAGCCTATATCACAACACCCATGCAAAGACACATATGCATGGCTCTTTGTGACTCTATGCACACCCTATACTATGACATACACACATTCACACATGGCTCATTGTGAATCAGTGCACAGTCTGTAGTTCCAGGTATACACACACAGACACACACCTCAGTGATTCAATGAAAAGCCCATACCATCACACACACACACACATACACACACAGCTCACTGTGAATCAGTATACGGTCTTCAGCTCCATGTACATACACACACAACACACCTTAGTGAATCAATGCAGAGACCATACCAGCATACACACACACATACACACACCTGAGACTCAATGCTCTGCCTATTGCAGCACACACACACACACACACACACACAGCTCACTGTGATTCAATACCAGCCTGTACCTGCACACACACACACTCTCACACACACCGCCGTGTGACTCAATGCAGCTTATACCACCACACAGACACACACACACACACACACACACCTCACTGTGACTCAATGCCAAGCCCATACAAGTAAACAGACACACACAACCATGGCTCACTGAGACTCAATGAACAGTGTATACTAGCACATACAAACACATGGCTCAATGTGAGTCAATGCATAGCCTATACCCGCACACACATACACAGAAACACACCTTAATGTGGCTCAGTGCACAGCCTATAGCAGTACACACACACACACCGCTCACTGATTCAATGCAAATCCCTTATCAGCATACACATACACATACACTCACCTAGGTGTGACTCAATTCTCAGCCTATAGCAGCACACACACACACCTTACTGTGACTCATGCAGACTCTACAGCACCAAATACACAAACACTAACACAGGGCTGGGATTCAATGCACAGTCCATACCAGCAAAGGCACACACACCACACCACACTGTGACTCAATGCTCAGATTATACCAGCACACACACATGGCTCACTGTGTCCTAGTGCACAGCATATAACATCACACACACACCCCACACTGTGACTCAATGCACAGCCTGTACCTACACATACACACACACACACCTCACTGTGACAAAAAGTGCAGCCTATGCCAGCACACACACACACCTCAATGTGACACAATGGTCAGCCTATACCAGAACACGCAGACACACACACATCACTGTGACTCAATGCACAGACTATACCAGCGTGCACACAAACACACAGCACTGTGACTCAATGTACAATGTATACCAAAACACACAAGCATACACACACACCTCAGTGGGACTCAATGCACAGCCTATACCAGCACCACACATACACACCTGCACAGATACAGGGTTCACTGTGACTCAATGCACAACCTATAGAAGAACACACACACATACCAACATGCACACACACATGGCTGACCGTGACTCAATCAATCGTCTATACCAGCACACACACACACGACTCACTGTGACTCAATGCAGTCTTTAGCACAACAAACACAGACACACACACCCATTGAATCAATGAAAGCCCACCAACACACAACACACCCATGGCTCCGTGTTACACAATGCTCAGCCTCTAGCAGCACACACACACACCCACACACACAGCCACACATATGCACGGCTCACTGTATCTCAATGTACATCTTATACCGGAACACACACACACACACACACACATACACGGCCACACACCACACTGTGACTCAAAGTTCAGAATATACCAGCATGCACACATGAAAACAGCTCACTCACACTCAGTGCATGGCTTATACCATCACGAAACACACACGTGTATCACTATGTGTCAATGCATAAACTATACCAGCATTCACACACACAAACACGGCCATGACTCAGTTCACAGACTTTACAAGCACACACACACACATGACTCACTGTCACCCAATAACCAGCCTACGCCAGGACAGACACACAAACACACCTCACTGTGAATGAATGCACAGCCTATACCAGTACAGAAACATACACAAACACACAAGGCACACTGTGACTAATAGCCAGCCTTTAGATGCAGACACATGCACACTCCCACAAACACACTTCACTGTGACACAATGCTCAGCCTGTAGCACAACACACAGACACACATACCCCCAGATGACTGTGAAAAATGCAAAGCATACACCAGCACACACCCACACACACAGTTCAATGTGAATAAATGCACAGCTTATAAAATCACACACAAATGCACACACACACACACATGGCTAACTGTGAGAGAATGCACAGAATGGAACAGCACCCACACACACAATCACACACACAACTCACTGTGATTCAATGTTCAGCTTCTACAAGAGCACTCACACATACACAGGGCTCACTGTGACTGAATGCGCAGCCTATACCAGCACACACACGAAAACACACAGCTCACTGTGATTCAATGCCCAGCCTATACTTGCACACACACGCACACTCACAACACACCTCACTGTGACTCAATGCTCAGCCTATACCAGCCCAGAGGTATTCACAAACACACACAGAGCTCACTGTGACTCAATGCACATTAACTTGAAGCAAACAACACACACACACACACACACACACATGGTTCTCTGTGACTCAGTTCACAGTCTATACTAGCATCACACCCACACTCACAGCTCACTGTGACTTACTGCACCACCTATATAGGCACACACATACACACAAAGCCATAGACACCCACGGCTCACTGAAACTCAGTGTACGTCTTGTACCGGCAAAACAAACTCACAGCCAAACTATGACTCAATGCTCAAACTATATCAGCACATGCACACGCAAACAGCTCACTGTGAATCAATTGACAGCCTATACCATCACAAACACATAAACAGCTCACTAGGAGTCAATGCATAGCCTATGTCTGCATGCATACACACACACACACACACACACACACATGGCCGTGACTCAGTTCACAGTCTGTACCAGCACATAATCACACATGGCTTACTGTGACAAAACACGCAACCGAACACAGCACATGTGGACACACACACACCCAGAGACACACATGACTCACTGTGACTCAATGCACTGTCCATATTTGCACAGACACACACACACAGATGGCTCACTGGGACCCTGTGCACAGCCTATACCAACAAACCCTCACAGACACTAATGGAGCACTGTGACTCAATGCATAGCCTATATCAACAGGCATACCCACACACACACAAAAATACGGCAATGTGACTCAGTGCACAGCTTATAACAGAACACATGCATGCACACACACAAAAACAAACATGGCTCACTGATACTCAATCCACAGTCTCTAAGAGCACACACACACTCACACTCAAACCTCACTGTGTCTGAACACACAAGCTATACTATTACACACTCACACAGACACTGACACACATGTCACTGTGACTCAATGCACAGCCTATCTCAGCACACACACACAGACATACAAATCTGAGACTCAATGCCCAGTGTACACCGGAACAGACATACACACCTCACTGTGACTCAATGCACAGCCTATACCAGCACACAAACACACACATGCACACACACACATGGCTCACTGTGACTCAATGCCCAGCATAAACCTGAAAAGACACACACTATCAGACACAAACATCACTGTTTCTCATTGAGTGGCTTTTACCACTGCACATAAACACAAACTCACACACACACCTCACTGTGACTCAATGTCCAGCCTATATGTTCACACACATGCACAATCACACACACACAGCTCACAGTGAATCAATGCAAAACATATAGCCACACAACATGCACAACCACACACAAACTCAATGTGAATCAATGCATAGCCTATACCAGCACACATGCATGCACACACACAGACTCAATGCACAGTCTATAGAGTGACACACAGAAACACATGGCTCAGTGTTACACAATGCCCAGCCTCTAGCAGCACACACACACAGACACAGCCACACACATGCACGGATCACTGTATCTCAATGTACATCTTATACCAGAACACACACACACACACACAGCTCATTGTGAAACAATGCAAAATATATACCAGCAGACACCCACACACCCACACTCACAGTTCAATGTGAATCAAGGCACAACCTATAAAAGCACACATGCATGCACACACACACACAACAAACTGTGACTGAATGCCCAGTATGTAACAGCACTCACACACACTCATACACACCTCACTGTTAACCAGTGTGCAGCTTCTACAAGCACACTCACATACACACACGGCTCACTGTAACTGAATGTGCACCCTATATCAGCACACACACAAACACACACAGCTCACTGTGCTTCAATGCCCACCCTATACTTGCACACACATGAACACTCACACACACACCACACTGTGACTCAATTCTCAGCCTATGCCAGCCCAGAGGTATTCAAAAACACACACAGAGCTACTGTGACTCAATGCACATTACCTAACAGCACACACACACACACACACAAACATACACGGCTCATTGGATTCAATGCACTGTCTAAACCAGCACACACACACACAAACACACACACATATATGACTCACTGACTCAATGCACAACCTGTACTGGCACACACACAAGGCTTACTGTGACTCAATGCAGAGTCTACACCAGCATACAAACACATGGCTCACTGTGACTCAATGTAATGCCTATGCCAGCACACACACACAGAGACACATGCATGGCTCTCTCTGATTCAATGCACATACTATACCATCACAAACACACACACACACACGCACAGTCACTGTGACACAATGCAGACCCTATACCACAACACCCATGCAAAGACACATATGCACGGCTCTTTGTGACTCTATGCACACCCTATACTATCACATACACACATTCACACATGGCTCATTGTGAATCAGTGCACAGTCTCTAGTTCCAGGTGTACACACACAGACACACCCCTCAGTGACTCAATGCAAAGCCCATACCATCACACACACACACACACACACACAGCTCACTGTGAATCAGTGTACAGTCTTCAGCTCTATGTACATACACACACAACACACCTTAGTGAATCAATGCAGAGACCATACCAGCATACACACACACATACACACACCTGAGACTCAATGCTCTGCCTATTCCAGCACACTCACACACACACGCACGCACATGGTTCACTGTGATTCAATACCAGCCTGTACCTGCACACACACACACTCTCACACACACCGCCGTGTGACTCAATGCAGTTTATACCACCACACAGACACACACACACACACACCTCACTGTGACTCAACGCCAAGCCCATACAAGTAAACAGACACACACAACCATGGCTCACTGAGACTCAATGAACAGTGTATACTAGCACATACAAACACATGGTTCAATGTGAGTCAATGCATAGCCTATACCCGCACACACATACACAGAAACACACCTTAATGTGGCTCAGTGCACAGCCTATAGCAGTACACACACACACACACACTGCTCACTGATTCAATGCAAATCCCATATCAGCATACACATACACTCACCTAGGTGTGACTCAATTCTCAGCCAATAGCAGCACACACACACATCTTACTGTGACTCATGCAGACTGTACAACACCAAATACACAAACACTAACACATGGCTTGGATTCAATGCACAGTCCATACCAGCAAAGGCACACACACCACACCACACTGTGACTCAATGCTCAGATTATACCAGCACACACACACGGCTCACTGTGTCCTAGTGCACAGAATATAACATCACACACACACACACACACCCCACACTGTGACTCAATGCACAGCCTGTACCTACACATACACACACACACACCTCACTGTGACAAAAAGTGCAGCCTATACCAGCACACACACACACACACCTCAATCTGACACAATGGTCAGCCAATATCAGAACACGCAGACACACACACACATCACTCTGACTCACTGCACATCCTATACCAGTGCACTCACACTCACACACACAAACACATGGCTGACTGTGAATCAATGCACACTATACCAGGACACACACACACACACACACACACGGCTCCATGTGACTCAGTGCACCGGATATGCTAGCAGACATACACACACAGAGAAGCACATACGGCAAACTGTGAGTCAATCCACAGCCCATACCTCCACACACGCACACAAACTGACACTCAAAAACACAGCTCAGTGTGATTCAATGCAAATCCTATACCAGAAAGTGCACACACACACACACAAAAACCTCCCTATGAATCAGTGCATAACGTATAACATCACACACGTACACCTCACTGTGACTCAAAGTGGTGCCTCTCCCTGCACATACACACACAAACAACTCAATATGACTCAATGTGTAGACTGTACCAGCACACACACACACACATGTGCACACACACCTCAGTGTGCCTCAATTGTCAGCCTATACCAGAACACACGGACACACACACCTCTCACTCTGACTCAATGCACAACGTATACCAGCGTGTACACACACTCACATGGCACAGTGAATCAATATATAACTGCACACACACACACACACACACACACACAGACATGCACAGATGCAGGCCTCACTGTGACTCAATGCACAGTCTATACCAGTACACACAAACACACCAACACGCACTCACACCTGGCTCAATGGTACTGAAACAATCGCATATACCAGCACACACACACACAGCTCACTGTGACTCAATGCAGTCTGTATCACCACACACTCACACACAAACCCATGAGTCAATAAACCCCATACCAACACAATAAAGCCTATACCAGCACACAAACACACATGCACACACACACACACGAGACTGTGACTGAAAATGCTTCCTGTACCAGCACACAACACACAAACACCTCACTGTGACTCAATGCACAGCCTATACGAGCACACACATACACACAAAGCTCACAGTGACTCAATACAGAGTCTATACCAGTGCACACACAGACACACACACACACAGCCCACTCTGTCTCAATGGTCATCCAGTGTCAGCACACACACACACACACACACAAACACACACACTCGTTCAGGTCAAAGTGGATAAAACCACAGTCCACACCATCACAGACACACACACACTGCACTACTCACTGTGACTCAATGCACAGTCTACACCAGCAAATACACACACACACACACACACACACACCTCCCACACATTTAACTGTGACTCAGTGCTGTGACTATACCAGCTCCCCACACACACATGGTTCACTGTGACTCAGTGCACAGCCAATTACTGTACACACACATACAGATACACACACATATTGCTCAGTTTGACCTAACAAACTGTCTGTAGCACCACATACACACATCCACACCTCAGAGACTCAATGATCAGCCTGTAACATCACACACACACACGCATACACAAATACACATACACCCACAGATACGGCTCGCTGTGATTCAATGCACAGCCTATAACACCACACAGAGACACCCATCACTCTGACTCAAACCGCAGCCTGTACCTGCACATACACACACAAAGAACCACCTTCTGGTACTCAATTCACAGCCTACTGCAGCACAAACACACACACACAAACACAACCATCACTGTGACTCAATGCACCTCCTATGACAGCATACACACTTGGCTCACTGTGAATCAATGCACAGCCTATACAAGAACACACACACACACCAACACGCACTCACACATGACTCACTGGTAGTCAGTCAATCGCCTATACCAGGACACACACACACAGCTCGCTGTGACTCAATGAAGTCTGTATCACCACGCACTCACACACACACCCATGATTCAATAAAACCCATACCAGCACAATAAAGCCCATACCAGCACACAAAATCACATGCACACACACACACACCTGACTGTGACTGAAAAAGCTTTCTGTACCAGCACACACACACAGAAACACCTCACTGAGACGCAATGCACTGCCTATACGAGCAAACACTTAAACACACAGCTCACAGTGAATCAATACAGAGTCTATACCAGCACACACACAGACACACACAGAGCCCACTCTGTCTCAATGGTCATTCAGTGCTAGCACACACACACACACACACAGATACACACACACACACTCGTTCATGTCAAAGTGGATAAAAACACAGTCCACACCATCACAGACACACACACACTGCACTACCAACTGTGACTCAATGCACAGTATACACCAGCAAATACACACACACATGCACACACATCTCCTACACATTTAACTGTGACTCAGTGCTGTGACTATACCAGCTCCCCACACACACATGGTTCACCATGACTCAATGCAGAGCCAATAACTGTACACACACACACACATACACACACATATGTCTCAGTTTGACCTAACGACGAGTCTGTAACACCACATACACACATGCACACCTCAGTGACTCAGTGTTCAACCTGTACCATCACACACACACACACATACAAAAATACACATACACACAAAAATACGGCTCGCTGTGATTCAATGCACAGCCTATTACACCACACAGAGACACCCATCTCTCTGACTCAAACCGCAGCCTGTACCTGCACATACACACACAAAGACCCACCTTCTGTGACTCAATTCACAGCCTACTGCAGCACACACACACACAAACACAACCATCACTGTGACTCAATGCACCTCCTATACCAGCATACACACATGGCTCACTGTGGATCAATGCACAGCCTATACAAGAACACACAAACACACACTCACACATAACTGACTGTGACTCAGGGAACCACCTATAGCAGCACACACACACACACACACAAACATACACGGCTCTCTTGGACTCAATGCACTGCATATACCAGCACACACACACACACACACACATATATGACTCACTGACTCAATGCATAGCCTGTACTGGCACACACACAAGGCTTACTGTGACTCAATGCAGAGTCTACACCAGCATACAAACACATAGCTCACTGTGACTCAATGTAATCCCTATGCCAGCACACACACACACAGACACATGCATGGCTCTCTCTTATTCAATGCACGCACTATACCATCACAAACACAAACACACACACACACGCACAGTCACTGTGCCACAGTACACAGCCTATATCACAACACCCATGCAAAGACACATATGCATGGCTCTTTGTGACTCTATGCACACCCTATACTATGATATACACACATTCACACATGGCTCATTGTGAATCAGTGCACAGTCTGTAGTTCCAGGTATACACACACAGACACACACCTCAGTGATTCAATGAAAAGCCCATACCATCACACACACACACACATACACACACAGCTCACTGTGAATCAGTATACGGTCTTCAGCTCCATGTACATACACACACAACACACCTTAGTGAATCAATGCAGAGACCATACCAGCATACACACACACATACACACACCTGAGACTCAATGCTCTGCCTATTGCAGCACACACACACACACACACACACACACACACACAGCTCACTGTGATTCAATACCAGCCTGTACCTGCACACACACACACTCTCACACACACCGCCGTGTGACTCAATGCAGCTTATACCACCACACAGACACACACACACACACACACACACCTCACTGTGACTCAATGCCAAGCCCATACAAGTAAACAGACACACACAACCATGGCTCACTGAGACTCAATGAACAGTGTATACTAGCACATACAAACACATGGCTCAATGTGAGTCAATGCATAGCCTATACCCGCACACACATACACAGAAACACACCTTAATGTGGCTCAGTGCACAGCCTATAGCAGTACACACACACACACCGCTCACTGATTCAATGCAAATCCCTTATCAGCATACACATACACATACACTCACCTAGGTGTGACTCAATTCTCAGCCTATAGCAGCACACACACACACCTTACTGTGACTCATGCAGACTCTACAGCACCAAATACACAAACACTAACACAGGGCTGGGATTCAATGCACAGTCCATACCAGCAAAGGCACACACACCACACCACACTGTGACTCAATGCTCAGATTATACCAGCACACACACATGGCTCACTGTGTCCTAGTGCACAGCATATAACATCACACACACACCCCACACTGTGACTCAATGCACAGCCTGTACCTACACATACACACACACACACCTCACTGTGACAAAAAGTGCAGCCTATGCCAGCACACACACACACCTCAATGTGACACAATGGTCAGCCTATACCAGAACACGCAGACACACACACATCACTGTGACTCAATGCACAGACTATACCAGCGTGCACACAAACACACAGCACTGTGACTCAATGTACAATGTATACCAAAACACACAAGCATACACACACACCTCAGTGTGACTCAATGCACAGCCTATACCAGCACCACACATACACACCTGCACAGATACAGGGTTCACTGTGACTCAATGCACAACCTATAGAAGAACACACACACATACCAACATGCACACACACATGGGTGACCGTGACTCAATCAATCGTGTATACCAGCACACACACACACGACTCACTGTGACTCAATGCAGTCTTTAGCACAACAAACACAGACACACACACCCATTGAATCAATGAAAGCCCACCAACACACAACACACCCATGGCTCCGTGTTACACAATGCGCAGCCTCTAGCAGCACACACACACACACAGCCACACATATGCACGGCTCACTGTATCTCAATGTACATCTTATACCGGAACACACACACACACACACACATACACGGCCACACACCACACTGTGACTCAAAGTTCAGAATATACCAGCATGCACACATGAAAACAGCTCACTCACACTCAGTGCATGGCTTATACCATCACGAAACACACACGTGTATCACTATGTGTCAATGCATAAACTATACCAGCATTCACACACACAAACACGGCCATGACTCAGTTCACAGACTTTACAAGCACACACACACACATGGCTCACTGTCACCCAATAACCAGCCCACGCCAGGACAGACACACAAACACACCTCACTGTGAATGAATGCACAGCCTATACCAGTACAGAAACATAGACAAACACACAAGGCACACTGTGACTAATAGCCAGCCTTTAAATGCAGACACATGCACACTCTCACAAACACACTTCACTGTGACACAATGCTCAGCCTGTAGCACAACACACAGACACACATACCCCCAGATGACTGTGAAAAATGCAAAGCATACACCAGCACACACCCACACACACAGTTCAATGTGAATAAATGCACAGCTTATAAAATCACACACAAATGCACACACACACACACATGGCTAACTGTGAGAGAATGCACAGAATGGAACAGCACCCACACACACAATCACACACACAACTCACTGTGATTCAATGTTCAGCTTCTACAAGAGCACTCACACATACACACGGCTCACTGTGACTGAATGCGCAGCCTATACCAGCACACACACGAAAACACACAGCTCACTGTGATTCAATGCCCAGCCTATACTTGCACACACACGCACACTCACAACACACCTCACTGTGACTCAATGCTCAGCCTATACCAGCCCAGAGGTATTCACAAACACACACAGAGCTCACTGTGACTCAATGCACATTAACTTGAAGCAAACAACACACACACACACACACACACATGGTTCTCTGTGACTCAGTTCACAGTCTATACTAGCATCACACCCACACTCACAGCTCACTGTGACTTACTGCACCACCTATATAGGCATACACATACACACAAAGCCATAGACACCCACGGCTCACTGTAACTCGGTGTACATCTTGTACCGGCAAAACAAACTCACAGCCAAACTGTGACTCAATGCTCAAACTATATCAGCACATGCACACGCAAACAGCTCACTGTGAATCAATTGACAGCCTATACCATCACAAACACATAAACAGCTCACTAGGAGTCAATGCATAGCCTATGTCTGCATGCATACACACACACACACACACACATGACCATGACTCAGTTCACAGTCTGTACCAGCACATAATCACACATGGCTTACTGTGACAAAACACACAACCGAACACAGCACATGTGGACACACACACACCCAGAGACACACATGACTCACTGTGACTCAATGCACTGTCCATATTTGCACAGACACACACACACAGATGGCTCACTGGGACCCTGTGCACAGCCTATACCAACAAACCCTCACAGACACTAACGGAGCACTGTGACTCAATGCATAGCCTATATCAACAGGCATACCCACACACACACAAAAATACGGCAATGTGACTCAGTGCACAGCTTATAACAGAACACATGCATGCACACACACAAAAACAAACATGGCTCACTGATACTCAATCCACAGTCTCTAAGAGCACACACACACTCACACTCAAACCTCACTGTGTCTGAACACACAAGCTATACTATTACACACTCACACAGACACTGACACACATGTCACTGTGACACAATGCACAGCCTATCTCAGCACACACACACAGACATACAAATCTGAGACTCAATGCCCAGTGTACACCGGAACAGACATACACACCTCACTGTGACTCAATGCACAGCCTATACCAGCACACAAACACACACATGCACACACACACATGGCTCACTGTGACTCAATGCCCAGCATAAACCTGAAAAGACACACACTATCAGACACAAACATCACTGTTTCTCATTGAGTGGCTTTTACCACTGCACATAAACACAAACTCACACACACACCACACTGTGACTCAATTCTCAGCCTATGCCAGCCCAGAGGTATTCAAAAACACACACAGAGCTACTGTGACTCAATGCACATTACCTAACAGCACACACACACACACACACAAACATACACTGCTCATTGGATTCAATGCACTGTCTAAACCAGCACACACACACACAAACACACACACATATATGACTCACTGACTCAATGCACAACCTGTACTGGCACACACACAAGGCTTACTGTGACTCAATGCAGAGTCTACACCAGCATACAAACACATGGCTCACTGTGACTCAATGTAATGCCTATGCCAGCACACACACACAGAGACACATGCATGGCTCTCTCTGATTCAATGCACGTACTATACCATCACAAACACACACACACACACGCACAGTCACTGTGACACAATGCAGACCCTATACCACAACACCCATGCAAAGACACATATGCACGGCTCTTTGTGACTCTATGCACACCCTATACTATCACATACACACATTAACACATGGCTCATTGTGAATCAGTGCACAGTCTGTAGTTCCAGGTGTACACACACAGACACACCCCTCAGTGACTCAATGCAAAGCCCATACCATCACACACACACACACATACACACACAGCTCACTGTGAATCAGTGTACAGTCTTCAGCTCTATGTACATACACACACAACACACCTTAGTGAATCAATGCAGAGACCATACCAGCATACACACACACATACACACACCTGAGACTCAATGCTCTGCCTATTCCAGCACACTCACACACACACGCACGCACATGGTTCACTGTGATTCAATACCAGCCTGTACCTGCACACACACACACTCTCACACACACCGCCGTGTGACTCAATGCAGTTTATACCACCACACAGACACACACACACACACACACACCTCACTGTGACTCAACGCCAAGCCCATACAAGTAAACTGACACACACAACCATGGCTCACTGAGACTCAATGAACAGTGTATACTAGCACATACAAACACATGGTTCAATGTGAGTCAATGCATAGCCTATACCCGCACACACATACACAGAAACACACCTTAATGTGGCTCAGTGCACAGCCTATAGCAGTACACACACACACACACACTGCTCAGTGATTCAATTCAAATCCCATATCAGCATACACATACACTCACCTAGGTGTGACTCAATTCTCAGCCAATAGCAGCACACACACACATCTTACTGTGACTCATGCAGACTGTACAACACCAAATACACAAACACTAACACATGGCTTGGATTCAATGCACAGTCCATACCAGCAAAGGCACACACACCACACCACACTGTGACTCAATGCTCAGATTATACCAGCACACACACACGGCTCACTGTGTCCTAGTGCACAGAATATAACATCACACACACACACACACACCCCACACTGTGACTCAATGCACAACCTGTACCTACACATACACACACACACACCTCACTGTGACAAAAAGTGCAGCCTATACCAGCACACACACACACACACCTCAATCTGACACAATGGTCAGCCAATATCAGAACACGCAGACACACACACACATCACTCTGACTCACTGCACATCCTATACCAGTGCACTCACACTCACACACACAAACACATGGCTGACTGTGAATCAATGCACACTATACCAGGACACACACACACACACACATGGCTCCATGTGACTCAGTGCACCGGATATGCTAGCAGACATACACACACAGAGAAGCACATACGGCAAACTGTGAGTCAATCCACAGCCCATACCTCCACACACGCACACAAACTGACACTCAAAAACACAGCTCAGTGTGATTCAATGCAAATCCTATACCAGAAAGTGCACACACACACACACAAAAACCTCCCTATGAATCAGTGCATAACGTATAACATCACACACATACACCTCACTGTGACTCAAAGTGGTGCCTCTCCCTGCACATACACACACAAACAACTCAATATGACTCAATGTGTAGACTGTACCAGCACACACACACACACATGTGCACACACACCTCAGTGTGCCTCAATTGTCAGCCTATACCAGAACACACGGACACACACACCTCTCACTCTGACTCAATGCACAACGTATACCAGCGTGTACACACACTCACATGGCACAGTGAATCAATATATAACTGCACACACACACACACACACACAGACATGCACAGATGCAGGCCTCACTGTGACTCAATGCACAGTCTATACCAGTACACACAAACACACCAACACGCACTCACACCTGGCTCAATGGTACTGAAACAATCACATATACCAGCACACACACACACAGCTCACTGTGACTCAATGCAGTCTGTATCACCACACACTCACACACAAACCCATGAGTCAAGAAACCCCATACCAACACAATAAAGCCTATACCAGCACACAAACACACATGCACACACACACACACGAGACTGTGACTGAAAATGCTTCCTGTACCAGCACACAACACACAAACACCTCACTGTGACTCAATGCACAGCCTATACGAGCACACACATACACACAAAGCTCACAGTGACTCAATACAGAGTCTATACCAGTGCACACACAGACACACACACACACACAGCCCACTCTGTCTCAATGGTCATCCAGTGTCAGCACACACACACACACACACAAACACACACACTCGTTCAGGTCAAAGTGGATAAAACCAGAGTCCACACCATCACAGACACACACACACTGCACTACTCACTGTGACTCAATGCACAGTCTACACCAGCAAATACACACACACACACACACACACACCTCCCACACATTTAACTGTGACTCAGTGCTGTGACTATACCAGCTCCCCACACACACATGGTTCACTGTGACTCAGTGCACAGCCAATTACTGTACACACACACACACATACACACACATATTGCTCAGTTTGACCTAACAAACTGTCTGTAGCACCACATACACACATCCACACCTCAGAGACTCAATGATCAGCCTGTAACATCACACACACACACGCATACACAAATACACATACACCCACAGATACGGCTCGCTGTGATTCAATGCACAGCCTATAACACCACACAGAGACACCCATCACTCTGACTCAAACCGCAGCCTGTACCTGCACATACACACACAAAGAACCACCTTCTGGTACTCAATTCACAGCCTACTGCAGCACAAACACACACACACAAACACAACCATCACTGTGACTCAATGCATCTCCTATGACAGCATACACACTTGGCTCACTGTGAATCAATGCACAGCCTATACAAGAACACACACACACACCAACACGCACTCACACATGGCTCACTGGTAGTCAGTCAATCGCCTATACCAGGACACACACACACAGCTCGCTGTGACTCAATGAAGTCTGTATCACCACGCACTCACACACACACCCATGATTCAATAAAACCCATACCAGCACAATAAAGCCCATACCAGCACACAAAATCACATGCACACACACACACACCTGACTGTGACTGAAAAAGCTTTCTGTACCAGCACACACACACAGAAACACCTCACTGAGACGCAATGCACTGCCTATACGAGCAAACACTTAAACACACAGCTCACAGTGAATCAATACAGAGTCTATACCAGCACACACACAGACACACACAGAGCCCACTCTGTCTCAATGGTCATTCAGTGCTAGCACACACACACACACACACAGATACACACACACACACTCGTTCATGTCAAAGTGGATAAAAACACAGTCCACACCATCACAGACACACACACACTGCACTACTAACTGTGACTCAATGCACAGTATACACCAGCAAATACACACACACATGCACACACATCTCCTACACATTTAACTGTGACTCAGTGCTGTGACTATACCAGCTCCCCACACACACATGGTTCACCATGACTCAATGCAGAGCCAATAACTGTACACACACACACACATACACACACATATGTCTCAGTTTGACCTAACGACGAGTCTGTAGCACCACATACACACATGCACACCTCAGTGACTCAGTGTTCAACCTGTACCATCACACACACACACACATACAAAAATACACATACACACAAAAATACGGCTCGCTGTGATTCAATGCACAGCCTATTACACCACACAGAGACACCCATCTCTCTGACTCAAACCGCAGCCTGTACCTGCACATACACACACAAAGACCCACCTTCTGTGACTCAATTCACAGCCTACTGCAGCACACACACACACAAACACAACCATCACTGTGACTCAATGCACCTCCTATACCAGCATACACACATGGCTCACTGTGGATCAATGCACAGCCTATACAAGAACACACAAACACACACTCACACATAACTGACTGTGACTCAGGGAACCACTTATAGCAGCACACACACACACACACACAAACATACACGGCTCTCTTGGACTCAATGCACTGCATATACCAGCACACACACACACACACACACATATATGACTCACTGACTCAATGCATAGCCTGTACTGGCACACACACAAGGCTTACTGTGACTCAATGCAGAGTCTACACCAGCATACAAACACATAGCTCACTGTGACTCAATGTAATGCCTATGCCAGCACACACACACAGAGACACATGCATGGCTCTCTCTTATTCAATGCACGCACTATACCATCACAAACACAAACACACACACACACGCACAGTCACTGTGCCACAGTACACAGCCTATATCACAACACCCATGCAAAGACACATATGCATGGCTCTTTGTGACTCTATGCACACCCTATACTATGACATACACACATTCACACATGGCTCATTGTGAATCAGTGCACAGTCTGTAGTTCCAGGTATACACACACAGACACACACCTCAGTGATTCAATGAAAAGCCCATACCATCACACACACACACATACACACACAGCTCACTGTGAATCAGTATACGGTCTTCAGCTCCATGTACATACACACACAACACACCTTAGTGAATCAATGCAGAGACCATACCAGCATACACACACACATACACACACCTGAGACTCAATGCTCTGCCTATTGCAGCACACACACACACACACACACACACACAGCTCACTGTGATTCAATACCAGCCTGTACCTGCACACACACACACTCTCACACACACCGCCGTGTGACTCAATGCAGCTTATACCACCACACAGACACACACACACACACACACACACCTCACTGTGACTCAATGCCAAGCCCATACAAGTAAACAGACACACACAACCATGGCTCACTGAGACTCAATGAACAGTGTATACTAGCACATACAAACACATGGCTCAATGTGAGTCAATGCATAGCCTATACCCGCACACACATACACAGAAACACACCTTAATGTGGCTCAGTGCACAGCCTATAGCAGTACACACACACACACCGCTCACTGATTCAATGCAAATCCCTTATCAGCATACACATACACATACACTCACCTAGGTGTGACTCAATTCTCAGCCTATAGCAGCACACACACACACCTTACTGTGACTCATGCAGACTCTACAGCACCAAATACACAAACACTAACACAGGGCTGGGATTCAATGCACAGTCCATACCAGCAAAGGCACACACACCACACCACACTGTGACTCAATGCTCAGATTATACCAGCACACACACATGGCTCACTGTGTCCTAGTGCACAGCATATAACATCACACACACACCCCACACTGTGACTCAATGCACAGCCTGTACCTACACATACACACACACACACCTCACTGTGACAAAAAGTGCAGCCTATGCCAGCACACACACACACCTCAATGTGACACAATGGTCAGCCTATACCAGAACACGCAGACACACACACATCACTGTGACTCAATGCACAGACTATACCAGCGTGCACACAAACACACAGCACTGTGACTCAATGTACAATGTATACCAAAACACACAAGCATACACACACACCTCAGTGTGACTCAATGCACAGCCTATACCAGCACCACACATACACACCTGCACAGATACAGGGTTCACTGTGACTCAATGCACAACCTATAGAAGAACACACACACATACCAACATGCACACACACATGGGTGACCGTGACTCAATCAATCGTGTATACCAGCACACACACACACGACTCACTGTGACTCAATGCAGTCTTTAGCACAACAAACACAGACACACACACCCATTGAATCAATGAAAGCCCACCAACACACAACACACCCATGGCTCCGTGTTACACAATGCTCAGCCTCTAGCAGCACACACACACACCCACACACACAGCCACACATATGCACGGCTCACTGTATCTCAATGTACATCTTATACCGGAACACACACACACACACACACATACACGGCCACACACCACACTGTGACTCAAAGTTCAGAATATACCAGCATGCACACATGAAAACAGCTCACTCACACTCAGTGCATGGCTTATACCATCACGAAACACACACGTGTATCACTATGTGTCAATGCATAAACTATACCAGCATTCACACACACAAACACGGCCATGACTCAGTTCACAGACTTTACAAGCACACACACACACATGACTCACTGTCACCCAATAACCAGCCTACGCCAGGACAGACACACAAACACACCTCACTGTGAATGAATGCACAGCCTATACCAGTACAGAAACATACACAAACACACAAGGCACACTGTGACTAATAGCCAGCCTTTAGATGCAGACACATGCACACTCCCACAAACACACTTCACTGTGACACAATGCTCAGCCTGTAGCACAACACACAGACACACATACCCCCAGATGACTGTGAAAAATGCAAAGCATACACCAGCACACACCCACACACACAGTTCAATGTGAATAAATGCACAGCTTATAAAATCACACACAAATGCACACACACACACACATGGCTAACTGTGAGAGAATGCACAGAATGGAACAGCACCCACACACACAATCACACACACAACTCACTGTGATTCAATGTTCAGCTTCTACAAGAGCACTCACACATACACAGGACTCACTGTGACTGAGTGCGCAGCCTATACCAGCACACACACGAAAACACACAGCTCACTGTGATTCAATGCCCAGCCTATACTTGCACACACACGCACACTCACAACACACCTCACTGTGACTCAATGCTCAGCCTATACCAGCCCAGAGGTATTCACAAACACACACAGAGCTCACTGTGACTCAATGCACATTAACTTGAAGCAAACAACACACACACACACACACACACATGGTTCTCTGTGACTCAGTTCACAGTCTATACTAGCATCACACCCACACTCACAGCTCACTGTGACTTACTGCATCACCTATATAGGCACACACATACACACAAAGCCATAGACACCCACGGCTCACTGAAACTCAGTGTACGTCTTGTACCGGCAAAACAAACTCACAGCCAAACTATGACTCAATGCTCAAACTATATCAGCACATGCACACGCAAACAGCTCACTGTGAATCAATTGACAGCCTATACCATCACAAACACATAAACAGCTCACT
Source organism: Grampus griseus (assembly GCF_964374135.1). NCBI lineage: Eukaryota > Metazoa > Chordata > Mammalia > Artiodactyla > Delphinidae > Grampus > Grampus griseus. The sequence goes on along the minus strand of NC_139016.1, from coordinate 12,530,324 downwards.
AGGAGTCAATGCATAGCCTATGTCTGCATGCATACACACACACACACACACACACACACACACACACATGGCCGTGACTCAGTTCACAGTCTGTACCAGCACATAATCACACATGGCTTACTGTGACAAAACACGCAACCGAACACAGCACATGTGGACACACACACACCCAGAGACACACATGACTCACTGTGACTCAATGCACTGTCCATATTTGCACAGACACACACACACAGATGGCTCACTGGGACCCTGTGCACAGCCTATACCAACAAACCCTCACAGACACTAACGGAGCACTGTGACTCAATGCATAGCCTATATCAACAGGCATACCCACACACACACAAAAATACGGCAATGTGACTCAGTGCACAGCTTATAACAGAACACATGCATGCACACACACAAAAACAAACATGGCTCACTGATACTCAATCCACAGTCTCTAAGAGCACACACACACTCACACTCAAACCTCACTGTGTCTGAACACACAAGCTATACTATTACACACTCACACAGACACTGACACACATGTCACTGTGACTCAATGCACAGCCTATCTCAGCACACACACACAGACATACAAATCTGAGACTCAATGCCCAGTGTACACCGGAACAGACATACACACCTCACTGTGACTCAATGCACAGCCTATACCAGCACACAAACACACACATGCACACACACACACGGCTCACTGTGACTCAATGCCCAGCATAAACCTGAAAAGACACACACTATCAGACACAAACATCACTGTTTCTCATTGAGTGGCTTTTACCACTGCACATAAACACAAACTCACACACACACCTCACTGTGACTCAATGTCCAGCCTATATGTTCACACACATGCACAATCACACACACACAGCTCACAGTGAATCAATGCAAAACATATAGCCACACAACATGCACAACCACACAAAAACTCAATGTGAATCAATGCATAGCCTATACCAGCACACATGCATGCACACACACAGACTCAATGCACAGTCTATAGAGTGACACACAGAAACACATGGCTCAGTGTTACACAATGCCCAGCCTCTAGCAGCACACACACACAGACACAGCCACACACATGCACGGATCACTGTATCTCAATGTACATCTTATACCAGAACACACACACACACACACACAGAGCTCATTGTGAAACAATGCAAAATGTATACCAGCAGACATCCACACACCCACACTCATAGTTCAATGTGAATCAAGGCACAACCTATAAAAGCACACATGCATGCACACACACACACAACAAACTGTGACTGAATGCCCAGTATGTAACAGCACTCACACACACTCATACACACCTCACTGTTAACCAGTGTGCAGCTTCTACAAGCACACTCACATACACACACGGCTCACTGTAACTGAATGTGCAGCCTATATCAGCACACACACAAACACACACAGCTCACTGTGCTTCAATGCCCACCCTATACTTGCACACACATGAACACTCACACACACACCACACTGTGACTCAATTCTCAGCCTATGCCAGCCCAGAGGTATTCAAAAACACACACAGAGCTACTGTGACTCAATGCACATTACCTAACAGCACACACACACACACACACAAACATACACTGCTCATTGGATTCAATGCACTGTCTAAACCAGCACACACACACACAAACACACACACATATATGACTCACTGACTCAATGCACAACCTGTACTGGCACACACACAAGGCTTACTGTGACTCAATGCAGAGTCTACACCAGCATACAAACACATGGCTCACTGTGACTCAATGTAATGCCTATGCCAGCACACACACACAGAGACACATGCATGGCTCTCTCTGATTCAATGCACGTACTATACCATCACAAACACACACACACACACGCACAGTCACTGTGACACAATGCAGACCCTATACCACAACACCCATGCAAAGACACATATGCACGGCTCTTTGTGACTCTATGCACACCCTATACTATCACATACACACATTCACACATGGCTCATTGTGAATCAGTGCACAGTCTGTAGTTCCAGGTATACACACACAGAGACACCCCTCAGTGACTCAATGCAAAGCCCATACCATCACACACACACACACACATACACACACAGCTCACTGTGAATCAGTGTACAGTCTTCAGCTCTATGTACATACACACACAACACACCTTAGTGAATCAATGCAGAGACCATACCAGCATACACACACACATACACACACCTGAGACTCAATGCTCTGCCTATTCCAGCACACTCACACACACACGCACGCACATGGTTCACTGTGATTCAATACCAGCCTGTACCTGCACACACACACACTCTCACACACACCGCCGTGTGACTCAATGCAGTTTATACCACCACACAGACACACACACACACACACACACACACCTCACTGTGACTCAACGCCAAGCCCATACAAGTAAACAGACACACACAACCATGGCTCACTGAGACTCAATGAACAGTGTATACTAGCACATACAAACACATGGTTCAATGTGAGTCAATGCATAGCCTATACCCGCACACACATACACAGAAACACACCTTAATGTGGCTCAGTGCACAGCCTATAGCAGTACACACACACACACACACTGCTCAGTGATTCAATTCAAATCCCATATCAGCATACACATACACTCACCTAGGTGTGACTCAATTCTCAGCCAATAGCAGCACACACACACATCTTACTGTGACTCATGCAGACTGTACAACACCAAATACACAAACACTAACACATGGCTTGGATTCAATGCACAGTCCATACCAGCAAAGGCACACACACCACACCACACTGTGACTCAATGCTCAGATTATACCAGCACACACACACGGCTCACTGTGTCCTAGTGCACAGAATATAACATCACACACACACACACACACCCCACACTGTGACTCAATGCACAACCTGTACCTACACATACACACACACACACCTCACTGTGACAAAAAGTGCAGCCTATACCAGCACACACACACACACACCTCAATCTGACACAATGGTCAGCCAATATCAGAACACGCAGACACACACACACATCACTCTGACTCACTGCACATCCTATACCAGTGCACTCACACACACGAACACATGGCTGACTGTGAATCAATGCACACTATACCAGGACACACACACACACACACACACACGGCTCCATGTGACTCAGTGCACCGGATATGCTAGCAGACATACACACACAGAGAAGCACATACGGCAAACTGTGAGTCTATCCACAGCCCATACTTCCACACACGCACACAAACTGACACTCAAAAACACAGCTCAGTGTGATTCAATGCAAATCCTATACCAGAAAGTGCACACACACACACACACACAAACCTCCCTATGAATCAGTGCATAACGTATAACATCACACACATACACCTCACTGTGACTCAAAGTGGTGCCTCTCCCTGCACATACACACACAAACAACTCAATATGACTCAATGTGTAGACTGTACCAGCACACACACACACACATGTGCACACACACCTAAGTGTGCCTCAATTGTCAGCCTATACCAGAACACACGGACACACACACCTCTCACTCTGACTCAATGCACAACGTATACCAGCGTGTACACACACTCACATGGCACAGTGAATCAATATATAACTGCACACACACACACACACACACACACAGACATGCACAGATGCAGGCCTCACTGTGACTCAATGCACAGTCTATACCAGTACACACAAACACACCAACACGCACTCACACCTGGCTCAATGGTACTGAAACAATCGCATATACCAGCACACACACACACAGCTCACTGTGACTCAATGCAGTCTGTATCACCACACACTCACACACAAACCCATGAGTCAATAAACCCCATACCAACACAATAAAGCCTATACCAGCACACAAACACACATGCACACACACACACACTAGACTGTGACTGAAAACGCTTCCTGTACCAGCACACAACACACAAACACCTCACTGTGACTCAATGCACAGCCTATACGAGCACACACATACACACAAAGCTCACAGTGACTCAATACAGAGTCTATACCAGTGCACACACAGACACACACACAGCCCACTCTGTCTCAATGGTCATCCAGTGTCAGCACACACACACACACACACACAAACACACACACTCGTTCAGGTCAAAGTGGATAAAACCACAGTCCACACCATCACAGACACACACACACTGCACTACTCACTGTGACTCAATGCACAGTCTACACCAGCAAATACACACACACACACACACACACACCTCCCACACATTTAACTGTGACTCAGTGCTGTGACTATACCAGCTCCCCACACACACATGGTTCACTGTGACTCAGTGCACAGCCAATTACTGTACACACACACACAGATACACACACATATTGCTCAGTTTGACCTAACAAACTGTCTGTAGCACCACATACACACATCCACACCTCAGAGACTCAATGATCAGCCTGTAACATCACACACACACACACGCATACACAAATACACATACACCCACAGATACGGCTCGCTGTGATTCAATGCACAGCCTATAACACCACAGAGAGACACCCATCACTCTGACTCAAACCGCAGCCTGTACCTGCACATACACACACAAAGAACCACCTTCTGGTACTCAATTCACAGCCTACTGCAGCACAAACACACACACACAAACACAACCATCACTGTGACTCAATGCACCTCCTATGACAGCATACACACTTGGCTCACTGTGAATCAATGCACAGCCTATACAAGAACACACACACACACCAACACGCACTCACACATGGCTCACTGGTAGTCAGTCAATCGCCTATACCAGGACACACACACACAGCTCGCTGTGACTCAATGAAGTCTGTATCACCACGCACTCACACACACACCCATGATTCAATAAAACCCATACCAGCACAATAAAGCCCATACCAGCACACAAAATCACATGCACACACACACACACCTGACTGTGACTGAAAAAGCTTTCTGTACCAGCACACACACACAGAAACACCTCACTGAGACGCAATGCACTGCCTATACGAGCAAACACTTAAACACACAGCTCACAGTGAATCAATACAGAGTCTATACCAGCACACACACAGACACACACAGAGCCCACTCTGTCTCAATGGTCATTCAGTGCTAGCACACACACACACACACACAGATACACACACACACACTCGTTCATGTCAAAGTGGATAAAAACACAGTCCACACCATCACAGACACACACACACTGCACTACTAACTGTGACTCAATGCACAGTATACACCAGCAAATACACACACACATGCACACACATCTCCTACACATTTAACTGTGACTCAGTGCTGTGACTATACCAGCTCCCCACACACACATGGTTCACCATGACTCAATGCAGAGCCAATAACTGTACACACACACACACATACACACACATATGTCTCAGTTTGACCTAATGACGAGTCTGTAGCACCACATACACACATGCACACCTCAGTGACTCAGTGTTCAACCTGTACCATCACACACACACACACATACAAAAATACACATACACACAAAAATACGGCTCGCTGTGATTCAATGCACAGCCTATTACACCACACAGAGACACCCATCTCTCTGACTCAAACCGCAGCCTGTACCTGCACATACACACACAAAGACCCACCTTCTGTGACTCAATTCACAGCCTACTGCAGCACACACACACACAAACACAACCATCACTGTGACTCAATGCACCTCCTATACCAGCATACACACATGGCTCACTGTGGATCAATGCACAGCCTATACAAGAACACACAAACACACACTCACACATAACTGACTGTGACTCAGGGAACCACCTATAGCAGCACACACACACACACACACAAACATACACGGCTCTCTTGGACTCAATGCACTGCATATACCAGCACACACACACACACACACACACATATATGACTCACTGACTCAATGCATAGCCTGTACTGGCACACACACAAGGCTTACTGTGACTCAATGCAGAGTCTACACCAGCATACAAACACATGGCTCACTGTGACTCAATGTAATGCCTATGCCAGCACACACACACAGAGACACATGCATGGCTCTCTCTTATTCAATGCACGCACTATACCATCACAAACACAAACACACACACACATGCACAGTCACTGTGCCACAGTACACAGCCTATATCACAACACCCATGCAAAGACACATATGCATGGCTCTTTGTGACTCTATGCACACCCTATACTATGACATACACACATTCACACATGGCTCATTGTGAATCAGTGCACAGTCTGTAGTTCCAGGTATACACACACAGACACACACCTCAGTGATTCAATGAAAAGCCCATACCATCACACACACACACACATACACACACAGCTCACTGTGAATCAGTATACGGTCTTCAGCTCCATGTACATACACACACAACACACCTTAGTGAATCAATGCAGAGACCATACCAGCATACACACACACATACACACACCTGAGACTCAATGCTCTGCCTATTGCAGCACACACACACACACACACACACACACACAGCTCACTGTGATTCAATACCAGCCTGTACCTGCACACACACACACTCTCACACACACCGCCGTGTGACTCAATGCAGCTTATACCACCACACAGACACACACACACACACACACACACCTCACTGTGACTCAATGCCAAGCCCATACAAGTAAACAGACACACACAACCATGGCTCACTGAGACTCAATGAACAGTGTATACTAGCACATACAAACACATGGCTCAATGTGAGTCAATGCATAGCCTATACCCGCACACACATACACAGAAACACACCTTAATGTGGCTCAGTGCACAGCCTATAGCAGTACACACACACACACCGCTCACTGATTCAATGCAAATCCCTTATCAGCATACACATACACATACACTCACCTAGGTGTGACTCAATTCTCAGCCTATAGCAGCACACACACACACCTTACTGTGACTCATGCAGACTCTACAGCACCAAATACACAAACACTAACACAGGGCTGGGATTCAATGCACAGTCCATACCAGCAAAGGCACACACACCACACCACACTGTGACTCAATGCTCAGATTATACCAGCACACACACATGGCTCACTGTGTCCTAGTGCACAGCATATAACATCACACACACACCCCACACTGTGACTCAATGCACAGCCTGTACCTACACATACACACACACACACCTCACTGTGACAAAAAGTGCAGCCTATGCCAGCACACACACACACCTCAATGTGACACAATGGTCAGCCTATACCAGAACATGCAGACACACACACATCACTGTGACTCAATGCACAGACTATACCAGCGTGCACACAAACACACAGCACTGTGACTCAATGTACAATGTATACCAAAACACACAAGCATACACACACACCTCAGTGTGACTCAATGCACAGCCTATACCAGCACCACACATACACACCTGCACAGATACAGGGTTCACTGTGACTCAATGCACAACCTATAGAAGAACACACACACATACCAACATGCACACACACATGGGTGACCGTGACTCAATCAATCGTGTATATCAGCACACACACACACGACTCACTGTGACTCAATGCAGTCTTTAGCACAACAAACACAGACACACACACCCATTGAATCAATGAAAGCCCACCAACACACAACACACCCATGGCTCCGTGTTACACAATGCTCAGCCTCTAGCAGCACACACACACAGCCACACACACAGCCACACATATGCACGGCTCACTGTATCTCAATGTACATCTTATACCGGAACACACACACACACACACACACACATACACGGCCACACACCACACTGTGACTCAAAGTTCAGAATATACCAGCATGCACACATGAAAACAGCTCACTCACACTCAGTGCATGGCTTATACCATCACGAAACACACACGTGTATCACTATGTGTCAATGCATAAACTATACCAGCATTCACACACACAAACACGGCCATGACTCAGTTCACAGACTTTACAAGCACACACACACACATGACTCACTGTCACCCAATAACCAGCCTACGCCAGGACAGACACACAAACACACCTCACTGTGAATGAATGCACAGCCTATACCAGTACAGAAACATACACAAACACACAAGGCACACTGTGACTAATAGCCAGCCTTTAGATGCAGACACATGCACACTCCCACAAACACACTTCACTGTGACACAATGCTCAGCCTGTAGCACAACACACAGACACACATACCCCCAGATGACTGTGAAAAATGCAAAGCATACACCAGCACACACCCACACACACAGTTCAATGTGAATAAATGCACAGCTTATAAAATCACACACAAATGCACACACACATGGCTAACTGTGAGAGAATGCACAGAATGGAACAGCACCCACACACACAATCACACACACAACTCACTGTGATTCAATGTTCAGCTTCTACAAGAGCACTCACACATACACAGGGCTCACTGTGACTGAATGCGCAGCCTATACCAGCACACACACGAAAACACACAGCTCACTGTGATTCAATGCCCAGCCTATACTTGCACACACACGCACACTCACAACACACCTCACTGTGACTCAATGCTCAGCCTATACCAGCCCAGAGGTATTCACAAACACACACAGAGCTCACTGTGACTCAATGCACATTAACTTGAAGCAAACAACACACACACACACACACACGTGGTTCTCTGTGACTCAGTTCACAGTCTATACTAGCATCACACCCACACTCACAGCTCACTGTGACTTACTGCACCACCTATATAGGCACACACATACACACAAAGCCATAGACACCCACGGCTCACTGAAACTCAGTGTACGTCTTGTACCGGCAAAACAAACTCACAGCCAAACTATGACTCAATGCTCAAACTATATCAGCACATGCACACGCAAACAGCTCACTGTGAATCAATTGACAGCCTATACCATCACAAACACATAAACAGCTCACTAGGAGTCAATGCATAGCCTATGTCTGCATGCATACACACACACACACACACACACACACACACATGGCCGTGACTCAGTTCACAGTCTGTACCAGCACATAATCACACATGGCTTACTGTGACAAAACACGCAACCGAACACAGCACATGTGGACACACACACACCCAGAGACACACATGACTCACTGTGACTCAATGCACTGTCCATATTTGCACAGACACACACACACAGATGGCTCACTGGGACCCTGTGCACAGCCTATACCAACAAACCCTCACAGACACTAACGGAGCACTGTGACTCAATGCATAGCCTATATCAACAGGCATACCCACACACACACAAAAATACGGCAATGTGACTCAGTGCACAGCTTATAACAGAACACATGCATGCACACACACAAAAACAAACATGGCTCACTGATACTCAATCCACAGTCTCTAAGAGCACACACACACTCACACTCAAACCTCACTGTGTCTGAACACACAAGCTATACTATTACACACTCACACAGACACTGACACACATGTCACTGTGACTCAATGCACAGCCTATCTCAGCACACACACACAGACATACAAATCTGAGACTCAATGCCCAGTGTACACCGGAACAGACATACACACCTCACTGTGACTCAATGCACAGCCTATACCAGCACACAAACACACACATGCACACACACACATGGCTCACTGTGACTCAATGCCCAGCATAAACCTGAAAAGACACACACTATCAGACACAAACATCACTGTTTCTCATTGAGTGGCTTTTACCACTGCACATAAACACAAACTCACACACACACCTCACTGTGACTCAATGTCCAGCCTATATGTTCACACACATGCACAATCACACACACACAGCTCACAGTGAATCAATGCAAAACATATAGCCACACAACATGCACAACCACACACAAACTCAATGTGAATCAATGCATAGCCTATACCAGCACACATGCATGCACACACACAGACTCAATGCACAGTCTATAGAGTGACACACAGAAACACATGGCTCAGTGTTACACAATGCCCAGCCTCTAGCAGCACACACACACAGACACAGCCACACACATGCACGGATCACTGTATCTCAATGTACATCTTATACCAGAACACACACACACACACACAGCTCATTGTGAAACAATGCAAAATATATACCAGCAGACACCCACACACCCACACTCACAGTTCAATGTGAATCAAGGCACAACCTATAAAAGCACACATGCATGCACACACACACACAACAAACTGTGACTGAATGCCCAGTATGTAACAGCACTCACACACACTCATACACACCTCACTGTTAACCAGTGTGCAGCTTCTACAAGCACACTCACATACACACACGGCTCACTGTAACTGAATGTGCACCCTATATCAGCACACACACAAACACACACAGCTCACTGTGCTTCAATGCCCACCCTATACTTGCACACACATGAACACTCACACACACACCACACTGTGACTCAATTCTCAGCCTATGCCAGCCCAGAGGTATTCAAAAACACACACAGAGCTACTGTGACTCAATGCACATTACCTAACAGCACACACACACACACACACAAACATACACGGCTCATTGGATTCAATGCACTGTCTAAACCAGCACACACACACACAAACACACACACATATATGACTCACTGACTCAATGCACAACCTGTACTGGCACACACACAAGGCTTACTGTGACTCAATGCAGAGTCTACACCAGCATACAAACACATGGCTCACTGTGACTCAATGTAATGCCTATGCCAGCACACACACACAGAGACACATGCATGGCTCTCTCTGATTCAATGCACATACTATACCATCACAAACACACACACACACACGCACAGTCACTGTGACACAATGCAGACCCTATACCACAACACCCATGCAAAGACACATATGCACGGCTCTTTGTGACTCTATGCACACCCTATACTATCACATACACACATTCACACATGGCTCATTGTGAATCAGTGCACAGTCTCTAGTTCCAGGTGTACACACACAGACACACCCCTCAGTGACTCAATGCAAAGCCCATACCATCACACACACACACACATACACACACAGCTCACTGTGAATCAGTGTACAGTCTTCAGCTCTATGTACATACACACACAACACACCTTAGTGAATCAATGCAGAGACCATACCAGCATACACACACACATACACACACCTGAGACTCAATGCTCTGCCTATTCCAGCACACTCACACACACACGCACGCACATGGTTCACTGTGATTCAATACCAGCCTGTACCTGCACACACACACACTCTCACACACACCGCCGTGTGACTCAATGCAGTTTATACCACCACACAGACACACACACACACACACCTCACTGTGACTCAACGCCAAGCCCATACAAGTAAACAGACACACACAACCATGGCTCACTGAGACTCAATGAACAGTGTATACTAGCACATACAAACACATGGTTCAATGTGAGTCAATGCATAGCCTATACCCGCACACACATACACAGAAACACACCTTAATGTGGCTCAGTGCACAGCCTATAGCAGTACACACACACACACACACTGCTCACTGATTCAATGCAAATCCCATATCAGCATACACATACACTCACCTAGGTGTGACTCAATTCTCAGCCAATAGCAGCACACACACACATCTTACTGTGACTCATGCAGACTGTACAACACCAAATACACAAACACTAACACATGGCTTGGATTCAATGCACAGTCCATACCAGCAAAGGCACACACACCACACCACACTGTGACTCAATGCTCAGATTATACCAGCACACACACACGGCTCACTGTGTCCTAGTGCACAGAATATAACATCACACACACACACACACACCCCACACTGTGACTCAATGCACAGCCTGTACCTACACATACACACACACACACCTCACTGTGACAAAAAGTGCAGCCTATACCAGCACACACACACACACACCTCAATCTGACACAATGGTCAGCCAATATCAGAACACGCAGACACACACACACATCACTCTGACTCACTGCACATCCTATACCAGTGCACTCACACTCACACACACAAACACATGGCTGACTGTGAATCAATGCACACTATACCAGGACACACACACACACACACACACACGGCTCCATGTGACTCAGTGCACCGGATATGCTAGCAGACATACACACACAGAGAAGCACATACGGCAAACTGTGAGTCAATCCACAGCCCATACCTCCACACACGCACACAAACTGACACTCAAAAACACAGCTCAGTGTGATTCAATGCAAATCCTATACCAGAAAGTGCACACACACACACACAAAAACCTCCCTATGAATCAGTGCATAACGTATAACATCACACACATACACCTCACTGTGACTCAAAGTGGTGCCTCTCCCTGCACATACACACACAAACAACTCAATATGACTCAATGTGTAGACTGTACCAGCACACACACACACACATGTGCACACACACCTCAGTGTGCCTCAATTGTCAGCCTATACCAGAACACACGGACACACACACCTCTCACTCTGACTCAATGCACAACGTATACCAGCGTGTACACACACTCACATGGCACAGTGAATCAATATATAACTGCACACACACACACACACACACACACAGACATGCACAGATGCAGGCCTCACTGTGACTCAATGCACAGTCTATACCAGTACACACAAACACACCAACACGCACTCACACCTGGCTCAATGGTACTGAAACAATCGCATATACCAGCACACACACACACAGCTCACTGTGACTCAATGCAGTCTGTATCACCACACACTCACACACAAACCCATGAGTCAATAAACCCCATACCAACACAATAAAGCCTATACCAGCACACAAACACACATGCACACACACACACACTAGACTGTGACTGAAAACGCTTCCTGTACCAGCACACAACACACAAACACCTCACTGTGACTCAATGCACAGCCTATACGAGCACACACATACACACAAAGCTCACAGTGACTCAATACAGAGTCTATACCAGTGCACACACAGACACACACACACACACAGCCCACTCTGTCTCAATGGTCATCCAGTGTCAGCACACACACACACACACACAAACACACACACTCGTTCAGGTCAAAGTGGATAAAACCACAGTCCACACCATCACAGACACACACACACTGCACTACTCACTGTGACTCAATGCACAGTCTACACCAGCAAATACACACACACACACACACACACACACACACCTCCCACACATTTAACTGTGACTCAGTGCTGTGACTATACCAGCTCCCCACACACACATGGTTCACTGTGACTCAGTGCACAGCCAATTACTGTACACACACACACAGATACACACACATATTGCTCAGTTTGACCTAACAAACTGTCTGTAGCACCACATACACACATCCACACCTCAGAGACTCAATGATCAGCCTGTAACATCACACACACACACGCATACACAAATACACATACACCCACAGATACGGCTCGCTGTGATTCAATGCACAGCCTATAACACGACACAGAGACACCCATCACTCTGACTCAAACCGCAGCCTGTACCTGCACATACACACACAAAGAACCACCTTCTGGTACTCAATTCGCAGCCTACTGCAGCACAAACACACACACACAAACACAACCATCACTGTGACTCAATGCACCTCCTATGACAGCATACACACTTGGCTCACTGTGAATCAATGCACAGCCTATACAAGAACACACACACACACCAACACGCACTCACACATGGCTCACTGGTAGTCAGTCAATCGCCTATACCAGGACACACACACACAGCTCGCTGTGACTCAATGAAGTCTGTATCACCACGCACTCACACACACACCCATGATTCAATAAAACCCATACCAGCACAATAAAGCCCATACCAGCACACAAAATCACATGCACACACACACACACCTGACTGTGACTGAAAAAGCTTTCTGTACCAGCACACACACACAGAAACACCTCACTGAGACGCAATGCACTGCCTATACGAGCAAACACTTAAACACACAGCTCACAGTGAATCAATACAGAGTCTATACCAGCACACACACAGACACACACAGAGCCCACTCTGTCTCAATGGTCATTCAGTGCTAGCACACACACACACACACACAGATACACACACACACACTCGTTCATGTCAAAGTGGATAAAAACACAGTCCACACCATCACAGACACACACACACTGCACTACTAACTGTGACTCAATGCACAGTATACACCAGCAAATACACACACACATGCACACACATCTCCTACACATTTAACTGTGACTCAGTGCTGTGACTATACCAGCTCCCCACACACACATGGTTCACCATGACTCAATGCAGAGCCAATAACTGTACACACACACACACATACACACACATATGTCTCAGTTTGACCTAACGACGAGTCTGTAGCACCACATACACACATGCACACCTCAGTGACTCAGTGTTCAACCTGTACCATCACACACACACATACAAAAATACACATACACACAAAAATACGGCTCGCTGTGATTCAATGCACAGCCTATTACACCACACAGAGACACCCATCTCTCTGACTCAAACCGCAGCCTGTACCTGCACATACACACACAAAGACCCACCTTCTGTGACTCAATTCACAGCCTACTGCAGCACACACACACACAAACACAACCATCACTGTGACTCAATGCACCTCCTATACCAGCATACACACATGACTCACTGTGGATCAATGCACAGCCTATACAAGAACACACAAACACACACTCACACATAACTGACTGTGACTCAGGGAACCACCTATAGCAGCACACACACACACACACACAAACATACACGGCTCTCTTGGACTCAATGCACTGCATATACCAGCACACACACACACACACACACACATATATGACTCACTGACTCAATGCATAGCCTGTACTGGCACACACACAAGGCTTACTGTGACTCAATGCAGAGTCTACACCAGCATACAAACACATGGCTCACTGTGACTCAATGTAATGCCTATGCCAGCACACACACACAGAGACACATGCATGGCTCTCTCTTATTCAATGCACGCACTATACCATCACAAACACAAACACACACACACATGCACAGTCACTGTGCCACAGTACACAGCCTATATCACAACACCCATGCAAAGACACATATGCATGGCTCTTTGTGACTCTATGCACACCCTATACTATGACATACACACATTCACACATGGCTCATTGTGAATCAGTGCACAGTCTGTAGTTCCAGGTATACACACACAGACACACACCTCAGTGATTCAATGAAAAGCCCATACCATCACACACACACACACATACACACACAGCTCACTGTGAATCAGTATACTGTCTTCAGCTCCATGTACATACACACACAACACACCTTAGTGAATCAATGCAGAGACCATACCAGCATACACACACACATACACACACCTGAGACTCAATGCTCTGCCTATTGCAGCACACACACACACACACACACACACACACACAGCTCACTGTGATTCAATACCAGCCTGTACCTGCACACACACACACTCTCACACACACCGCCGTGTGACTCAATGCAGCTTATACCACCACACAGACACACACACACACACACACACACCTCACTGTGACTCAATGCCAAGCCCATACAAGTAAACAGACACACACAACCATGGCTCACTGAGACTCAATGAACAGTGTATACTAGCACATACAAACACATGGCTCAATGTGAGTCAATGCATAGCCTATACCCGCACACACATACACAGAAACACACCTTAATGTGGCTCAGTGCACAGCCTATAGCAGTACACACACACACACCGCTCACTGATTCAATGCAAATCCCTTATCAGCATACACATACACATACACTCACCTAGGTGTGACTCAATTCTCAGCCTATAGCAGCACACACACACACCTTACTGTGACTCATGCAGACTCTACAGCACCAAATACACAAACACTAACACAGGGCTGGGATTCAATGCACAGTCCATACCAGCAAAGGCACACACACCACACCACACTGTGACTCAATGCTCAGATTATACCAGCACACACACATGGCTCACTGTGTCCTAGTGCACAGCATATAACATCACACACACACCCCACACTGTGACTCAATGCACAGCCTGTACCTACACATACACACACACACACCTCACTGTGACAAAAAGTGCAGCCTATGCCAGCACACACACACACCTCAATGTGACACAATGGTCAGCCTATACCAGAACATGCAGACACACACACATCACTGTGACTCAATGCACAGACTATACCAGCGTGCACACAAACACACAGCACTGTGACTCAATGTATAATGTATACCAAAACACACAAGCATACACACACACCTCAGTGTGACTCAATGCACAGCCTATACCAGCACCACACATACACACCTGCACAGATACAGGGTTCACTGTGACTCAATGCACAACCTATAGAAGAACACACACACATACCAACATGCACACACACATGGGTGACCGTGACTCAATCAATCGTGTATACCAGCACACACACACACGACTCACTGTGACTCAATGCAGTCTTTAGCACAACAAACACAGACACACACACCCATTGAATCAATGAAAGCCCACCAACACACAACACACCCATGGCTCCGTGTTACACAATGCTCAGCCTCTAGCAGCACACACACACACCCACACACACAGCCACACATATGCACGGCTCACTGTATCTCAATGTACATCTTATACCGGAACACACACACACACACACACACATACACGGCCACACACCACACTGTGACTCAAAGTTCAGAATATACCAGCATGCACACATGAAAACAGCTCACTCACACTCAGTGCATGGCTTATACCATCACGAAACACACACGTGTATCACTATGTGTCAATGCATAAACTATACCAGCATTCACACACACAAACACGGCCATGACTCAGTTCACAGACTTTACAAGCACACACACACACATGACTCACTGTCACCCAATAACCAGCCTACGCCAGGACAGACACACAAACACACCTCACTGTGAATGAATGCACAGCCTATACCAGTACAGAAACATACACAAACACACAAGGCACACTGTGACTAATAGCCAGCCTTTAGATGCAGACACATGCACACTCCCACAAACACACTTCACTGTGACACAATGCTCAGCCTGTAGCACAACACACAGACACACATACCCCCAGATGACTGTGAAAAATGCAAAGCATACACCAGCACACACCCACACACACAGTTCAATGTGAATAAATGCACAGCTTATAAAATCACACACAAATGCACACACACACACACATGGCTAACTGTGAGAGAATTCACAGAATGGAACAGCACCCACACACACAATCACACACACAACTCACTGTGATTCAATGTTCAGCTTCTACAAGAGCACTCACACATACACAGGGCTCACTGTGACTGAATGCGCAGCCTATACCAGCACACACACGAAAACACACAGCTCACTGTGATTCAATGCCCAGCCTATACTTGCACACACACGCACACTCACAACACACCTCACTGTGACTCAATGCTCAGCCTATACCAGCCCAGAGGTATTCACAAACACACACAGAGCTCACTGTGACTCAATGCACATTAACTTGAAGCAAACAACACACACACACACACACACACACATGGTTCTCTGTGACTCAGTTCACAGTCTATACTAGCATCACACCCACACTCACAGCTCACTGTGACTTACTGCACCACCTATATAGGCACACACATACACACAAAGCCATAGACACCCACGGCTCACTGAAACTCAGTGTACGTCTTGTACCGGCAAAACAAACTCACAGCCAAACTATGACTCAATGCTCAAACTATATCAGCACATGCACACGCAAACAGCTCACTGTGAATCAATTGACAGCCTATACCATCACAAACACATAAACAGCTCACTAGGAGTCAATGCATAGCCTATGTCTGCATGCATACACACACACACACACACACACACACACACATGGCCGTGACTCAGTTCACAGTCTGTACCAGCACATAATCACACATGGCTTACTGTGACAAAACACGCAACCGAACACAGCACATGTGGACACACACACACCCAGAG
Source organism: Grampus griseus (assembly GCF_964374135.1). Classification (NCBI taxonomy): domain Eukaryota; kingdom Metazoa; phylum Chordata; class Mammalia; order Artiodactyla; family Delphinidae; genus Grampus; species Grampus griseus. The sequence continues at coordinate 12,512,101 of NC_139016.1, read as the reverse complement.
ACACACATGACTCACTGTGACTCAATGCACTGTCCATATTTGCACAGACACACACACACAGATGGCTCACTGGGACCCTGTGCACAGCCTATACCAACAAACCCTCACAGACACTAACGGAGCACTGTGACTCAATGCATAGCCTATATCAACAGGCATACCCACACACACACAAAAATACGGCAATGTGACTCAGTGCACAGCTTATAACAGAACACATGCATGCACACACACAAAAACAAACATGGCTCACTGATACTCAATCCACAGTCTCTAAGAGCACACACACACTCACACTCAAACCTCACTGTGTCTGAACACACAAGCTATACTATTACACACTCACACAGACACTGACACACATGTCACTGTGACTCAATGCACAGCCTATCTCAGCACACACACACAGACATACAAATCTGAGACTCAATGCCCAGTGTACACCGGAACAGACATACACACCTCACTGTGACTCAATGCACAGCCTATACCAGCACACAAACACACACATGCACACACACACATGGCTCACTGTGACTCAATGCCCAGCATAAACCTGAAAAGACACACACTATCAGACACAAACATCACTGTTTCTCATTGAGTGGCTTTTACCACTGCACATAAACACAAACTCACACACACACCTCACTGTGACTCAATGTCCAGCCTATATGTTCACACACATGCACAATCACACACACACAGCTCACAGTGAATCAATGCAAAACATATAGCCACACAACATGCACAACCACACACAAACTCAATGTGAATCAATGCATAGCCTATACCAGCACACATGCATGCACACACACAGACTCAATGCACAGTCTATAGAGTGACACACAGAAACACATGGCTCAGTGTTACACAATGCCCAGCCTCTAGCAGCACACACACACAGACACAGCCACACACATGCACGGATCACTGTATCTCAATGTACATCTTATACCAGAACACACACACACACACACAGCTCATTGTGAAACAATGCAAAATATATACCAGCAGACACCCACACACCCACACTCACAGTTCAATGTGAATCAAGGCACAACCTATAAAAGCACACATGCATGCACACACACACACAACAAACTGTGACTGAATGCCCAGTATGTAACAGCACTCACACACACTCATACACACCTCACTGTTAACCAGTGTGCAGCTTCTACAAGCACACTCACATACACACACGGCTCACTGTAACTGAATGTGCACCCTATATCAGCACACACACAAACACACACAGCTCACTGTGCTTCAATGCCCACCCTATAATTGCACACACATGAACACTCACACACACACCACACTGTGACTCAATTCTCAGCCTATGCCAGCCCAGAGGTATTCAAAAACACACACAGAGCTACTGTGACTCAATGCACATTACCTAACAGCACACACACACACACACACAAACATACACGGCTCATTGGATTCAATGCACTGTCTAAACCAGCACACACACACACAAACACACACACATATATGACTCACTGACTCAATGCACAACCTGTACTGGCACACACACAAGGCTTACTGTGACTCAATGCAGAGTCTACACCAGCATACAAACACATGGCTCACTGTGACTCAATGTAATGCCTATGCCAGCACACACACACAGAGACACATGCATGGCTCTCTCTGATTCAATGCACATACTATACCATCACAAACACACACACACACACGCACAGTCACTGTGACACAATGCAGACCCTATACCACAACACCCATGCAAAGACACATATGCACGGCTCTTTGTGACTCTATGCACACCCTATACTATCACATACACACATTCACACATGGCTCATTGTGAATCAGTGCACAGTCTCTAGTTCCAGGTGTACACACACAGACACACCCCTCAGTGACTCAATGCAAAGCCCATACCATCACACACACACACACATACACACACAGCTCACTGTGAATCAGTGTACAGTCTTCAGCTCTATGTACATACACACACAACACACCTTAGTGAATCAATGCAGAGACCATACCAGCATACACACACACATACACACACCTGAGACTCAATGCTCTGCCTATTCCAGCACACTCACACACACACGCACGCACATGGTTCACTGTGATTCAATACCAGCCTGTACCTGCACACACACACACTCTCACACACACCGCCGTGTGACTCAATGCAGTTTATACCACCACACAGACACACACACACACACACCTCACTGTGACTCAACGCCAAGCCCATACAAGTAAACAGACACACACAACCATGGCTCACTGAGACTCAATGAACAGTGTATACTAGCACATACAAACACATGGTTCAATGTGAGTCAATGCATAGCCTATACCCGCACACACATACACAGAAACACACCTTAATGTGGCTCAGTGCACAGCCTATAGCAGTACACACACACACACACACTGCTCACTGATTCAATGCAAATCCCATATCAGCATACACATACACTCACCTAGGTGTGACTCAATTCTCAGCCAATAGCAGCACACACACACATCTTACTGTGACTCATGCAGACTGTACAACACCAAATACACAAACACTAACACATGGCTTGGATTCAATGCACAGTCCATACCAGCAAAGGCACACACACCACACCACACTGTGACTCAATGCTCAGATTATACCAGCACACACACACGGCTCACTGTGTCCTAGTGCACAGAATATAACATCACACACACACACACACACCCCACACTGTGACTCAATGCACAGCCTGTACCTACACATACACACACACACACCTCACTGTGACAAAAAGTGCAGCCTATACCAGCACACACACACACACACCTCAATCTGACACAATGGTCAGCCAATATCAGAACACGCAGACACACACACACATCACTCTGACTCACTGCACATCCTATACCAGTGCACTCACACTCACACACACAAACACATGGCTGACTGTGAATCAATGCACACTATACCAGGACACACACACACACACACACACACGGCTCCATGTGACTCAGTGCACCGGATATGCTAGCAGACATACACACACAGAGAAGCACATACGGCAAACTGTGAGTCAATCCACAGCCCATACCTCCACACACGCACACAAACTGACACTCAAAAACACAGCTCAGTGTGATTCAATGCAAATCCTATACCAGAAAGTGCACACACACACACACAAAAACCTCCCTATGAATCAGTGCATAACGTATAACATCACACACGTACACCTCACTGTGACTCAAAGTGGTGCCTCTCCCTGCACATACACACACAAACAACTCAATATGACTCAATGTGTAGACTGTACCAGCACACACACACACACATGTGCACACACACCTCAGTGTGCCTCAATTGTCAGCCTATACCAGAACACACGGACACACACACCTCTCACTCTGACTCAATGCACAACGTATACCAGCGTGTACACACACTCACATGGCACAGTGAATCAATATATAACTGCACACACACACACACACACACACACAGACATGCACAGATGCAGGCCTCACTGTGACTCAATGCACAGTCTATACCAGTACACACAAACACACCAACACGCACTCACACCTGGCTCAATGATACTGAAACAATCGCATATACCAGCACACACACACACAGCTCACTGTGACTCAATGCAGTCTGTATCACCACACACTCACACACAAACCCATGAGTCAATAAACCCCATACCAACACAATAAAGCCTATACCAGCACACAAACACACATGCACACACACACACACTAGACTGTGACTGAAAACGCTTCCTGTACCAGCACACAACACACAAACACCTCACTGTGACTCAATGCACAGCCTATACGAGCACACACATACACACAAAGCTCACAGTGACTCAATACAGAGTCTATACCAGTGCACACACAGACACACACACACACACAGCCCACTCTGTCTCAATGGTCATCCAGTGTCAGCACACACACACACACACACAAACACACACACTCGTTCAGGTCAAAGTGGATAAAACCACAGTCCACACCATCACAGACACACACACACTGCACTACTCACTGTGACTCAATGCACAGTCTACACCAGCAAATACACACACACACACACACACACACACACACACCTCCCACACATTTAACTGTGACTCAGTGCTGTGACTATACCAGCTCCCCACACACACATGGTTCACTGTGACTCAGTGCACAGCCAATTACTGTACACACACACACACATACACACACATATTGCTCAGTTTGACCTAACAAACTGTCTGTAGCACCACATACACACATCCACACCTCAGAGACTCAATGATCAGCCTGTAACATCACACACACACACGCATACACAAATACACATACACCCACAGATACGGCTCGCTGTGATTCAATGCACAGCCTATAACACGACACAGAGACACCCATCACTCTGACTCAAACCGCAGCCTGTACCTGCACATACACACACAAAGAACCACCTTCTGGTACTCAATTCACAGCCTACTGCAGCACAAACACACACACACAAACACAACCATCACTGTGACTCAATGCACCTCCTATGACAGCATACACACTTGGCTCACTGTGAATCAATGCACAGCCTATACAAGAACACACACACACACCAACACGCACTCACACATGGCTCACTGGTAGTCAGTCAATCGCCTATACCAGGACACACACACACAGCTCGCTGTGACTCAATGAAGTCTGTATCACCACGCACTCACACACACACCCATGATTCAATAAAACCCATACCAGCACAATAAAGCCCATACCAGCACACAAAATCACATGCACACACACACACACCTGACTGTGACTGAAAAAGCTTTCTGTACCAGCACACACACACAGAAACACCTCACTGAGACGCAATGCACTGCCTATACGAGCAAACACTTAAACACACAGCTCACAGTGAATCAATACAGAGTCTATACCAGCACACACACAGACACACACAGAGCCCACTCTGTCTCAATGGTCATTCAGTGCTAGCACACACACACACACACACAGATACACACACACACACTCGTTCATGTCAAAGTGGATAAAAACACAGTCCACACCATCACAGACACACACACACTGCACTACTAACTGTGACTCAATGCACAGTATACACCAGCAAATACACACACACATGCACACACATCTCCTACACATTTAACTGTGACTCAGTGCTGTGACTATACCAGCTCCCCACACACACATGGTTCACCATGACTCAATGCAGAGCCAATAACTGTACACACACACACACATACACACACATATGTCTCAGTTTGACCTAACGACGAGTCTGTAGCACCACATACACACATGCACACCTCAGTGACTCAGTGTTCAACCTGTACCATCACACACACACACACATACAAAAATACACATACACACAAAAATACGGCTCGCTGTGATTCAATGCACAGCCTATTACACCACACAGAGACACCCATCTCTCTGACTCAAACCGCAGCCTGTACCTGCACATACACACACAAAGACCCACCTTCTGTGACTCAATTCACAGCCTACTGCAGCACACACACACACAAACACAACCATCACTGTGACTCAATGCACCTCCTATACCAGCATACACACATGACTCACTGTGGATCAATGCACAGCCTATACAAGAACACACAAACACACACTCACACATAACTGACTGTGACTCAGGGAACCACCTATAGCAGCACACACACACACACACACAAACATACACGGCTCTCTTGGACTCAATGCACTGCATATACCAGCACACACACACACACACACACACATATATGACTCACTGACTCAATGCATAGCCTGTACTGGCACACACACAAGGCTTACTGTGACTCAATGCAGAGTCTACACCAGCATACAAACACATGGCTCACTGTGACTCAATGTAATGCCTATGCCAGCACACACACACAGAGACACATGCATGGCTCTCTCTTATTCAATGCACGCACTATACCATCACAAACACAAACACACACACACATGCACAGTCACTGTGCCACAGTACACAGCCTATATCACAACACCCATGCAAAGACACATATGCATGGCTCTTTGTGACTCTATGCACACCCTATACTATGACATACACACATTCACACATGGCTCATTGTGAATCAGTGCACAGTCTGTAGTTCCAGGTATACACACACAGACACACACCTCAGTGATTCAATGAAAAGCCCATACCATCACACACACACACACATACACACACAGCTCACTGTGAATCAGTATACGGTCTTCAGCTCCATGTACATACACACACAACACACCTTAGTGAATCAATGCAGAGACCATACCAGCATACACACACACATACACACACCTGAGACTCAATGCTCTGCCTATTGCAGCACACACACACACACACACACACACAGCTCACTGTGATTCAATACCAGCCTGTACCTGCACACACACACACTCTCACACACACCGCCGTGTGACTCAATGCAGCTTATACCACCACACAGACACACACACACACACACACACACCTCACTGTGACTCAATGCCAAGCCCATACAAGTAAACAGACACACACAACCATGGCTCACTGAGACTCAATGAACAGTGTATACTAGCACATACAAACACATGGCTCAATGTGAGTCAATGCATAGCCTATACCCGCACACACATACACAGAAACACACCTTAATGTGGCTCAGTGCACAGCCTATAGCAGTACACACACACACACCGCTCACTGATTCAATGCAAATCCCTTATCAGCATACACATACACATACACTCACCTAGGTGTGACTCAATTCTCAGCCTATAGCAGCACACACACACACCTTACTGTGACTCATGCAGACTCTACAGCACCAAATACACAAACACTAACACAGGGCTGGGATTCAATGCACAGTCCATACCAGCAAAGGCACACACACCACACCACACTGTGACTCAATGCTCAGATTATACCAGCACACACACATGGCTCACTGTGTCCTAGTGCACAGCATATAACATCACACACACACCCCACACTGTGACTCAATGCACAGCCTGTACCTACACATACACACACACACACCTCACTGTGACAAAAAGTGCAGCCTATGCCAGCACACACACACACCTCAATGTGACACAATGGTCAGCCTATACCAGAACATGCAGACACACACACATCACTGTGACTCAATGCACAGACTATACCAGCGTGCACACAAACACACAGCACTGTGACTCAATGTACAATGTATACCAAAACACACAAGCATACACACACACCTCAGTGTGACTCAATGCACAGCCTATACCAGCACCACACATACACACCTGCACAGATACAGGGTTCACTGTGACTCAATGCACAACCTATAGAAGAACACACACACATACCAACATGCACACACACATGGGTGACCGTGACTCAATCAATCGTGTATACCAGCACACACACACACGACTCACTGTGACTCAATGCAGTCTTTAGCACAACAAACACAGACACACACACCCATTGAATCAATGAAAGCCCACCAACACACAACACACCCATGGCTCCGTGTTACACAATGCTCAGCCTCTAGCAGCACACACACACACCCACACACACAGCCACACATATGCACGGCTCACTGTATCTCAATGTACATCTTATACCGGAACACACACACACACACACACACATACACGGCCACACACCACACTGTGACTCAAAGTTCAGAATATACCAGCATGCACACATGAAAACAGCTCACTCACACTCAGTGCATGGCTTATACCATCACGAAACACACACGTGTATCACTATGTGTCAATGCATAAACTATACCAGCATTCACACACACAAACACGGCCATGACTCAGTTCACAGACTTTACAAGCACACACACACACATGACTCACTGTCACCCAATAACCAGCCTACGCCAGGACAGACACACAAACACACCTCACTGTGAATGAATGCACAGCCTATACCAGTACAGAAACATACACAAACACACAAGGCACACTGTGACTAATAGCCAGCCTTTAGATGCAGACACATGCACACTCCCACAAACACACTTCACTGTGACACAATGCTCAGCCTGTAGCACAACACACAGACACACATACCCCCAGATGACTGTGAAAAATGCAAAGCATACACCAGCACACACCCACACACACAGTTCAATGTGAATAAATGCACAGCTTATAAAATCACACACAAATGCACACACACACACACATGGCTAACTGTGAGAGAATGCACAGAATGGAACAGCACCCACACACACAATCACACACACAACTCACTGTGATTCAATGTTCAGCTTCTACAAGAGCACTCACACATACACAGGGCTCACTGTGACTGAATGCGCAGCCTATACCAGCACACACACGAAAACACACAGCTCACTGTGATTCAATGCCCAGCCTATACTTGCACACACACGCACACTCACAACACACCTCACTGTGACTCAATGCTCAGCCTATACCAGCCCAGAGGTATTCACAAACACACACAGAGCTCACTGTGACTCAATGCACATTAACTTGAAGCAAACAACACACACACACACACACACACACATGGTTCTCTGTGACTCAGTTCACAGTCTATACTAGCATCACACCCACACTCACAGCTCACTGTGACTTACTGCACCACCTATATAGGCACACACATACACACAAAGCCATAGACACCCACGGCTCACTGAAACTCAGTGTACGTCTTGTACCGGCAAAACAAACTCACAGCCAAACTATGACTCAATGCTCAAACTATATCAGCACATGCACACGCAAACAGCTCACTGTGAATCAATTGACAGCCTATACCATCACAAACACATAAACAGCTCACTAGGAGTCAATGCATAGCCTATGTCTGCATGCATACACACACACACACACACACACACACACACACACATGGCCGTGACTCAGTTCACAGTCTGTACCAGCACATAATCACACATGGCTTACTGTGACAAAACACGCAACCGAACACAGCACATGTGGACACACACACACCCAGAGACACACATGACTCACTGTGACTCAATGCACTGTCCATATTTGCACAGACACACACACACAGATGGCTCACTGGGACCCTGTGCACAGCCTATACCAACAAACCCTCACAGACACTAACGGAGCACTGTGACTCAATGCATAGCCTATATCAACAGGCATACCCACACACACACAAAAATACGGCAATGTGACTCAGTGCACAGCTTATAACAGAACACATGCATGCACACACACAAAAACAAACATGGCTCACTGATACTCAATCCACAGTCTCTAAGAGCACACACACACTCACACTCAAACCTCACTGTGTCTGAACACACAAGCTATACTATTACACACTCACACAGACACTGACACACATGTCACTGTGACTCAATGCACAGCCTATCTCAGCACACACACACAGACATACAAATCTGAGACTCAATGCCCAGTGTACACCGGAACAGACATACACACCTCACTGTGACTCAATGCACAGCCTATACCAGCACACAAACACACACATGCACACACACACATGGCTCACTGTGACTCAATGCCCAGCATAAACCTGAAAAGACACACACTATCAGACACAAACATCACTGTTTCTCATTGAGTGGCTTTTACCACTGCACATAAACACAAACTCACACACACACCTCACTGTGACTCAATGTCCAGCCTATATGTTCACACACATGCACAATCACACACACACAGCTCACAGTGAATCAATGCAAAACATATAGCCACACAACATGCACAACCACACACAAACTCAATGTGAATCAATGCATAGCCTATACCAGCACACATGCATGCACACACACAGACTCAATGCACAGTCTATAGAGTGACACACAGAAACACATGGCTCAGTGTTACACAATGCCCAGCCTCTAGCAGCACACACACACAGACACAGCCACACACATGCACGGATCACTGTATCTCAATGTACATCTTATACCAGAACACACACACACACACACAGCTCATTGTGAAACAATGCAAAATATATACCAGCAGACACCCACACACCCACACTCACAGTTCAATGTGAATCAAGGCACAACCTATAAAAGCACACATGCATGCACACACACACACAACAAACTGTGACTGAATGCCCAGTATGTAACAGCACTCACACACACTCATACACACCTCACTGTTAACCAGTGTGCAGCTTCTACAAGCACACTCACATACACACACGGCTCACTGTAACTGAATGTGCACCCTATATCAGCACACACACAAACACACACAGCTCACTGTGCTTCAATGCCCACCCTATACTTGCACACACATGAACACTCACACACACACCACACTGTGACTCAATTCTCAGCCTATGCCAGCCCAGAGGTATTCAAAAACACACACAGAGCTACTGTGACTCAATGCACATTACCTAACAGCACACACACACACACACACAAACATACACGGCTCATTGGATTCAATGCACTGTCTAAACCAGCACACACACACACAAACACACACACATATATGACTCACTGACTCAATGCACAACCTGTACTGGCACACACACAAGGCTTACTGTGACTCAATGCAGAGTCTACACCAGCATACAAACACATGGCTCACTGTGACTCAATGTAATGCCTATGCCAGCACACACACACAGAGACACATGCATGGCTCTCTCTGATTCAATGCACATACTATACCATCACAAACACACACACACACACGCACAGTCACTGTGACACAATGCAGACCGTATACCACAACACCCATGCAAAGACACATATGCACGGCTCTTTGTGACTCTATGCACACCCTATACTATCACATACACACATTCACACATGGCTCATTGTGAATCAGTGCACAGTCTCTAGTTCCAGGTGTACACACACAGACACACCCCTCAGTGACTCAATGCAAAGCCCATACCATCACACACACACACACATACACACACAGCTCACTGTGAATCAGTGTACAGTCTTCAGCTCTATGTACATACACACACAACACACCTTAGTGAATCAATGCAGAGACCATACCAGCATACACACACACATACACACACCTGAGACTCAATGCTCTGCCTATTCCAGCACACTCACACACACACGCACGCACATGGTTCACTGTGATTCAATACCAGCCTGTACCTGCACACACACACACTCTCACACACACCGCCGTGTGACTCAATGCAGTTTATACCACCACACAGACACACACACACACACACCTCACTGTGACTCAACGCCAAGCCCATACAAGTAAACAGACACACACAACCATGGCTCACTGAGACTCAATGAACAGTGTATACTAGCACATACAAACACATGGTTCAATGTGAGTCAATGCATAGCCTATACCCGCACACACATACACAGAAACACACCTTAATGTGGCTCAGTGCACAGCCTATAGCAGTACACACACACACACACACTGCTCACTGATTCAATGCAAATCCCATATCAGCATACACATACACTCACCTAGGTGTGACTCAATTCTCAGCCAATAGCAGCACACACACACATCTTACTGTGACTCATGCAGACTGTACAACACCAAATACACAAACACTAACACATGGCTTGGATTCAATGCACAGTCCATACCAGCAAAGGCACACACACCACACCACACTGTGACTCAATGCTCAGATTATACCAGCACACACACACGGCTCACTGTGTCCTAGTGCACAGAATATAACATCACACACACACACACACCCCCCACACTGTGACTCAATGCACAACCTGTACCTACACATACACACACACACACCTCACTGTGACAAAAAGTGCAGCCTATACCAGCACACACACACACACACCTCAATCTGACACAATGGTCAGCCAATATCAGAACACGCAGACACACACACACATCACTCTGACTCACTGCACATCCTATACCAGTGCACTCACACTCACACACACAAACACATGGCTGACTGTGAATCAATGCACACTATACCAGGACACACACACACACACACACACACGGCTCCATGTGACTCAGTGCACCGGATATGCTAGCAGACATACACACACAGAGAAGCACATACGGCAAACTGTGAGTCAATCCACAGCCCATACCTCCACACACGCACACAAACTGACACTCAAAAACACAGCTCAGTGTGATTCAATGCAAATCCTATACCAGAAAGTGCACACACACACACACAAAAACCTCCCTATGAATCAGTGCATAACGTATAACATCACACACGTACACCTCACTGTGACTCAAAGTGGTGCCTCTCCCTGCACATACACACACAAACAACTCAATATGACTCAATGTGTAGACTGTACCAGCACACACACACACACATGTGCACACACACCTCAGTGTGCCTCAATTGTCAGCCTATACCAGAACACACGGACACACACACCTCTCACTCTGACTCAATGCACAACGTATACCAGCGTGTACACACACTCACATGGCACAGTGAATCAATATATAACTGCACACACACACACACACACACACACAGACATGCACAGATGCAGGCCTCACTGTGACTCAATGCACAGTCTATACCAGTACACACAAACACACCAACACGCACTCACACCTGGCTCAATGGTACTGAAACAATCGCATATACCAGCACACACACACACAGCTCACTGTGACTCAATGCAGTCTGTATCACCACACACTCACACACAAACCCATGAGTCAATAAACCCCATACCAACACAATAAAGCCTATACCAGCACACAAACACACATGCACACACACACACACTAGACTGTGACTGAAAACGCTTCCTGTACCAGCACACAACACACAAACACCTCACTGTGACTCAATGCACAGCCTATACGAGCACACACATACACACAAAGCTCACAGTGACTCAATACAGAGTCTATACCAGTGCACACACAGACACACACACACACACAGCCCACTCTGTCTCAATGGTCATCCAGTGTCAGCACACACACACACACACACAAACACACACACTCGTTCAGGTCAAAGTGGATAAAACCACAGTCCACACCATCACAGACACACACACACTGCACTACTCACTGTGACTCAATGCACAGTCTACACCAGCAAATACACACACACACACACACACACACACACACACCTCCCACACATTTAACTGTGACTCAGTGCTGTGACTATACCAGCTCCCCACACACACATGGTTCACTGTGACTCAGTGCACAGCCAATTACTGTACACACACACACAGATACACACACATATTGCTCAGTTTGACCTAACAAACTGTCTGTAGCACCACATACACACATCCACACCTCAGAGACTCAATGATCAGCCTGTAACATCACACACACACACGCATACACAAATACACATACACCCACAGATACGGCTCGCTGTGATTCAATGCACAGCCTATAACACCACACAGAGACACCCATCACTCTGACTCAAACCGCAGCCTGTACCTGCACATACACACACAAAGAACCACCTTCTGGTACTCAATTCACAGCCTACTGCAGCACAAACACACACACACAAACACAACCATCACTGTGACTCAATGCACCTCCTATGACAGCATACACACTTGGCTCACTGTGAATCAATGCACAGCCTATACAAGAACACACACACACACCAACACGCACTCACACATGGCTCACTGGTAGTCAGTCAATCGCCTATACCAGGACACACACACACAGCTCGCTGTGACTCAATGAAGTCTGTATCACCACGCACTCACACACACACCCATGATTCAATAAAACCCATACCAGCACAATAAAGCCCATACCAGCACACAAAATCACATGCACACACACACACACCTGACTGTGACTGAAAAAGCTTTCTGTACCAGCACACACACACAGAAACACCTCACTGAGACGCAATGCACTGCCTATACGAGCAAACACTTAAACACACAGCTCACAGTGAATCAATACAGAGTCTATACCAGCACACACACAGACACACACAGAGCCCACTCTGTCTCAATGGTCATTCAGTGCTAGCACACACACACACACACACAGATACACACACACACACTCGTTCATGTCAAAGTGGATAAAAACACAGTCCACACCATCACAGACACACACACACTGCACTACTAACTGTGACTCAATGCACAGTATACACCAGCAAATACACACACACATGCACACACATCTCCTACACATTTAACTGTGACTCAGTGCTGTGACTATACCAGCTCCCCACACACACATGGTTCACCATGACTCAATGCAGAGCCAATAACTGTACACACACACACACATACACACACATATGTCTCAGTTTGACCTAACGACGAGTCTGTAGCACCACATACACACATGCACACCTCAGTGACTCAGTGTTCAACCTGTACCATCACACACACACATACAAAAATACACATACACACAAAAATACGGCTCGCTGTGATTCAATGCACAGCCTATTACACCACACAGAGACACCCATCTCTCTGACTCAAACCGCAGCCTGTACCTGCACATACACACACAAAGACCCACCTTCTGTGACTCAATTCACAGCCTACTGCAGCACACACACACACAAACACAACCATCACTGTGACTCAATGCACCTCCTATACCAGCATACACACATGACTCACTGTGGATCAATGCACAGCCTATACAAGAACACACAAACACACACTCACACATAACTGACTGTGACTCAGGGAACCACCTATAGCAGCACACACACACACACACACAAACATACACGGCTCTCTTGGACTCAATGCACTGCATATACCAGCACACACACACACACACACACACATATATGACTCACTGACTCAATGCATAGCCTGTACTGGCACACACACAAGGCTTACTGTGACTCAATGCAGAGTCTACACCAGCATACAAACACATGGCTCACTGTGACTCAATGTAATGCCTATGCCAGCACACACACACAGAGACACATGCATGGCTCTCTCTTATTCAATGCACGCACTATACCATCACAAACACAAACACACACACACATGCACAGTCACTGTGCCACAGTACACAGCCTATATCACAACACCCATGCAAAGACACATATGCATGGCTCTTTGTGACTCTATGCACACCCTATACTATGACATACACACATTCACACATGGCTCATTGTGAATCAGTGCACAGTCTGTAGTTCCAGGTATACACACACAGACACACACCTCAGTGATTCAATGAAAAGCCCATACCATCACACACACACACACATACACACACAGCTCACTGTGAATCAGTATACGGTCTTCAGCTCCATGTACATACACACACAACACACCTTAGTGAATCAATGCAGAGACCATACCAGCATACACACACACATACACACACCTGAGACTCAATGCTCTGCCTATTGCAGCACACACACACACACACACACACACACACACAGCTCACTGTGATTCAATACCAGCCTGTACCTGCACACACACACACTCTCACACACACCGCCGTGTGACTCAATGCAGCTTATACCACCACACAGACACACACACACACACACACACACCTCACTGTGACTCAATGCCAAGCCCATACAAGTAAACAGACACACACAACCATGGCTCACTGAGACTCAATGAACAGTGTATACTAGCACATACAAACACATGGCTCAATGTGAGTCAATGCATAGCCTATACCCGCACACACATACACAGAAACACACCTTAATGTGGCTCAGTGCACAGCCTATAGCAGTACACACACACACACCGCTCACTGATTCAATGCAAATCCCTTATCAGCATACACATACACATACACTCACCTAGGTGTGACTCAATTCTCAGCCTATAGCAGCACACACACACACCTTACTGTGACTCATGCAGACTCTACAGCACCAAATACACAAACACTAACACAGGGCTGGGATTCAATGCACAGTCCATACCAGCAAAGGCACACACACCACACCACACTGTGACTCAATGCTCAGATTATACCAGCACACACACATGGCTCACTGTGTCCTAGTGCACAGCATATAACATCACACACACACCCCACACTGTGACTCAATGCACAGCCTGTACCTACACATACACACACACACACCTCACTGTGACAAAAAGTGCAGCCTATGCCAGCACACACACACACCTCAATGTGACACAATGGTCAGCCTATACCAGAACATGCAGACACACACACATCACTGTGACTCAATGCACAGACTATACCAGCGTGCACACAAACACACAGCACTGTGACTCAATGTACAATGTATACCAAAACACACAAGCATACACACACACCTCAGTGTGACTCAATGCACAGCCTATACCAGCACCACACATACACACCTGCACAGATACAGGGTTCACTGTGACTCAATGCACAACCTATAGAAGAACACACACACATACCAACATGCACACACACATGGGTGACCGTGACTCAATCAATCGTGTATACCAGCACACACACACACGACTCACTGTGACTCAATGCAGTCTTTAGCACAACAAACACAGACAAACACACCCATTGAATCAATGAAAGCCCACCAACACACAACACACCCATGGCTCCGTGTTACACAATGCTCAGCCTCTAGCAGCACACACACACAGCCACACACACAGCCACACATATGCACGGCTCACTGTATCTCAATGTACATCTTATACCGGAACACACACACACACACACACACATACACGGCCACACACCACACTGTGACTCAAAGTTCAGAATATACCAGCATGCACACATGAAAACAGCTCACTCACACTCAGTGCATGGCTTATACCATCACGAAACACACACGTGTATCACTATGTGTCAATGCATAAACTATACCAGCATTCACACACACAAACACGGCCATGACTCAGTTCACAGACTTTACAAGCACACACACACACATGACTCACTGTCACCCAATAACCAGCCTACGCCAGGACAGACACACAAACACACCTCACTGTGAATGAATGCACAGCCTATACCAGTACAGAAACATACACAAACACACAAGGCACACTGTGACTAATAGCCAGCCTTTAGATGCAGACACATGCACACTCCCACAAACACACTTCACTGTGACACAATGCTCAGCCTGTAGCACAACACACAGACACACATACCCCCAGATGACTGTGAAAAATGCAAAGCATACACCAGCACACACCCACACACACAGTTCAATGTGAATAAATGCACAGCTTATAAAATCACACACAAATGCACACACACACACACATGGCTAACTGTGAGAGAATGCACAGAATGGAACAGCACCCACACACACAATCACACACACAACTCACTGTGATTCAATGTTCAGCTTCTACAAGAGCACTCACACATACACAGGGCTCACTGTGACTGAATGCGCAGCCTATACCAGCACACACACGAAAACACACAGCTCACTGTGATTCAATGCCCAGCCTATACTTGCACACACACGCACACTCACAATACACCTCACTGTGACTCAATGCTCAGCCTATACCAGCCCAGAGGTATTCACAAACACACACAGAGCTCACTGTGACTCAATGCACATTAACTTGAAGCAAACAACACACACACACACACACACACACATGGTTCTCTGTGACTCAGTTCACAGTCTATACTAGCATCACACCCACACTCACAGCTCACTGTGACTTACTGCACCACCTATATAGGCACACACATACACACAAAGCCATAGACACCCACGGCTCACTGAAACTCAGTGTACGTCTTGTACCGGCAAAACAAACTCACAGCCAAACTATGACTCAATGCTCAAACTATATCAGCACATGCACACGCAAACAGCTCACTGTGAATCAATTGACAGCCTATACCATCACAAACACATAAACAGCTCACTAGGAGTCAATGCATAGCCTATGTCTGCATGCATACACACACACACACACACACACACACACACACACATGGCCGTGACTCAGTTCACAGTCTGTACCAGCACATAATCACACATGGCTTACTGTGACAAAACACGCAACCGAACACAGCACATGTGGACACACACACACCCAGAGACACACATGACTCACTGTGACTCAATGCACTGTCCATA
This sequence comes from Grampus griseus, assembly GCF_964374135.1. Taxonomy (NCBI): domain Eukaryota; kingdom Metazoa; phylum Chordata; class Mammalia; order Artiodactyla; family Delphinidae; genus Grampus; species Grampus griseus. The sequence continues at coordinate 12,494,001 of NC_139016.1, read as the reverse complement.
TTTGCACAGACACACACACACAGATGGCTCACTGGGACCCTGTGCACAGCCTATACCAACAAACCCTCACAGACACTAACGGAGCACTGTGACTCAATGCATAGCCTATATCAACAGGCATACCCACACACACACAAAAATACGGCAATGTGACTCAGTGCACAGCTTATAACAGAACACATGCATGCACACACACAAAAACAAACATGGCTCACTGATACTCAATCCACAGTCTCTAAGAGCACACACACACTCACACTCAAACCTCACTGTGTCTGAACACACAAGCTATACTATTACACACTCACACAGACACTGACACACATGTCACTGTGACTCAATGCACAGCCTATCTCAGCACACACACACAGACATACAAATCTGAGACTCAATGCCCAGTGTACACCGGAACAGACATACACACCTCACTGTGACTCAATGCACAGCCTATACCAGCACACAAACACACACATGCACACACACACATGGCTCACTGTGACTCAATGCCCAGCATAAACCTGAAAAGACACACACTATCAGACACAAACATCACTGTTTCTCATTGAGTGGCTTTTACCACTGCACATAAACACAAACTCACACACACACCTCACTGTGACTCAATGTCCAGCCTATATGTTCACACACATGCACAATCACACACACACAGCTCACAGTGAATCAATGCAAAACATATAGCCACACAACATGCACAACCACACACAAACTCAATGTGAATCAATGCATAGCCTATACCAGCACACATGCATGCACACACACAGACTCAATGCACAGTCTATAGAGTGACACACAGAAACACATGGCTCAGTGTTACACAATGCCCAGCCTCTAGCAGCACACACACACAGACACAGCCACACACATGCACGGATCACTGTATCTCAATGTACATCTTATACCAGAACACACACACACACACACAGCTCATTGTGAAACAATGCAAAATATATACCAGCAGACACCCACACACCCACACTCACAGTTCAATGTGAATCAAGGCACAACCTATAAAAGCACACATGCATGCACACACACACACAACAAACTGTGACTGAATGCCCAGTATGTAACAGCACTCACACACACTCATACACACCTCACTGTTAACCAGTGTGCAGCTTCTACAAGCACACTCACATACACACACGGCTCACTGTAACTGAATGTGCACCCTATATCAGCACACACACAAACACACACAGCTCACTGTGCTTCAATGCCCACCCTATAATTGCACACACATGAACACTCACACACACACCACACTGTGACTCAATTCTCAGCCTATGCCAGCCCAGAGGTATTCAAAAACACACACAGAGCTACTGTGACTCAATGCACATTACCTAACAGCACACACACACACACACACAAACATACACGGCTCATTGGATTCAATGCACTGTCTAAACCAGCACACACACACACAAACACACACACATATATGACTCACTGACTCAATGCACAACCTGTACTGGCACACACACAAGGCTTACTGTGACTCAATGCAGAGTCTACACCAGCATACAAACACATGGCTCACTGTGACTCAATGTAATGCCTATGCCAGCACACACACACAGAGACACATGCATGGCTCTCTCTGATTCAATGCACATACTATACCATCACAAACACACACACACACACGCACAGTCACTGTGACACAATGCAGACCCTATACCACAACACCCATGCAAAGACACATATGCACGGCTCTTTGTGACTCTATGCACACCCTATACTATCACATACACACATTCACACATGGCTCATTGTGAATCAGTGCACAGTCTCTAGTTCCAGGTGTACACACACAGACACACCCCTCAGTGACTCAATGCAAAGCCCATACCATCACACACACACACACATACACACACAGCTCACTGTGAATCAGTGTACAGTCTTCAGCTCTATGTACATACACACACAACACACCTTAGTGAATCAATGCAGAGACCATACCAGCATACACACACACATACACACACCTGAGACTCAATGCTCTGCCTATTCCAGCACACTCACACACACACGCACGCACATGGTTCACTGTGATTCAATACCAGCCTGTACCTGCACACACACACACTCTCACACACACCGCCGTGTGACTCAATGCAGTTTATACCACCACACAGACACACACACACACACACCTCACTGTGACTCAACGCCAAGCCCATACAAGTAAACAGACACACACAACCATGGCTCACTGAGACTCAATGAACAGTGTATACTAGCACATACAAACACATGGTTCAATGTGAGTCAATGCATAGCCTATACCCGCACACACATACACAGAAACACACCTTAATGTGGCTCAGTGCACAGCCTATAGCAGTACACACACACACACACACTGCTCACTGATTCAATGCAAATCCCATATCAGCATACACATACACTCACCTAGGTGTGACTCAATTCTCAGCCAATAGCAGCACACACACACATCTTACTGTGACTCATGCAGACTGTACAACACCAAATACACAAACACTAACACATGGCTTGGATTCAATGCACAGTCCATACCAGCAAAGGCACACACACCACACCACACTGTGACTCAATGCTCAGATTATACCAGCACACACACACGGCTCACTGTGTCCTAGTGCACAGAATATAACATCACACACACACACACACACCCCACACTGTGACTCAATGCACAGCCTGTACCTACACATACACACACACACACCTCACTGTGACAAAAAGTGCAGCCTATACCAGCACACACACACACACACCTCAATCTGACACAATGGTCAGCCAATATCAGAACACGCAGACACACACACACATCACTCTGACTCACTGCACATCCTATACCAGTGCACTCACACTCACACACACAAACACATGGCTGACTGTGAATCAATGCACACTATACCAGGACACACACACACACACACACACACGGCTCCATGTGACTCAGTGCACCGGATATGCTAGCAGACATACACACACAGAGAAGCACATACGGCAAACTGTGAGTCAATCCACAGCCCATACCTCCACACACGCACACAAACTGACACTCAAAAACACAGCTCAGTGTGATTCAATGCAAATCCTATACCAGAAAGTGCACACACACACACACAAAAACCTCCCTATGAATCAGTGCATAACGTATAACATCACACACGTACACCTCACTGTGACTCAAAGTGGTGCCTCTCCCTGCACATACACACACAAACAACTCAATATGACTCAATGTGTAGACTGTACCAGCACACACACACACACATGTGCACACACACCTCAGTGTGCCTCAATTGTCAGCCTATACCAGAACACACGGACACACACACCTCTCACTCTGACTCAATGCACAACGTATACCAGCGTGTACACACACTCACATGGCACAGTGAATCAATATATAACTGCACACACACACACACACACACACACAGACATGCACAGATGCAGGCCTCACTGTGACTCAATGCACAGTCTATACCAGTACACACAAACACACCAACACGCACTCACACCTGGCTCAATGGTACTGAAACAATCGCATATACCAGCACACACACACACAGCTCACTGTGACTCAATGCAGTCTGTATCACCACACACTCACACACAAACCCATGAGTCAATAAACCCCATACCAACACAATAAAGCCTATACCAGCACACAAACACACATGCACACACACACACACTAGACTGTGACTGAAAACGCTTCCTGTACCGGCACACAACACACAAACACCTCACTGTGACTCAATGCACAGCCTATACGAGCACACACATACACACAAAGCTCACAGTGACTCAATACAGAGTCTATACCAGTGCACACACAGACACACACACACACACAGCCCACTCTGTCTCAATGGTCATCCAGTGTCAGCACACACACACACACACACAAACACACACACTCGTTCAGGTCAAAGTGGATAAAACCACAGTCCACACCATCACAGACACACACACACTGCACTACTCACTGTGACTCAATGCACAGTCTACACCAGCAAATACACACACACACACACACACACACACACACACCTCCCACACATTTAACTGTGACTCAGTGCTGTGACTATACCAGCTCCCCACACACACATGGTTCACTGTGACTCAGTGCACAGCCAATTACTGTACACACACACACAGATACACACACATATTGCTCAGTTTGACCTAACAAACTGTCTGTAGCACCACATACACACATCCACACCTCAGAGACTCAATGATCAGCCTGTAACATCACACACACACACGCATACACAAATACACATACACCCACAGATACGGCTCGCTGTGATTCAATGCACAGCCTATAACACGACACAGAGACACCCATCACTCTGACTCAAACCGCAGCCTGTACCTGCACATACACACACAAAGAACCACCTTCTGGTACTCAATTCACAGCCTACTGCAGCACAAACACACACACACAAACACAACCATCACTGTGACTCAATGCACCTCCTATGACAGCATACACACTTGGCTCACTGTGAATCAATGCACAGCCTATACAAGAACACACACACACACCAACACGCACTCACACATGGCTCACTGGTAGTCAGTCAATCGCCTATACCAGGACACACACACACAGCTCGCTGTGACTCAATGAAGTCTGTATCACCACGCACTCACACACACACCCATGATTCAATAAAACCCATACCAGCACAATAAAGCCCATACCAGCACACAAAATCACATGCGCACACACACACACCTGACTGTGACTGAAAAAGCTTTCTGTACCAGCACACACACACAGAAACACCTCACTGAGACGCAATGCACTGCCTATACGAGCAAACACTTAAACACACAGCTCACAGTGAATCAATACAGAGTCTATACCAGCACACACACAGACACACACAGAGCCCACTCTGTCTCAATGGTCATTCAGTGCTAGCACACACACACACACACACAGATACACACACACACACTCGTTCATGTCAAAGTGGATAAAAACACAGTCCACACCATCACAGACACACACACACTGCACTACTAACTGTGACTCAATGCACAGTATACACCAGCAAATACACACACACATGCACACACATCTCCTACACATTTAACTGTGACTCAGTGCTGTGACTATACCAGCTCCCCACACACACATGGTTCACCATGACTCAATGCAGAGCCAATAACTGTACACACACACACACATACACACACATATGTCTCAGTTTGACCTAACGACGAGTCTGTAGCACCACATACACACATGCACACCTCAGTGACTCAGTGTTCAACCTGTACCATCACACACACACACACATACAAAAATACACATACACACAAAAATACGGCTCGCTGTGATTCAATGCACAGCCTATTACACCACACAGAGACACCCATCTCTCTGACTCAAACCGCAGCCTGTACCTGCACATACACACACAAAGACCCACCTTCTGTGACTCAATTCACAGCCTACTGCAGCACACACACACACAAACACAACCATCACTGTGACTCAATGCACCTCCTATACCAGCATACACACATGACTCACTGTGGATCAATGCACAGCCTATACAAGAACACACAAACACACACTCACACATAACTGACTGTGACTCAGGGAACCACCTATAGCAGCACACACACACACACACACAAACATACACGGCTCTCTTGGACTCAATGCACTGCATATACCAGCACACACACACACACACACACACATATATGACTCACTGACTCAATGCATAGCCTGTACTGGCACACACACAAGGCTTACTGTGACTCAATGCAGAGTCTACACCAGCATACAAACACATGGCTCACTGTGACTCAATGTAATGCCTATGCCAGCACACACACACAGAGACACATGCATGGCTCTCTCTTATTCAATGCACGCACTATACCATCACAAACACAAACACACACACACATGCACAGTCACTGTGCCACAGTACACAGCCTATATCACAACACCCATGCAAAGACACATATGCATGGCTCTTTGTGACTCTATGCACACCCTATACTATGACATACACACATTCACACATGGCTCATTGTGAATCAGTGCACAGTCTGTAGTTCCAGGTATACACACACAGACACACACCTCAGTGATTCAATGAAAAGCCCATACCATCACACACACACACACATACACACACAGCTCACTGTGAATCAGTATACGGTCTTCAGCTCCATGTACATACACACACAACACACCTTAGTGAATCAATGCAGAGACCATACCAGCATACACACACACATACACACACCTGAGACTCAATGCTCTGCCTATTGCAGCACACACACACACACACACACACAGCTCACTGTGATTCAATACCAGCCTGTACCTGCACACACACACACTCTCACACACACCGCCGTGTGACTCAATGCAGCTTATACCACCACACAGACACACACACACACACACACACACCTCACTGTGACTCAATGCCAAGCCCATACAAGTAAACAGACACACACAACCATGGCTCACTGAGACTCAATGAACAGTGTATACTAGCACATACAAACACATGGCTCAATGTGAGTCAATGCATAGCCTATACCCGCACACACATACACAGAAACACACCTTAATGTGGCTCAGTGCACAGCCTATAGCAGTACACACACACACACCGCTCACTGATTCAATGCAAATCCCTTATCAGCATACACATACACATACACTCACCTAGGTGTGACTCAATTCTCAGCCTATAGCAGCACACACACACACCTTACTGTGACTCATGCAGACTCTACAGCACCAAATACACAAACACTAACACAGGGCTGGGATTCAATGCACAGTCCATACCAGCAAAGGCACACACACCACACCACACTGTGACTCAATGCTCAGATTATACCAGCACACACACATGGCTCACTGTGTCCTAGTGCACAGCATATAACATCACACACACACCCCACACTGTGACTCAATGCACAGCCTGTACCTACACATACACACACACACACCTCACTGTGACAAAAAGTGCAGCCTATGCCAGCACACACACACACCTCAATGTGACACAATGGTCAGCCTATACCAGAACATGCAGACACACACACATCACTGTGACTCAATGCACAGACTATACCAGCGTGCACACAAACACACAGCACTGTGACTCAATGTACAATGTATACCAAAACACACAAGCATACACACACACCTCAGTGTGACTCAATGCACAGCCTATACCAGCACCACACATACACACCTGCACAGATACAGTGTTCACTGTGACTCAATGCACAACCTATAGAAGAACACACACACATACCAACATGCACACACACATGGGTGACCGTGACTCAATCAATCGTGTATACCAGCACACACACACACGACTCACTGTGACTCAATGCAGTCTTTAGCACAACAAACACAGACACACACACCCATTGAATCAATGAAAGCCCACCAACACACAACACACCCATGGCTCCGTGTTACACAATGCTCAGCCTCTAGCAGCACACACACACACCCACACACACAGCCACACATATGCACGGCTCACTGTATCTCAATGTACATCTTATACCGGAACACACACACACACACACACACATACACGGCCACACACCACACTGTGACTCAAAGTTCAGAATATACCAGCATGCACACATGAAAACAGCTCACTCACACTCAGTGCATGGCTTATACCATCACGAAACACACACGTGTATCACTATGTGTCAATGCATAAACTATACCAGCATTCACACACACAAACACGGCCATGACTCAGTTCACAGACTTTACAAGCACACACACACACATGACTCACTGTCACCCAATAACCAGCCTACGCCAGGACAGACACACAAACACACCTCACTGTGAATGAATGCACAGCCTATACCAGTACAGAAACATACACAAACACACAAGGCACACTGTGACTAATAGCCAGCCTTTAGATGCAGACACATGCACACTCCCACAAACACACTTCACTGTGACACAATGCTCAGCCTGTAGCACAACACACAGACACACATACCCCCAGATGACTGTGAAAAATGCAAAGCATACACCAGCACACACCCACACACACAGTTCAATGTGAATAAATGCACAGCTTATAAAATCACACACAAATGCACACACACACACACATGGCTAACTGTGAGAGAATGCACAGAATGGAACAGCACCCACACACACAATCACACACACAACTCACTGTGATTCAATGTTCAGCTTCTACAAGAGCACTCACACATACACAGGGCTCACTGTGACTGAATGCGCAGCCTATACCAGCACACACACGAAAACACACAGCTCACTGTGATTCAATGCCCAGCCTATACTTGCACACACACGCACACTCACAACACACCTCACTGTGACTCAATGCTCAGCCTATACCAGCCCAGAGGTATTCACAAACACACACAGAGCTCACTGTGACTCAATGCACATTAACTTGAAGCAAACAACACACACACACACACACACACACATGGTTCTCTGTGACTCAGTTCACAGTCTATACTAGCATCACACCCACACTCACAGCTCACTGTGACTTACTGCACCACCTATATAGGCACACACATACACACAAAGCCATAGACACCCACGGCTCACTGAAACTCAGTGTACGTCTTGTACCGGCAAAACAAACTCACAGCCAAACTATGACTCAATGCTCAAACTATATCAGCACATGCACACGCAAACAGCTCACTGTGAATCAATTGACAGCCTATACCATCACAAACACATAAACAGCTCACTAGGAGTCAATGCATAGCCTATGTCTGCATGCATACACACACACACACACACACACACACACACACACATGACCGTGACTCAGTTCACAGTCTGTACCAGCACATAATCACACATGGCTTACTGTGACAAAACACGCAACCGAACACAGCACATGTGGACACACACACACCCAGAGACACACATGACTCACTGTGACTCAATGCACTGTCCATATTTGCACAGACACACACACACAGATGGCTCACTGGGACCCTGTGCACAGCCTATACCAACAAACCCTCACAGACACTAACGGAGCACTGTGACTCAATGCATAGCCTATATCAACAGGCATACCCACACACACACAAAAATACGGCAATGTGACTCAGTGCACAGCTTATAACAGAACACATGCATGCACACACACAAAAACAAACATGGCTCACTGATACTCAATCCACAGTCTCTAAGAGCACACACACACTCACACTCAAACCTCACTGTGTCTGAACACACAAGCTATACTATTACACACTCACACAGACACTGACACACATGTCACTGTGACTCAATGCACAGCCTATCTCAGCACACACACACAGACATACAAATCTGAGACTCAATGCCCAGTGTACACCGGAACAGACATACACACCTCACTGTGACTCAATGCACAGCCTATACCAGCACACAAACACACACATGCACACACACACATGGCTCACTGTGACTCAATGCCCAGCATAAACCTGAAAAGACACACACTATCAGACACAAACATCACTGTTTCTCATTGAGTGGCTTTTACCACTGCACATAAACACAAACTCACACACACACCTCACTGTGACTCAATGTCCAGCCTATATGTTCACACACATGCACAATCACACACACACAGCTCACAGTGAATAATGCAAAACATATAGCCACACAACATGCACAACCACACACAAACTCAATGTGAATCAATGCATAGCCTATACCAGCACACATGCATGCACACACACAGACTCAATGCACAGTCTATAGAGTGACACACAGAAACACATGGCTCAGTGTTACACAATGCCCAGCCTCTAGCAGCACACACACACAGACACAGCCACACACATGCACGGATCACTGTATCTCAATGTACATCTTATACCAGAACACACACACACACACACAGCTCATTGTGAAACAATGCAAAATATATACCAGCAGACACCCACACACCCACACTCACAGTTCAATGTGAATCAAGGCACAACCTATAAAAGCACACATGCATGCACACACACACACAACAAACTGTGACTGAATGCCCAGTATGTAACAGCACTCACACACACTCATACACACCTCACTGTTAACCAGTGTGCAGCTTCTACAAGCACACTCACATACACACACGGCTCACTGTAACTGAATGTGCACCCTATATCAGCACACACACAAACACACACAGCTCACTGTGCTTCAATGCCCACCCTATAATTGCACACACATGAACACTCACACACACACCACACTGTGACTCAATTCTCAGCCTATGCCAGCCCAGAGGTATTCAAAAACACACACAGAGCTACTGTGACTCAATGCACATTACCTAACAGCACACACACACACACACACAAACATACACGGCTCATTGGATTCAATGCACTGTCTAAACCAGCACACACACACACAAACACACACACATATATGACTCACTGACTCAATGCACAACCTGTACTGGCACACACACAAGGCTTACTGTGACTCAATGCAGAGTCTACACCAGCATACAAACACATGGCTCACTGTGACTCAATGTAATGCCTATGCCAGCACACACACACAGAGACACATGCATGGCTCTCTCTGATTCAATGCACATACTATACCATCACAAACACACACACACACACGCACAGTCACTGTGACACAATGCAGACCCTATACCACAACACCCATGCAAAGACACATATGCACGGCTCTTTGTGACTCTATGCACACCCTATACTATCACATACACACATTCACACATGGCTCATTGTGAATCAGTGCACAGTCTCTAGTTCCAGGTGTACACACACAGACACACCCCTCAGTGACTCAATGCAAAGCCCATACCATCACACACACACACACATACACACACAGCTCACTGTGAATCAGTGTACAGTCTTCAGCTCTATGTACATACACACACAACACACCTTAGTGAATCAATGCAGAGACCATACCAGCATACACACACACATACACACACCTGAGACTCAATGCTCTGCCTATTCCAGCACACTCACACACACACGCACGCACATGGTTCACTGTGATTCAATACCAGCCTGTACCTGCACACACACACACTCTCACACACACCGCCGTGTGACTCAATGCAGTTTATACCACCACACAGACACACACACACACACACCTCACTGTGACTCAACGCCAAGCCCATACAAGTAAACAGACACACACAACCATGGCTCACTGAGACTCAATGAACAGTGTATACTAGCACATACAAACACATGGTTCAATGTGAGTCAATGCATAGCCTATACCCGCACACACATACACAGAAACACACCTTAATGTGGCTCAGTGCACAGCCTATAGCAGTACACACACACACACACACTGCTCACTGATTCAATGCAAATCCCATATCAGCATACACATACACTCACCTAGGTGTGACTCAATTCTCAGCCAATAGCAGCACACACACACATCTTACTGTGACTCATGCAGACTGTACAACACCAAATACACAAACACTAACACATGGCTTGGATTCAATGCACAGTCCATACCAGCAAAGGCACACACACCACACCACACTGTGACTCAATGCTCAGATTATACCAGCACACACACACGGCTCACTGTGTCCTAGTGCACAGAATATAACATCACACACACACACACACCCCCCACACTGTGACTCAATGCACAGCCTGTACCTACACATACACACACACACACCTCACTGTGACAAAAAGTGCAGCCTATACCAGCACACACACACACACACCTCAATCTGACACAATGGTCAGCCAATATCAGAACACGCAGACACACACACACATCACTCTGACTCACTGCACATCCTATACCAGTGCACTCACACTCACACACACAAACACATGGCTGACTGTGAATCAATGCACACTATACCAGGACACACACACACACACACACACGGCTCCATGTGACTCAGTGCACCGGATATGCTAGCAGACATACACACACAGAGAAGCACATACGGCAAACTGTGAGTCAATCCACAGCCCATACCTCCACACACGCACACAAACTGACACTCAAAAACACAGCTCAGTGTGATTCAATGCAAATCCTATACCAGAAAGTGCACACACACACACACAAAAACCTCCCTATGAATCAGTGCATAACGTATAACATCACACACGTACACCTCACTGTGACTCAAAGTGGTGCCTCTCCCTGCACATACACACACAAACAACTCAATATGACTCAATGTGTAGACTGTACCAGCACACACACACACACATGTGCACACACACCTCAGTGTGCCTCAATTGTCAGCCTATACCAGAACACACGGACACACACACCTCTCACTCTGACTCAATGCACAACGTATACCAGCGTGTACACACACTCACATGGCACAGTGAATCAATATATAACTGCACACACACACACACACACACACAGACATGCACAGATGCAGGCCTCACTGTGACTCAATGCACAGTCTATACCAGTACACACAAACACACCAACACGCACTCACACCTGGCTCAATGGTACTGAAACAATCGCATATACCAGCACACACACACACAGCTCACTGTGACTCAATGCAGTCTGTATCACCACACACTCACACACAAACCCATGAGTCAAGAAACCCCATACCAACACAATAAAGCCTATACCAGCACACAAACACACATGCACACACACACACACTAGACTGTGACTGAAAACGCTTCCTGTACCAGCACACAACACACAAACACCTCACTGTGACTCAATGCACAGCCTATACGAGCACACACATACACACAAAGCTCACAGTGACTCAATACAGAGTCTATACCAGTGCACACACAGACACACACACACACACAGCCCACTCTGTCTCAATGGTCATCCAGTGTCAGCACACACACACACACACACAAACACACACACTCGTTCAGGTCAAAGTGGATAAAACCACAGTCCACACCATCACAGACACACACACACTGCACTACTCACTGTGACTCAATGCACAGTCTACACCAGCAAATACACACACACACACACACACACACACACACCTCCCACACATTTAACTGTGACTCAGTGCTGTGACTATACCAGCTCCCCACACACACATGGTTCACTGTGACTCAGTGCACAGCCAATTACTGTACACACACACACAGATACACACACATATTGCTCAGTTTGACCTAACAAACTGTCTGTAGCACCACATACACACATCCACACCTCAGAGACTCAATGATCAGCCTGTAACATCACACACACACACGCATACACAAATACACATACACCCACAGATACGGCTCGCTGTGATTCAATGCACAGCCTATAACACGACACAGAGACACCCATCACTCTGACTCAAACCGCAGCCTGTACCTGCACATACACACACAAAGAACCACCTTCTGGTACTCAATTCACAGCCTACTGCAGCACAAACACACACACACAAACACAACCATCACTGTGACTCAATGCACCTCCTATGACAGCATACACACTTGGCTCACTGTGAATCAATGCACAGCCTATACAAGAACACACACACACACCAACACGCACTCACACATGGCTCACTGGTAGTCAGTCAATCGCCTATACCAGGACACACACACACAGCTTGCTGTGACTCAATGAAGTCTGTATCACCACGCACTCACACACACACCCATGATTCAATAAAACCCATACCAGCACAATAAAGCCCATACCAGCACACAAAATCACATGCACACACACACACACCTGACTGTGACTGAAAAAGCTTTCTGTACCAGCACACACACACAGAAACACCTCACTGAGACGCAATGCACTGCCTATACGAGCAAACACTTAAACACACAGCTCACAGTGAATCAATACAGAGTCTATACCAGCACACACACAGACACACACAGAGCCCACTCTGTCTCAATGGTCATTCAGTGCTAGCACACACACACACACACACAGATACACACACACACACTCGTTCATGTCAAAGTGGATAAAAACACAGTCCACACCATCACAGACACACACACACTGCACTACTAACTGTGACTCAATGCACAGTATACACCAGCAAATACACACACACATGCACACACATCTCCTACACATTTAACTGTGACTCAGTGCTGTGACTATACCAGCTCCCCACACACACATGGTTCACCATGACTCAATGCAGAGCCAATAACTGTACACACACACACACATACACACACATATGTCTCAGTTTGACCTAACGACGAGTCTGTAGCACCACATACACACATGCACACCTCAGTGACTCAGTGTTCAACCTGTACCATCACACACACACACACATACAAAAATACACATACACACAAAAATACGGCTCGCTGTGATTCAATGCACAGCCTATTACACCACACAGAGACACCCATCTCTCTGACTCAAACCGCAGCCTGTACCTGCACATACACACACAAAGACCCACCTTCTGTGACTCAATTCACAGCCTACTGCAGCACACACACACACAAACACAACCATCACTGTGACTCAATGCACCTCCTATACCAGCATACACACATGACTCACTGTGGATCAATGCACAGCCTATACAAGAACACACAAACACACACTCACACATAACTGACTGTGACTCAGGGAACCACCTATAGCAGCACACACACACACACACACAAACATACACGGCTCTCTTGGACTCAATGCACTGCATATACCAGCACACACACACACACACACACACATATATGACTCACTGACTCAATGCATAGCCTGTACTGGCACACACACAAGGCTTACTGTGACTCAATGCAGAGTCTACACCAGCATACAAACACATGGCTCACTGTGACTCAATGTAATGCCTATGCCAGCACACACACACAGAGACACATGCATGGCTCTCTCTTATTCAATGCACGCACTATACCATCACAAACACAAACACACACACACATGCACAGTCACTGTGCCACAGTACACAGCCTATATCACAACACCCATGCAAAGACACATATGCATGGCTCTTTGTGACTCTATGCACACCCTATACTATGACATACACACATTCACACATGGCTCATTGTGAATCAGTGCACAGTCTGTAGTTCCAGGTATACACACACAGACACACACCTCAGTGATTCAATGAAAAGCCCATACCATCACACACACACACACATACACACACAGCTCACTGTGAATCAGTATACTGTCTTCAGCTCCATGTACATACACACACAACACACCTTAGTGAATCAATGCAGAGACCATACCAGCATACACACACACATACACACACCTGAGACTCAATGCTCTGCCTATTGCAGCACACACACACACACACACACACACACAGCTCACTGTGATTCAATACCAGCCTGTACCTGCACACACACACACTCTCACACACACCGCCGTGTGACTCAATGCAGCTTATACCACCACACAGACACACACACACACACACACACACCTCACTGTGACTCAATGCCAAGCCCATACAAGTAAACAGACACACACAACCATGGCTCACTGAGACTCAATGAACAGTGTATACTAGCACATACAAACACATGGCTCAATGTGAGTCAATGCATAGCCTATACCCGCACACACATACACAGAAACACACCTTAATGTGGCTCAGTGCACAGCCTATAGCAGTACACACACACACACCGCTCACTGATTCAATGCAAATCCCTTATCAGCATACACATACACATACACTCACCTAGGTGTGACTCAATTCTCAGCCTATAGCAGCACACACACACACCTTACTGTGACTCATGCAGACTCTACAGCACCAAATACACAAACACTAACACAGGGCTGGGATTCAATGCACAGTCCATACCAGCAAAGGCACACACACCACACCACACTGTGACTCAATGCTCAGATTATACCAGCACACACACATGGCTCACTGTGTCCTAGTGCACAGCATATAACATCACACACACACCCCACACTGTGACTCAATGCACAGCCTGTACCTACACATACACACACACACACCTCACTGTGACAAAAAGTGCAGCCTATGCCAGCACACACACACACCTCAATGTGACACAATGGTCAGCCTATACCAGAACATGCAGACACACACACATCACTGTGACTCAATGCACAGACTATACCAGCGTGCACACAAACACACAGCACTGTGACTCAATGTACAATGTATACCAAAACACACAAGCATACACACACACCTCAGTGTGACTCAATGCACAGCCTATACCAGCACCACACATACACACCTGCACAGATACAGGGTTCACTGTGACTCAATGCACAACCTATAGAAGAACACACACACATACCAACATGCACACACACATGGGTGACCGTGACTCAATCAATCGTGTATACCAGCACACACACACACGACTCACTGTGACTCAATGCAGTCTTTAGCACAACAAACACAGACACACACACCCATTGAATCAATGAAAGCCCACCAACACACAACACACCCATGGCTCCGTGTTACACAATGCTCAGCCTCTAGCAGCACACACACACAGCCACACACACAGCCACACATATGCACGGCTCACTGTATCTCAATGTACATCTTATACCGGAACACACACACACACACACACACACACATACACGGCCACACACCACACTGTGACTCAAAGTTCAGAATATACCAGCATGCACACATGAAAACAGCTCACTCACACTCAGTGCATGGCTTATACCATCACGAAACACACACGTGTATCACTATGTGTCAATGCATAAACTATACCAGCATTCACACACACAAACACGGCCATGACTCAGTTCACAGACTTTACAAGCACACACACACACATGACTCACTGTCACCCAATAACCAGCCTACGCCAGGACAGACACACAAACACACCTCACTGTGAATGAATGCACAGCCTATACCAGTACAGAAACATACACAAACACACAAGGCACACTGTGACTAATAGCCAGCCTTTAGATGCAGACACATGCGCACTCACACAAACACACTTCACTGTGACACAATGCTCAGCCTGTAGCACAACACACAGACACACATACCCCCAGATGACTGTGAAAAATGCAAAGCATACACCAGCACACACCCACACACACAGTTCAATGTGAATAAATGCACAGCTTATAAAATCACACACAAATGCACACACACACACACATGGCTAACTGTGAGAGAATGCACAGAATGGAACAGCACCCACACACACAATCACACACACAACTCACTGTGATTCAATGTTCAGCTTCTACAAGAGCACTCACACATACACAGGGCTCACTGTGACTGAATGCGCAGCCTATACCAGCACACACACGAAAACACACAGCTCACTGTGATTCAATGCCCAGCCTATACTTGCACACACACGCACACTCACAACACACCTCACTGTGACTCAATGCTCAGCCTATACCAGCCCAGAGGTATTCACAAACACACACAGAGCTCACTGTGACTCAATGCACATTAACTTGAAGCAAACAACACACACACACACACACACACACGGTTCTCTGTGACTCAGTTCACAGTCTATACTAGCATCACACCCACACTCACAGCTCACTGTGACTTACTGCACCACCTATATAGGCACACACATACACACAAAGCCATAGACACCCACGGCTCACTGAAACTCAGTGTACGTCTTGTACCGGCAAAACAAACTCACAGCCAAACTATGACTCAATGCTCAAACTATATCAGCACATGCACACGCAAACAGCTCACTGTGAATCAATTGACAGCCTATACCATCACAAACACATAAACAGCTCACTAGGAGTCAATGCATAGCCTATGTCTGCATGCATACACACACACACACACACACACACACACACACACGGCCGTGACTCAGTTCACAGTCTGTACCAGCACATAATCACACATGGCTTACTGTGACAAAACACGCAACCGAACACAGCACATGTGGACACACACACACCCAGAGACACACATGACTCACTGTGACTCAATGCACTGTCCATATTTGCACAGACACACACACACAGATGGCTCACTGGGACCCTGTGCACAGCCTATACCAACAAACCCTCACAGACACTAACGGAGCACTGTGACTCAATGCATAGCCTATATCAACAGGCATACCCACACACACACAAAAATACGGCAATGTGACTCAGTGCACAGCTTATAACAGAACACATGCATGCACACACACAAAAACAAACATGGCTCACTGATACTCAATCCACAGTCTCTAAGAGCACACACACACTCACACTCAAACCTCACTGTGTCTGAACACACAAGCTATACTATTACACACTCACACAGACACTGACACACATGTCACTGTGACTCAATGCACAGCCTATCTCAGCACACACACACAGACATACAAATCTGAGACTCAATGCCCAGTGTACACCGGAACAGACATACACACCTCACTGTGACTCAATGCACAGCCTATACCAGCACACAAACACACACATGCACACACACACATGGCTCACTGTGACTCAATGCCCAGCATAAACCTGAAAAGACACACACTATCAGACACAAACATCACTGTTTCTCATTGAGTGGCTTTTACCACTGCACATAAACACAAACTCACACACACACCTCACTGTGACTCAATGTCCAGCCTATATGTTCACACACATGCACAATCACACACACACAGCTCACAGTGAATCAATGCAAAACATATAGCCACACAACATGCACAACCACACACAAACTCAATGTGAATCAATGCATAGCCTATACCAGCACACATGCATGCACACACACAGACTCAATGCACAGTCTATAGAGTGACACACAGAAACACATGGCTCAGTGTTACACAATGCCCAGCCTCTAGCAGCACACACACACAGACACAGCCACACACATGCACGGATCACTGTATCTCAATGTACATCTTATACCAGAACACACACACACACACACAGCTCATTGTGAAACAATGCAAAATATATACCAGCAGACACCCACACACCCACACTCACAGTTCAATGTGAATCAAGGCACAACCTATAAAAGCACACATGCATGCACACACACACACAACAAACTGTGACTGAATGCCCAGTATGTAACAGCACTCACACACACTCATACACACCTCACTGTTAACCAGTGTGCAGCTTCTACAAGCACACTCACATACACACACGGCTCACTGTAACTGAATGTGCACCCTATATCAGCACACACACAAACACACACAGCTCACTGTGCTTCAATGCCCACCCTATACTTGCACACACATGAACACTCACACACACACCACACTGTGACTCAATTCTCAGCCTATGCCAGCCCAGAGGTATTCAAAAACACACACAGAGCTACTGTGACTCAATGCACATTACCTAACAGCACACACACACACACACACAAACATACACGGCTCATTGGATTCAATGCACTGTCTAAACCAGCACACACACACACAAACACACACACATATATGACTCACTGACTCAATGCACAACCTGTACTGGCACACACACAAGGCTTACTGTGACTCAATGCAGAGTCTACACCAGCATACAAACACATGGCTCACTGTGACTCAATGTAATGCCTATGCCAGCACACACACACAGAGACACATGCATGGCTCTCTCTGATTCAATGCACATACTATACCATCACAAACACACACACACACACGCACAGTCACTGTGACACAATGCAGACCCTATACCACAACACCCATGCAAAGACACATATGCACGGCTCTTTGTGACTCTATGCACACCCTATACTATCACATACACACATTCACACATGGCTCATTGTGAATCAGTGCACAGTCTCTAGTTCCAGGTGTACACACACAGACACACCCCTCAGTGACTCAATGCAAAGCCCATACCATCACACACACACACACATACACACACAGCTCACTGTGAATCAGTGTACAGTCTTCAGCTCTATGTACATACACACACAACACACCTTAGTGAATCAATGCAGAGACCATACCAGCATACACACACACATACACACACCTGAGACTCAATGCTCTGCCTATTCCAGCACACTCACACACACACGCACGCACATGGTTCACTGTGATTCAATACCAGCCTGTACCTGCACACACACACACTCTCACACACACCGCCGTGTGACTCAATGCAGTTTATACCACCACACAGACACACACACACACACACCTCACTGTGACTCAACGCCAAGCCCATACAAGTAAACAGACACACACAACCATGGCTCACTGAGACTCAATGAACAGTGTATACTAGCACATACAAACACATGGTTCAATGTGAGTCAATGCATAGCCTATACCCGCACACACATACACAGAAACACACCTTAATGTGGCTCAGTGCACAGCCTATAGCAGTACACACACACACACACTGCTCACTGATTCAATGCAAATCCCATATCAGCATACACATACACTCACCTAGGTGTGACTCAATTCTCAGCCAATAGCAGCACACACACACATCTTACTGTGACTCATGCAGACTGTACAACACCAAATACACAAACACTAACACATGGCTTGGATTCAATGCACAGTCCATACCAGCAAAGGCACACACACCACACCACACTGTGACTCAATGCTCAGATTATACCAGCACACACACACGGCTCACTGTGTCCTAGTGCACAGAATATAACATCACACACACACACACACACCCCACACTGTGACTCAATGCACAGCCTGTACCTACACATACACACACACACACCTCACTGTGACAAAAAGTGCAGCCTATACCAGCACACACACACACACACCTCAATCTGACACAATGGTCAGCCAATATCAGAACACGCAGACACACACACACATCACTCTGACTCACTGCACATCCTATACCAGTGCACTCACACTCACACACACAAACACATGGCTGACTGTGAATCAATGCACACTATACCAGGACACACACACACACACACACACACACGGCTCCATGTGACTCAGTGCACCGGATATGCTAGCAGACATACACACACAGAGAAGCACATACGGCAAACTGTGAGTCAATCCACAGCCCATACCTCCACACACGCACACAAACTGACACTCAAAAACACAGCTCAGTGTGATTCAATGCAAATCCTATACCAGAAAGTGCACACACACACACACAAAAACCTCCCTATGAATCAGTGCATAACGTATAACATCACACACGTACACCTCACTGTGACTCAAAGTGGTGCCTCTCCCTGCACATACACACACAAACAACTCAATATGACTCAATGTGTAGACTGTACCAGCACACACACACACACATGTGCACACACACCTCAGTGTGCCTCAATTGTCAGCCTATACCAGAACACACGGACACACACACCTCTCACTCTGACTCAATGCACAACGTATACCAGCGTGTACACACACTCACATGGCACAGTGAATCAATATATAACTGCACACACACACACACACACACACACAGACATGCACAGATGCAGGCCTCACTGTGACTCAATGCACAGTCTATACCAGTACACACAAACACACCAACACGCACTCACACCTGGCTCAATGGTACTGAAACAATCGCATATACCAGCACACACACACACAGCTCACTGTGACTCAATGCAGTCTGTATCACCACACACTCACACACAAACCCATGAGTCAAGAAACCCCATACCAACACAATAAAGCCTATACCAGCACACAAACACACATGCACACACACACACACTAGACTGTGACTGAAAACGCTTCCTGTACCAGCACACAACACACAAACACCTCACTGTGACTCAATGCACAGCCTATACGAGCACACACATACACACAAAGCTCACAGTGACTCAATACAGAGTCTATACCAGTGCACACACAGACACACACACACACACAGCCCACTCTGTCTCAATGGTCATCCAGTGTCAGCACACACACACACACACACAAACACACACACTCGTTCAGGTCAAAGTGGATAAAACCACAGTCCACACCATCACAGACACACACACACTGCACTACTCACTGTGACTCAATGCACAGTCTACACCAGCAAATACACACACACACACACACACACACACACACCTCCCACACATTTAACTGTGACTCAGTGCTGTGACTATACCAGCTCCCCACACACACATGGTTCACTGTGACTCAGTGCACAGCCAATTACTGTACACACACACACAGATACACACACATATTGCTCAGTTTGACCTAACAAACTGTCTGTAGCACCACATACACACATCCACACCTCAGAGACTCAATGATCAGCCTGTAACATCACACACACACACGCATACACAAATACACATACACCCACAGATACGGCTCGCTGTGATTCAATGCACAGCCTATAACACGACACAGAGACACCCATCACTCTGACTCAAACCGCAGCCTGTACCTGCACATACACACACAAAGAACCACCTTCTGGTACTCAATTCACAGCCTACTGCAGCACAAACACACACACACAAACACAACCATCACTGTGACTCAATGCACCTCCTATGACAGCATACACACTTGGCTCACTGTGAATCAATGCACAGCCTATACAAGAACACACACACACACCAACACGCACTCACACATGGCTCACTGGTAGTCAGTCAATCGCCTATACCAGGACACACACACACAGCTCGCTGTGACTCAATGAAGTCTGTATCACCACGCACTCACACACACACCCATGATTCAATAAAACCCATACCAGCACAATAAAGCCCATACCAGCACACAAAATCACATGCACACACACACACACCTGACTGTGACTGAAAAAGCTTTCTGTACCAGCACACACACACAGAAACACCTCACTGAGACGCAATGCACTGCCTATACGAGCAAACACTTAAACACACAGCTCACAGTGAATCAATACAGAGTCTATACCAGCACACACACAGACACACACAGAGCCCACTCTGTCTCAATGGTCATTCAGTGCTAGCACACACACACACACACACAGATACACACACACACACTCGTTCATGTCAAAGTGGATAAAAACACAGTCCACACCATCACAGACACACACACACTGCACTACTAACTGTGACTCAATGCACAGTATACACCAGCAAATACACACACACATCTCCTACACATTTAACTGTGACTCAGTGCTGTGACTATACCAGCTCCCCACACACACATGGTTCACCATGACTCAATGCAGAGCCAATAACTGTACACACACACACACATACACACACATATGTCTCAGTTTGACCTAACGACGAGTCTGTAGCACCACATACACACATGCACACCTCAGTGACTCAGTGTTCAACCTGTACCATCACACACACACACACATACAAAAATACACATACACACAAAAATACGGCTCGCTGTGATTCAATGCACAGCCTATTACACCACACAGAGACACCCATCTCTCTGACTCAAACCGCAGCCTGTACCTGCACATACACACACAAAGACCCACCTTCTGTGACTCAATTCACAGCCTACTGCAGCACACACACACACAAACACAACCATCACTGTGACTCAATGCACCTCCTATACCAGCATACACACATGACTCACTGTGGATCAATGCACAGCCTATACAAGAACACACAAACACACACTCACACATAACTGACTGTGACTCAGGGAACCACCTATAGCAGCACACACACACACACACACAAACATACACGGCTCTCTTGGACTCAATGCACTGCATATACCAGCACACACACACACACACACACACACATATATGACTCACTGACTCAATGCATAGCCTGTACTGGCACACACACAAGGCTTACTGTGACTCAATGCAGAGTCTACACCAGCATACAAACACATGGCTCACTGTGACTCAATGTAATGCCTATGCCAGCACACACACACAGAGACACATGCATGGCTCTCTCTTATTCAATGCACGCACTATACCATCACAAACACAAACACACACACACATGCACAGTCACTGTGCCACAGTACACAGCCTATATCACAACACCCATGCAAAGACACATATGCATGGCTCTTTGTGACTCTATGCACACCCTATACTATGACATACACACATTCACACATGGCTCATTGTGAATCAGTGCACAGTCTGTAGTTCCAGGTATACACACACAGACACACACCTCAGTGATTCAATGAAAAGCCCATACCATCACACACACACACACATACACACACAGCTCACTGTGAATCAGTATACGGTCTTCAGCTCCATGTACATACACACACAACACACCTTAGTGAATCAATGCAGAGACCATACCAGCATACACACACACATACACACACCTGAGACTCAATGCTCTGCCTATTGCAGCACACACACACACACACACACACACAGAGCTCACTGTGATTCAATACCAGCCTGTACCTGCACACACACACACTCTCACACACACCGCCGTGTGACTCAATGCAGCTTATACCACCACACAGACACACACACACACACACACACCTCACTGTGACTCAATGCCAAGCCCATACAAGTAAACAGACACACACAACCATGGCTCACTGAGACTCAATGAACAGTGTATACTAGCACATACAAACACATGGCTCAATGTGAGTCAATGCATAGCCTATACCCGCACACACATACACAGAAACACACCTTAATGTGGCTCAGTGCACAGCCTATAGCAGTACACACACACACACCGCTCACTGATTCAATGCAAATCCCTTATCAGCATACACATACACATACACTCACCTAGGTGTGACTCAATTCTCAGCCTATAGCAGCACACACACACACCTTACTGTGACTCATGCAGACTCTACAGCACCAAATACACAAACACTAACACAGGGCTGGGATTCAATGCACAGTCCATACCAGCAAAGGCACACACACCACACCACACTGTGACTCAATGCTCAGATTATACCAGCACACACACATGGCTCACTGTGTCCTAGTGCACAGCATATAACATCACACACACACCCCACACTGTGACTCAATGCACAGCCTGTACCTACACATACACACACACACACCTCACTGTGACAAAAAGTGCAGCCTATGCCAGCACACACACACACCTCAATGTGACACAATGGTCAGCCTATACCAGAACATGCAGACACACACACATCACTGTGACTCAATGCACAGACTATACCAGCGTGCACACAAACACACAGCACTGTGACTCAATGTACAATGTATACCAAAACACACAAGCATACACACACACCTCAGTGTGACTCAATGCACAGCCTATACCAGCACCACACATACACACCTGCACAGATACAGTGTTCACTGTGACTCAATGCACAACCTATAGAAGAACACACACACATACCAACATGCACACACACATGGGTGACCGTGACTCAATCAATCGTGTATACCAGCACACACACACACGACTCACTGTGACTCAATGCAGTCTTTAGCACAACAAACACAGACACACACACCCATTGAATCAATGAAAGCCCACCAACACACAACACACCCATGGCTCCGTGTTACACAATGCTCAGCCTCTAGCAGCACACACACACACCCACACACACAGCCACACATATGCACGGCTCACTGTATCTCAATGTACATCTTATACCGGAACACACACACACACACACACACATACACGGCCACACACCACACTGTGACTCAAAGTTCAGAATATACCAGCATGCACACATGAAAACAGCTCACTCACACTCAGTGCATGGCTTATACCATCACGAAACACACACGTGTATCACTATGTGTCAATGCATAAACTATACCAGCATTCACACACACAAACACGGCCATGACTCAGTTCACAGACTTTACAAGCACACACACACACATGACTCACTGTCACCCAATAACCAGCCTACGCCAGGACAGACACACAAACACACCTCACTGTGAATGAATGCACAGCCTATACCAGTACAGAAACATACACAAACACACAAGGCACACTGTGACTAATAGCCAGCCTTTAGATGCAGACACATGCACACTCCCACAAACACACTTCACTGTGACACAATGCTCAGCCTGTAGCACAACACACAGACACACATACCCCCAGATGACTGTGAAAAATGCAAAGCATACACCAGCACACACCCACACACACAGTTCAATGTGAATAAATGCACAGCTTATAAAATCACACACAAATGCACACACACACACACATGGCTAACTGTGAGAGAATGCACAGAATGGAACAGCACCCACACACACAATCACACACACAACTCACTGTGATTCAATGTTCAGCTTCTACAAGAGCACTCACACATACACAGGGCTCACTGTGACTGAATGCGCAGCCTATACCAGCACACACACGAAAACACACAGCTCACTGTGATTCAATGCCCAGCCTATACTTGCACACACACGCACACTCACAACACACCTCACTGTGACTCAATGCTCAGCCTATACCAGCCCAGAGGTATTCACAAACACACACAGAGCTCACTGTGACTCAATGCACATTAACTTGAAGCAAACAACACACACACACACACACACACACATGGTTCTCTGTGACTCAGTTCACAGTCTATACTAGCATCACACCCACACTCACAGCTCACTGTGACTTACTGCACCACCTATATAGGCACACACATACACACAAAGCCATAGACACCCACGGCTCACTGAAACTCAGTGTACGTCTTGTACCGGCAAAACAAACTCACAGCCAAACTATGACTCAATGCTCAAACTATATCAGCACATGCACATGCAAACAGCTCACTGTGAATCAATTGACAGCCTATACCATCACAAACACATAAACAGCTCACTAGGAGTCAATGCATAGCCTATGTCTGCATGCATACACACACACACACACACACACACACACACACACATGACCGTGACTCAGTTCACAGTCTGTACCAGCACATAATCACACATGGCTTACTGTGACAAAACACGCAACCGAACACAGCACATGTGGACACACACACACCCAGAGACACACATGACTCACTGTGACTCAATGCACTGTCCATATTTGCACAGACACACACACACAGATGGCTCACTGGGACCCTGTGCACAGCCTATACCAACAAACCCTCACAGACACTAACGGAGCACTGTGACTCAATGCATAGCCTATATCAACAGGCATACCCACACACACACAAAAATACGGCAATGTGACTCAGTGCACAGCTTATAACAGAACACATGCATGCACACACACAAAAACAAACATGGCTCACTGATACTCAATCCACAGTCTCTAAGAGCACACACACACTCACACTCAAACCTCACTGTGTCTGAACACACAAGCTATACTATTACACACTCACACAGACACTGACACACATGTCACTGTGACTCAATGCACAGCCTATCTCAGCACACACACACAGACATACAAATCTGAGACTCAATGCCCAGTGTACACCGGAACAGACATACACACCTCACTGTGACTCAATGCACAGCCTATACCAGCACACAAACACACACATGCACACACACACATGGCTCACTGTGACTCAATGCCCAGCATAAACCTGAAAAGACACACACTATCAGACACAAACATCACTGTTTCTCGTTGAGTGGCTTTTACCACTGCACATAAACACAAACTCACACACACACCTCACTGTGACTCAATGTCCAGCCTATATGTTCACACACATGCACAATCACACACACACAGCTCACAGTGAATAATGCAAAACATATAGCCACACAACATGCACAACCACACACAAACTCAATGTGAATCAATGCATAGCCTATACCAGCACACATGCATGCACACACACAGACTCAATGCACAGTCTATAGAGTGACACACAGAAACACATGGCTCAGTGTTACACAATGCCCAGCCTCTAGCAGCACACACACACAGACACAGCCACACACATGCACGGATCACTGTATCTCAATGTACATCTTATACCAGAACACACACACACACACACAGCTCATTGTGAAACAATGCAAAATATATACCAGCAGACACCCACACACCCACACTCACAGTTCAATGTGAATCAAGGCACAACCTATAAAAGCACACATGCATGCACACACACACACAACAAACTGTGACTGAATGCCCAGTATGTAACAGCACTCACACACACTCATACACACCTCACTGTTAACCAGTGTGCAGCTTCTACAAGCACACTCACATACACACACGGCTCACTGTAACTGAATGTGCACCCTATATCAGCACACACACAAACACACACAGCTCACTGTGCTTCAATGCCCACCCTATACTTGCACACACATGAACACTCACACACACACCACACTGTGACTCAATTCTCAGCCTATGCCAGCCCAGAGGTATTCAAAAACACACACAGAGCTACTGTGACTCAATGCACATTACCTAACAGCACACACACACACACACACAAACATACACGGCTCATTGGATTCAATGCACTGTCTAAACCAGCACACACACACACAAACACACACACATATATGACTCACTGACTCAATGCACAACCTGTACTGGCACACACACAAGGCTTACTGTGACTCAATGCAGAGTCTACACCAGCATACAAACACATGGCTCACTGTGACTCAATGTAATGCCTATGCCAGCACACACACACAGAGACACATGCATGGCTCTCTCTGATTCAATGCACATACTATACCATCACAAACACACACACACACACGCACAGTCACTGTGACACAATGCAGACCCTATACCACAACACCCATGCAAAGACACATATGCACGGCTCTTTGTGACTCTATGCACACCCTATACTATCACATACACACATTCACACATGGCTCATTGTGAATCAGTGCACAGTCTCTAGTTCCAGGTGTACACACACAGACACACCCCTCAGTGACTCAATGCAAAGCCCATACCATCACACACACACACACATACACACACAGCTCACTGTGAATCAGTGTACAGTCTTCAGCTCTATGTACATACACACACAACACACCTTAGTGAATCAATGCAGAGACCATACCAGCATACACACACACATACACACACCTGAGACTCAATGCTCTGCCTATTCCAGCACACTCACACACACACGCACGCACATGGTTCACTGTGATTCAATACCAGCCTGTACCTGCACACACACACACTCTCACACACACCGCCGTGTGACTCAATGCAGTTTATACCACCACACAGACACACACACACACACACCTCACTGTGACTCAACGCCAAGCCCATACAAGTAAACAGACACACACAACCATGGCTCACTGAGACTCAATGAACAGTGTATACTAGCACATACAAACACATGGTTCAATGTGAGTCAATGCATAGCCTATACCCGCACACACATACACAGAAACACACCTTAATGTGGCTCAGTGCACAGCCTATAGCAGTACACACACACACACACACTGCTCACTGATTCAATGCAAATCCCATATCAGCATACACATACACTCACCTAGGTGTGACTCAATTCTCAGCCAATAGCAGCACACACACACATCTTACTGTGACTCATGCAGACTGTACAACACCAAATACACAAACACTAACACATGGCTTGGATTCAATGCACAGTCCATACCAGCAAAGGCACACACACCACACCACACTGTGACTCAATGCTCAGATTATACCAGCACACACACACGGCTCACTGTGTCCTAGTGCACAGAATATAACATCACACACACACACACACCCCCCACACTGTGACTCAATGCACAGCCTGTACCTACACATACACACACACACACCTCACTGTGACAAAAAGTGCAGCCTATACCAGCACACACACACACACACCTCAATCTGACACAATGGTCAGCCAATATCAGAACACGCAGACACACACACACATCACTCTGACTCACTGCACATCCTATACCAGTG
The DNA here is from genome assembly GCF_964374135.1 of Grampus griseus. Classification (NCBI taxonomy): domain Eukaryota; kingdom Metazoa; phylum Chordata; class Mammalia; order Artiodactyla; family Delphinidae; genus Grampus; species Grampus griseus. The sequence goes on along the minus strand of NC_139016.1, from coordinate 12,464,053 downwards.
CACTCACACTCACACACACAAACACATGGCTGACTGTGAATCAATGCACACTATACCAGGACACACACACACACACACACACGGCTCCATGTGACTCAGTGCACCGGATATGCTAGCAGACATACACACACAGAGAAGCACATACGGCAAACTGTGAGTCAATCCACAGCCCATACCTCCACACACGCACACAAACTGACACTCAAAAACACAGCTCAGTGTGATTCAATGCAAATCCTATACCAGAAAGTGCACACACACACACACAAAAACCTCCCTATGAATCAGTGCATAACGTATAACATCACACACGTACACCTCACTGTGACTCAAAGTGGTGCCTCTCCCTGCACATACACACACAAACAACTCAATATGACTCAATGTGTAGACTGTACCAGCACACACACACACACATGTGCACACACACCTCAGTGTGCCTCAATTGTCAGCCTATACCAGAACACACGGACACACACACCTCTCACTCTGACTCAATGCACAACGTATACCAGCGTGTACACACACTCACATGGCACAGTGAATCAATATATAACTGCACACACACACACACACACACACAGACATGCACAGATGCAGGCCTCACTGTGACTCAATGCACAGTCTATACCAGTACACACAAACACACCAACACGCACTCACACCTGGCTCAATGGTACTGAAACAATCGCATATACCAGCACACACACACACAGCTCACTGTGACTCAATGCAGTCTGTATCACCACACACTCACACACAAACCCATGAGTCAAGAAACCCCATACCAACACAATAAAGCCTATACCAGCACACAAACACACATGCACACACACACACACTAGACTGTGACTGAAAACGCTTCCTGTACCAGCACACAACACACAAACACCTCACTGTGACTCAATGCACAGCCTATACGAGCACACACATACACACAAAGCTCACAGTGACTCAATACAGAGTCTATACCAGTGCACACACAGACACACACACACACACAGCCCACTCTGTCTCAATGGTCATCCAGTGTCAGCACACACACACACACACACAAACACACACACTCGTTCAGGTCAAAGTGGATAAAACCACAGTCCACACCATCACAGACACACACACACTGCACTACTCACTGTGACTCAATGCACAGTCTACACCAGCAAATACACACACACACACACACACACACCTCCCACACATTTAACTGTGACTCAGTGCTGTGACTATACCAGCTCCCCACACACACATGGTTCACTGTGACTCAGTGCACAGCCAATTACTGTACACACACACACAGATACACACACATATTGCTCAGTTTGACCTAACAAACTGTCTGTAGCACCACATACACACATCCACACCTCAGAGACTCAATGATCAGCCTGTAACATCACACACACACACGCATACACAAATACACATACACCCACAGATACAGCTCGCTGTGATTCAATGCACAGCCTATAACACGACACAGAGACACCCATCACTCTGACTCAAACCGCAGCCTGTACCTGCACATACACACACAAAGAACCACCTTCTGGTACTCAATTCACAGCCTACTGCAGCACAAACACACACACACAAACACAACCATCACTGTGACTCAATGCACCTCCTATGACAGCATACACACTTGGCTCACTGTGAATCAATGCACAGCCTATACAAGAACACACACACACACCAACACGCACTCACACATGGCTCACTGGTAGTCAGTCAATCGCCTATACCAGGACACACACACACAGCTCGCTGTGACTCAATGAAGTCTGTATCACCACGCACTCACACACACACCCATGATTCAATAAAACCCATACCAGCACAATAAAGCCCATACCAGCACACAAAATCACATGCACACACACACACACCTGACTGTGACTGAAAAAGCTTTCTGTACCAGCACACACACACAGAAACACCTCACTGAGACGCAATGCACTGCCTATACGAGCAAACACTTAAACACACAGCTCACAGTGAATCAATACAGAGTCTATACCAGCACACACACAGACACACACAGAGCCCACTCTGTCTCAATGGTCATTCAGTGCTAGCACACACACACACACACACAGATACACACACACACACTCGTTCATGTCAAAGTGGATAAAAACACAGTCCACACCATCACAGACACACACACACTGCACTACTAACTGTGACTCAATGCACAGTATACACCAGCAAATACACACACACATGCACACACATCTCCTACACATTTAACTGTGACTCAGTGCTGTGACTATACCAGCTCCCCACACACACATGGTTCACCATGACTCAATGCAGAGCCAATAACTGTACACACACACACACATACACACACATATGTCTCAGTTTGACCTAACGACGAGTCTGTAGCACCACATACACACATGCACACCTCAGTGACTCAGTGTTCAACCTGTACCATCACACACACACACACATACAAAAATACACATACACACAAAAATACGGCTCGCTGTGATTCAATGCACAGCCTATTACACCACACAGAGACACCCATCTCTCTGACTCAAACCGCAGCCTGTACCTGCACATACACACACAAAGACCCACCTTCTGTGACTCAATTCACAGCCTACTGCAGCACACACACACACAAACACAACCATCACTGTGACTCAATGCACCTCCTATACCAGCATACACACATGACTCACTGTGGATCAATGCACAGCCTATACAAGAACACACAAACACACACTCACACATAACTGACTGTGACTCAGGGAACCACCTATAGCAGCACACACACACACACACACAAACATACACGGCTCTCTTGGACTCAATGCACTGCATATACCAGCACACACACACACACACACACACATATATGACTCACTGACTCAATGCATAGCCTGTACTGGCACACACACAAGGCTTACTGTGACTCAATGCAGAGTCTACACCAGCATACAAACACATGGCTCACTGTGACTCAATGTAATGCCTATGCCAGCACACACACACAGAGACACATGCATGGCTCTCTCTTATTCAATGCACGCACTATACCATCACAAACACAAACACACACACACATGCACAGTCACTGTGCCACAGTACACAGCCTATATCACAACACCCATGCAAAGACACATATGCATGGCTCTTTGTGACTCTATGCACACCCTATACTATGACATACACACATTCACACATGGCTCATTGTGAATCAGTGCACAGTCTGTAGTTCCAGGTATACACACACAGACACACACCTCAGTGATTCAATGAAAAGCCCATACCATCACACACACACACACATACACACACAGCTCACTGTGAATCAGTATACAGTCTTCAGCTCCATGTACATACACACACAACACACCTTAGTGAATCAATGCAGAGACCATACCAGCATACACACACACATACACACACCTGAGACTCAATGCTCTGCCTATTGCAGCACACACACACACACACACAGCTCACTGTGATTCAATACCAGCCTGTACCTGCACACACACACACTCTCACACACACCGCCGTGTGACTCAATGCAGCTTATACCACCACACAGACACACACACACACACACACACACCTCACTGTGACTCAATGCCAAGCCCATACAAGTAAACAGACACACACAACCATGGCTCACTGAGACTCAATGAACAGTGTATACTAGCACATACAAACACATGGCTCAATGTGAGTCAATGCATAGCCTATACCCGCACACACATACACAGAAACACACCTTAATGTGGCTCAGTGCACAGCCTATAGCAGTACACACACACACACCGCTCACTGATTCAATGCAAATCCCTTATCAGCATACACATACACATACACTCACCTAGGTGTGACTCAATTCTCAGCCTATAGCAGCACACACACACACCTTACTGTGACTCATGCAGACTCTACAGCACCAAATACACAAACACTAACACAGGGCTGGGATTCAATGCACAGTCCATACCAGCAAAGGCACACACACCACACCACACTGTGACTCAATGCTCAGATTATACCAGCACACACACATGGCTCACTGTGTCCTAGTGCACAGCATATAACATCACACACACACCCCACACTGTGACTCAATGCACAGCCTGTACCTACACATACACACACACACACCTCACTGTGACAAAAAGTGCAGCCTATGCCAGCACACACACACACCTCAATGTGACACAATGGTCAGCCTATACCAGAACATGCAGACACACACACATCACTGTGACTCAATGCACAGACTATACCAGCGTGCACACAAACACACAGCACTGTGACTCAATGTACAATGTATACCAAAACACACAAGCATACACACACACCTCAGTGTGACTCAATGCACAGCCTATACCAGCACCACACATACACACCTGCACAGATACAGGGTTCACTGTGACTCAATGCACAACCTATAGAAGAACACACACACATACCAACATGCACACACACATGGGTGACCGTGACTCAATCAATCGTGTATACCAGCACACACACACGACTCACTGTGACTCAATGCAGTCTTTAGCACAACAAACACAGACACACACACCCATTGAATCAATGAAAGCCCACCAACACACAACACACCCATGGCTCCGTGTTACACAATGCTCAGCCTCTAGCAGCACACACACACACCCACACACACAGCCACACATATGCACGGCTCACTGTATCTCAATGTACATCTTATACCGGAACACACACACACACACACACACATACACGGCCACACACCACACTGTGACTCAAAGTTCAGAATATACCAGCATGCACACATGAAAACAGCTCACTCACACTCAGTGCATGGCTTATACCATCACGAAACACACACGTGTATCACTATGTGTCAATGCATAAACTATACCAGCATTCACACACACAAACACGGCCATGACTCAGTTCACAGACTTTACAAGCACACACACACACATGACTCACTGTCACCCAATAACCAGCCTACGCCAGGACAGACACACAAACACACCTCACTGTGAATGAATGCACAGCCTATACCAGTACAGAAACATACACAAACACACAAGGCACACTGTGACTAATAGCCAGCCTTTAGATGCAGACACATGCACACTCCCACAAACACACTTCACTGTGACACAATGCTCAGCCTGTAGCACAACACACAGACACACATACCCCCAGATGACTGTGAAAAATGCAAAGCATACACCAGCACACACCCACACACACAGTTCAATGTGAATAAATGCACAGCTTATAAAATCACACACAAATGCACACACACACACACATGGCTAACTGTGAGAGAATGCACAGAATGGAACAGCACCCACACACACAATCACACACACAACTCACTGTGATTCAATGTTCAGCTTCTACAAGAGCACTCACACATACACAGGGCTCACTGTGACTGAATGCGCAGCCTATACCAGCACACACACGAAAACACACAGCTCACTGTGATTCAATGCCCAGCCTATACTTGCACACACACGCACACTCACAACACACCTCACTGTGACTCAATGCTCAGCCTATACCAGCCCAGAGGTATTCACAAACACACACAGAGCTCACTGTGACTCAATGCACATTAACTTGAAGCAAACAACACACACACACACACACACACACGGTTCTCTGTGACTCAGTTCACAGTCTATACTAGCATCACACCCACACTCACAGCTCACTGTGACTTACTGCACCACCTATATAGGCACACACATACACACAAAGCCATAGACACCCACGGCTCACTGAAACTCAGTGTACGTCTTGTACCGGCAAAACAAACTCACAGCCAAACTATGACTCAATGCTCAAACTATATCAGCACATGCACACGCAAACAGCTCACTGTGAATCAATTGACAGCCTATACCATCACAAACACATAAACAGCTCACTAGGAGTCAATGCATAGCCTATGTCTGCATGCATACACACACACACACACACACACACACACACACACATGGCCGTGACTCAGTTCACAGTCTGTACCAGCACATAATCACACATGGCTTACTGTGACAAAACACGCAACCGAACACAGCACATGTGGACACACACACACCCAGAGACACACATGACTCACTGTGACTCAATGCACTGTCCATATTTGCACAGACACACACACACAGATGGCTCACTGGGACCCTGTGCACAGCCTATACCAACAAACCCTCACAGACACTAACGGAGCACTGTGACTCAATGCATAGCCTATATCAACAGGCATACCCACACACACACAAAAATACGGCAATGTGACTCAGTGCACAGCTTATAACAGAACACATGCATGCACACACACAAAAACAAACATGGCTCACTGATACTCAATCCACAGTCTCTAAGAGCACACACACACTCACACTCAAACCTCACTGTGTCTGAACACACAAGCTATACTATTACACACTCACACAGACACTGACACACATGTCACTGTGACTCAATGCACAGCCTATCTCAGCACACACACACAGACATACAAATCTGAGACTCAATGCCCAGTGTACACCGGAACAGACATACACACCTCACTGTGACTCAATGCACAGCCTATACCAGCACACAAACACACACATGCACACACACACATGGCTCACTGTGACTCAATGCCCAGCATAAACCTGAAAAGACACACACTATCAGACACAAACATCACTGTTTCTCATTGAGTGGCTTTTACCACTGCACATAAACACAAACTCACACACACACCTCACTGTGACTCAATGTCCAGCCTATATGTTCACACACATGCACAATCACACACACACAGCTCACAGTGAATCAATGCAAAACATATAGCCACACAACATGCACAACCACACACAAACTCAATGTGAATCAATGCATAGCCTATACCAGCACACATGCATGCACACACACAGACTCAATGCACAGTCTATAGAGTGACACACAGAAACACATGGCTCAGTGTTACACAATGCCCAGCCTCTAGCAGCACACACACACAGACACAGCCACACACATGCACGGATCACTGTATCTCAATGTACATCTTATACCAGAACACACACACACACACACAGCTCACTGTGAAACAATGCAAAATATATACCAGCAGACACCCACACACCCACACTCACAGTTCAATGTGAATCAAGGCACAACCTATAAAAGCACACATGCATGCACACACACACACAACAAACTGTGACTGAATGCCCAGTATGTAACAGCACTCACACACACTCATACACACCTCACTGTTAACCAGTGTGCAGCTTCTACAAGCACACTCACATACACACACGGCTCACTGTAACTGAATGTGCACCCTATATCAGCACACACACAAACACACACAGCTCACTGTGCTTCAATGCCCACCCTATACTTGCACACACATGAACACTCACACACACACCACACTGTGACTCAATTCTCAGCCTATGCCAGCCCAGAGGTATTCAAAAACACACACAGAGCTACTGTGACTCAATGCACATTACCTAACAGCACACACACACACACACACAAACATACACGGCTCATTGGATTCAATGCACTGTCTAAACCAGCACACACACACACAAACACACACACATATATGACTCACTGACTCAATGCACAACCTGTACTGGCACACACACAAGGCTTACTGTGACTCAATGCAGAGTCTACACCAGCATACAAACACATGGCTCACTGTGACTCAATGTAATGCCTATGCCAGCACACACACACAGAGACACATGCATGGCTCTCTCTGATTCAATGCACATACTATACCATCACAAACACACACACACACATGCACAGTCACTGTGACACAATGCAGACCCTATACCACAACACCCATGCAAAGACACATATGCACGGCTCTTTGTGACTCTATGCACACCCTATACTATCACATACACACATTCACACATGGCTCATTGTGAATCAGTGCACAGTCTCTAGTTCCAGGTGTACACACACAGACACACCCCTCAGTGACTCAATGCAAAGCCCATACCATCACACACACACACACATACACACACAGCTCACTGTGAATCAGTGTACAGTCTTCAGCTCTATGTACATACACACAAAACACACCTTAGTGAATCAATGCAGAGACCATACCAGCATACACACACACATACACACACCTGAGACTCAATGCTCTGCCTATTCCAGCACACTCACACACACACGCACGCACATGGTTCACTGTGATTCAATACCAGCCTGTACCTGCACACACACACACTCTCACACACACCGCCGTGTGACTCAATGCAGTTTATACCACCACACAGACACACACACACACACACCTCACTGTGACTCAACGCCAAGCCCATACAAGTAAACAGACACACACAACCATGGCTCACTGAGACTCAATGAACAGTGTATACTAGCACATACAAACACATGGTTCAATGTGAGTCAATGCATAGCCTATACCCGCACACACATACACAGAAACACACCTTAATGTGGCTCAGTGCACAGCCTATAGCAGTACACACACACACACACACTGCTCACTGATTCAATGCAAATCCCATATCAGCATACACATACACTCACCTAGGTGTGACTCAATTCTCAGCCAATAGCAGCACACACACACATCTTACTGTGACTCATGCAGACTGTACAACACCAAATACACAAACACTAACACATGGCTTGGATTCAATGCACAGTCCATACCAGCAAAGGCACACACACCACACCACACTGTGACTCAATGCTCAGATTATACCAGCACACACACACGGCTCACTGTGTCCTAGTGCACAGAATATAACATCACACACACACACACACCCCCCACACTGTGACTCAATGCACAGCCTGTACCTACACATACACACACACACACCTCACTGTGACAAAAAGTGCAGCCTATACCAGCACACACACACACACACCTCAATCTGACACAATGGTCAGCCAATATCAGAACACGCAGACACACACACACATCACTCTGACTCACTGCACATCCTATACCAGTGCACTCACACTCACACACACAAACACATGGCTGACTGTGAATCAATGCACACTATACCAGGACACACACACACACACACACACACGGCTCCATGTGACTCAGTGCACCGGATATGCTAGCAGACATACACACACAGAGAAGCACATACGGCAAACTGTGAGTCAATCCACAGCCCATACCTCCACACACGCACACAAACTGACACTCAAAAACACAGCTCAGTGTGATTCAATGCAAATCCTATACCAGAAAGTGCACACACACACACACAAAAACCTCCCTATGAATCAGTGCATAACGTATAACATCACACACGTACACCTCACTGTGACTCAAAGTGGTGCCTCTCCCTGCACATACACACACAAACAACTCAATATGACTCAATGTGTAGACTGTACCAGCACACACACACACACATGTGCACACACACCTCAGTGTGCCTCAATTGTCAGCCTATACCAGAACACACGGACACACACACCTCTCACTCTGACTCAATGCACAACGTATACCAGCGTGTACACACACTCACATGGCACAGTGAATCAATATATAACTGCACACACACACACACACACACACACAGACATGCACAGATGCAGGCCTCACTGTGACTCAATGCACAGTCTATACCAGTACACACAAACACACCAACACGCACTCACACCTGGCTCAATGGTACTGAAACAATCGCATATACCAGCACACACACACACAGCTCACTGTGACTCAATGCAGTCTGTATCACCACACACTCACACACAAACCCATGAGTCAATAAACCCCATACCAACACAATAAAGCCTATACCAGCACACAAACACACATGCACACACACACACACTAGACTGTGACTGAAAACGCTTCCTGTACCAGCACACAACACACAAACACCTCACTGTGACTCAATGCACAGCCTATACGAGCACACACATACACACAAAGCTCACAGTGACTCAATACAGAGTCTATACCAGTGCACACACAGACACACACACACACACAGCCCACTCTGTCTCAATGGTCATCCAGTGTCAGCACACACACACACACACACAAACACACACACTCGTTCAGGTCAAAGTGGATAAAACCACAGTCCACACCATCACAGACACACACACACTGCACTACTCACTGTGACTCAATGCACAGTCTACACCAGCAAATACACACACACACACACACACACACACACACCTCCCACACATTTAACTGTGACTCAGTGCTGTGACTATACCAGCTCCCCACACACACATGGTTCACTGTGACTCAGTGCACAGCCAATTACTGTACACACACACACAGATACACACACATATTGCTCAGTTTGACCTAACAAACTGTCTGTAGCACCACATACACACATCCACACCTCAGAGACTCAATGATCAGCCTGTAACATCACACACACACACGCATACACAAATACACATACACCCACAGATACGGCTCGCTGTGATTCAATGCACAGCCTATAACACGACACAGAGACACCCATCACTCTGACTCAAACCGCAGCCTGTACCTGCACATACACACACAAAGAACCACCTTCTGGTACTCAATTCACAGCCTACTGCAGCACAAACACACACACACAAACACAACCATCACTGTGACTCAATGCACCTCCTATGACAGCATACACACTTGGCTCACTGTGAATCAATGCACAGCCTATACAAGAACACACACACACACACACACGCACTCACACATGGCTCACTGGTAGTCAGTCAATCGCCTATACCAGGACACACACACACAGCTCGCTGTGACTCAATGAAGTCTGTATCACCACGCACTCACACACACACCCATGATTCAATAAAACCCATACCAGCACAATAAAGCCCATACCAGCACACAAAATCACATGCACACACACACACACCTGACTGTGACTGAAAAAGCTTTCTGTACCAGCACACACACACAGAAACACCTCACTGAGACGCAATGCACTGCCTATACGAGCAAACACTTAAACACACAGCTCACAGTGAATCAATACAGAGTCTATACCAGCACACACACAGACACACACAGAGCCCACTCTGTCTCAATGGTCATTCAGTGCTAGCACACACACACACACACACAGATACACACACACACACTCGTTCATGTCAAAGTGGATAAAAACACAGTCCACACCATCACAGACACACACACACTGCACTACTAACTGTGACTCAATGCACAGTATACACCAGCAAATACACACACACATGCACACACATCTCCTACACATTTAACTGTGACTCAGTGCTGTGACTATACCAGCTCCCCACACACACATGGTTCACCATGACTCAATGCAGAGCCAATAACTGTACACACACACACACATACACACACATATGTCTCAGTTTGACCTAACGACGAGTCTGTAGCACCACATACACACATGCACACCTCAGTGACTCAGTGTTCAACCTGTACCATCACACACACACACACATACAAAAATACACATACACACAAAAATACGGCTCGCTGTGATTCAATGCACAGCCTATTACACCACACAGAGACACCCATCTCTCTGACTCAAACCGCAGCCTGTACCTGCACATACACACACAAAGACCCACCTTCTGTGACTCAATTCACAGCCTACTGCAGCACACACACACACAAACACAACCATCACTGTGACTCAATGCACCTCCTATACCAGCATACACACATGACTCACTGTGGATCAATGCACAGCCTATACAAGAACACACAAACACACACTCACACATAACTGACTGTGACTCAGGGAACCACCTATAGCAGCACACACACACACACACACAAACATACACGGCTCTCTTGGACTCAATGCACTGCATATACCAGCACACACACACACACACACACACATATATGACTCACTGACTCAATGCATAGCCTGTACTGGCACACACACAAGGCTTACTGTGACTCAATGCAGAGTCTACACCAGCATACAAACACATGGCTCACTGTGACTCAATGTAATGCCTATGCCAGCACACACACACAGAGACACATGCATGGCTCTCTCTTATTCAATGCACGCACTATACCATCACAAACACAAACACACACACACATGCACAGTCACTGTGCCACAGTACACAGCCTATATCACAACACCCATGCAAAGACACATATGCATGGCTCTTTGTGACTCTATGCACACCCTATACTATGACATACACACATTCACACATGGCTCATTGTGAATCAGTGCACAGTCTGTAGTTCCAGGTATACACACACAGACACACACCTCAGTGATTCAATGAAAAGCCCATACCATCACACACACACACACATACACACACAGCTCACTGTGAATCAGTATACGGTCTTCAGCTCCATGTACATACACACACAACACACCTTAGTGAATCAATGCAGAGACCATACCAGCATACACACACACATACACACACCTGAGACTCAATGCTCTGCCTATTGCAGCACACACACACACACACACACACACACACACAGCTCACTGTGATTCAATACCAGCCTGTACCTGCACACACACACACTCTCACACACACCGCCGTGTGACTCAATGCAGCTTATACCACCACACAGACACACACACACACACACACACACCTCACTGTGACTCAATGCCAAGCCCATACAAGTAAACAGACACACACAACCATGGCTCACTGAGACTCAATGAACAGTGTATACTAGCACATACAAACACATGGCTCAATGTGAGTCAATGCATAGCCTATACCCGCACACACATACACAGAAACACACCTTAATGTGGCTCAGTGCACAGCCTATAGCAGTACACACACACACACCGCTCACTGATTCAATGCAAATCCCTTATCAGCATACACATACACATACACTCACCTAGGTGTGACTCAATTCTCAGCCTATAGCAGCACACACACACACCTTACTGTGACTCATGCAGACTCTACAGCACCAAATACACAAACACTAACACAGGGCTGGGATTCAATGCACAGTCCATACCAGCAAAGGCACACACACCACACCACACTGTGACTCAATGCTCAGATTATACCAGCACACACACATGGCTCACTGTGTCCTAGTGCACAGCATATAACATCACACACACACCCCACACTGTGACTCAATGCACAGCCTGTACCTACACATACACACACACACACCTCACTGTGACAAAAAGTGCAGCCTATGCCAGCACACACACACACCTCAATGTGACACAATGGTCAGCCTATACCAGAACATGCAGACACACACACATCACTGTGACTCAATGCACAGACTATACCAGCGTGCACACAAACACACAGCACTGTGACTCAATGTACAATGTATACCAAAACACACAAGCATACACACACACCTCAGTGTGACTCAATGCACAGCCTATACCAGCACCACACATACACACCTGCACAGATACAGGGTTCACTGTGACTCAATGCACAACCTATAGAAGAACACACACACATACCAACATGCACACACACATGGGTGACCGTGACTCAATCAATCGTGTATACCAGCACACACACACACGACTCACTGTGACTCAATGCAGTCTTTAGCACAACAAACACAGACACACACACCCATTGAATCAATGAAAGCCCACCAACACACAACACACCCATGGCTCCGTGTTACACAATGCTCAGCCTCTAGCAGCACACACACACACCCACACACACAGCCACACATATGCACGGCTCACTGTATCTCAATGTACATCTTATACCGGAACACACACACACACACACACACACACATACACGGCCACACACCACACTGTGACTCAAAGTTCAGAATATACCAGCATGCACACATGAAAACAGCTCACTCACACTCAGTGCATGGCTTATACCATCACGAAACACACACGTGTATCACTATGTGTCAATGCATAAACTATACCAGCATTCACACACACAAACACGGCCATGACTCAGTTCACAGACTTTACAAGCACACACACACACATGACTCACTGTCACCCAATAACCAGCCTACGCCAGGACAGACACACAAACACACCTCACTGTGAATGAATGCACAGCCTATACCAGTACAGAAACATACACAAACACACAAGGCACACTGTGACTAATAGCCAGCCTTTAGATGCAGACACATGCACACTCCCACAAACACACTTCACTGTGACACAATGCTCAGCCTGTAGCACAACACACAGACACACATACCCCCAGATGACTGTGAAAAATGCAAAGCATACACCAGCACACACCCACACACACAATTCAATGTGAATAAATGCACAGCTTATAAAATCACACACAAATGCACACACACACACACATGGCTAACTGTGAGAGAATGCACAGAATGGAACAGCACCCACACACACAATCACACACACAACTCACTGTGATTCAATGTTCAGCTTCTACAAGAGCACTCACACATACACAGGGCTCACTGTGACTGAATGCGCAGCCTATACCAGCACACACACGAAAACACACAGCTCACTGTGATTCAATGCCCAGCCTATACTTGCACACACACGCACACTCACAACACACCTCACTGTGACTCAATGCTCAGCCTATACCAGCCCAGAGGTATTCACAAACACACACAGAGCTCACTGTGACTCAATGCACATTAACTTGAAGCAAACAACACACACACACACACACACACACACATGGTTCTCTGTGACTCAGTTCACAGTCTATACTAGCATCACACCCACACTCACAGCTCACTGTGACTTACTGCACCACCTATATAGGCACACACATACACACAAAGCCATAGACACCCACGGCTCACTGAAACTCAGTGTACGTCTTGTACCGGCAAAACAAACTCACAGCCAAACTATGACTCAATGCTCAAACTATATCAGCACATGCACACGTAAACAGCTCACTGTGAATCAATTGACAGCCTATACCATCACAAACACATAAACAGCTCACTAGGAGTCAATGCATAGCCTATGTCTGCATGCATACACACACACACACACACACACACACACACACACATGACCGTGACTCAGTTCACAGTCTGTACCAGCACATAATCACACATGGCTTACTGTGACAAAACACGCAACCGAACACAGCACATGTGGACACACACACACCCAGAGACACACATGACTCACTGTGACTCAATGCACTGTCCATATTTGCACAGACACACACACACAGATGGCTCACTGGGACCCTGTGCACAGCCTATACCAACAAACCCTCACAGACACTAACGGAGCACTGTGACTCAATGCATAGCCTATATCAACAGGCATACCCACACACACACAAAAATACGGCAATGTGACTCAGTGCACAGCTTATAACAGAACACATGCATGCACACACACAAAAACAAACATGGCTCACTGATACTCAATCCACAGTCTCTAAGAGCACACACACACTCACACTCAAACCTCACTGTGTCTGAACACACAAGCTATACTATTACACACTCACACAGACACTGACACACATGTCACTGTGACTCAATGCACAGCCTATCTCAGCACACACACACAGACATACAAATCTGAGACTCAATGCCCAGTGTACACCGGAACAGACATACACACCTCACTGTGACTCAATGCACAGCCTATACCAGCACACAAACACACACATGCACACACACACACGGCTCACTGTGACTCAATGCCCAGCATAAACCTGAAAAGACACACACTATCAGACACAAACATCACTGTTTCTCATTGAGTGGCTTTTACCACTGCACATAAACACAAACTCACACACACACCTCACTGTGACTCAATGTCCAGCCTATATGTTCACACACATGCACAATCACACACACACAGCTCACAGTGAATCAATGCAAAACATATAGCCACACAACATGCACAACCACACACAAACTCAATGTGAATCAATGCATAGCCTATACCAGCACACATGCATGCACACACACAGACTCAATGCACAGTCTATAGAGTGACACACAGAAACACATGGCTCAGTGTTACACAATGCCCAGCCTCTAGCAGCACACACACACAGACACAGCCACACACATGCACGGATCACTGTATCTCAATGTACATCTTATACCAGAACACACACACACACACACAGCTCATTGTGAAACAATGCAAAATATATACCAGCAGACACCCACACACCCACACTCACAGTTCAATGTGAATCAAGGCACAACCTATAAAAGCACACATGCATGCACACACACACACAACAAACTGTGACTGAATGCCCAGTATGTAACAGCACTCACACACACTCATACACACCTCACTGTTAACCAGTGTGCAGCTTCTACAAGCACACTCACATACACACACGGCTCACTGTAACTGAATGTGCACCCTATATCAGCACACACACAAACACACACAGCTCACTGTGCTTCAATGCCCACCCTATACTTGCACACACATGAACACTCACACACACACCACACTGTGACTCAATTCTCAGCCTATGCCAGCCCAGAGGTATTCAAAAACACACACAGAGCTACTGTGACTCAATGCACATTACCTAACAGCACACACACACACACACACAAACATACACGGCTCATTGGATTCAATGCACTGTCTAAACCAGCACACACACACACAAACACACACACATATATGACTCACTGACTCAATGCACAACCTGTACTGGCACACACACAAGGCTTACTGTGACTCAATGCAGAGTCTACACCAGCATACAAACACATGGCTCACTGTGACTCAATGTAATGCCTATGCCAGCACACACACACAGAGACACATGCATGGCTCTCTCTGATTCAATGCACATACTATACCATCACAAACACACACACACACACGCACAGTCACTGTGACACAATGCAGACCCTATACCACAACACCCATGCAAAGACACATATGCACGGCTCTTTGTGACTCTATGCACACCCTATACTATCACATACACACATTCACACATGGCTCATTGTGAATCAGTGCACAGTCTCTAGTTCCAGGTGTACACACACAGACACACCCCTCAGTGACTCAATGCAAAGCCCATACCATCACACACACACACACATACACACACAGCTCACTGTGAATCAGTGTACAGTCTTCAGCTCTATGTACATACACACACAACACACCTTAGTGAATCAATGCAGAGACCATACCAGCATACACACACACATACACACACCTGAGACTCAATGCTCTGCCTATTCCAGCACACTCACACACACACGCACGCACATGGTTCACTGTGATTCAATACCAGCCTGTACCTGCACACACACACACTCTCACACACACCGCCGTGTGACTCAATGCAGTTTATACCACCACACAGACACACACACACACACACCTCACTGTGACTCAACGCCAAGCCCATACAAGTAAACAGACACACACAACCATGGCTCACTGAGACTCAATGAACAGTGTATACTAGCACATACAAACACATGGTTCAATGTGAGTCAATGCATAGCCTATACCCGCACACACATACACAGAAACACACCTTAATGTGGCTCAGTGCACAGCCTATAGCAGTACACACACACACACACACTGCTCACTGATTCAATGCAAATCCCATATCAGCATACACATACACTCACCTAGGTGTGACTCAATTCTCAGCCAATAGCAGCACACACACACATCTTACTGTGACTCATGCAGACTGTACAACACCAAATACACAAACACTAACACATGGCTTGGATTCAATGCACAGTCCATACCAGCAAAGGCACACACACCACACCACACTGTGACTCAATGCTCAGATTATACCAGCACACACACACGGCTCACTGTGTCCTAGTGCACAGAATATAACATCACACACACACACACACACCCCACACTGTGACTCAATGCACAGCCTGTACCTACACATACACACACACACACCTCACTGTGACAAAAAGTGCAGCCTATACCAGCACACACACACACACACCTCAATCTGACACAATGGTCAGCCAATATCAGAACACGCAGACACACACACACATCACTCTGACTCACTGCACATCCTATACCAGTGCACTCACACTCACACACACAAACACATGGCTGACTGTGAATCAATGCACACTATACCAGGACACACACACACACACACACACGGCTCCATGTGACTCAGTGCACCGGATATGCTAGCAGACATACACACACAGAGAAGCACATACGGCAAACTGTGAGTCAATCCACAGCCCATACCTCCACACACGCACACAAACTGACACTCAAAAACACAGCTCAGTGTGATTCAATGCAAATCCTATACCAGAAAGTGCACACACACACACACAAAAACCTCCCTATGAATCAGTGCATAACGTATAACATCACACACGTACACCTCACTGTGACTCAAAGTGGTGCCTCTCCCTGCACATACACACACAAACAACTCAATATGACTCAATGTGTAGACTGTACCAGCACACACACACACACATGTGCACACACACCTCAGTGTGCCTCAATTGTCAGCCTATACCAGAACACACGGACACACACACCTCTCACTCTGACTCAATGCACAACGTATACCAGCGTGTACACACACTCACATGGCACAGTGAATCAATATATAACTGCACACACACACACACACACACACAGACATGCACAGATGCAGGCCTCACTGTGACTCAATGCACAGTCTATACCAGTACACACAAACACACCAACACGCACTCACACCTGGCTCAATGGTACTGAAACAATCGCATATACCAGCACACACACACACAGCTCACTGTGACTCAATGCAGTCTGTATCACCACACACTCACACACAAACCCATGAGTCAAGAAACCCCATACCAACACAATAAAGCCTATACCAGCACACAAACACACATGCACACACACACACACGAGACTGTGACTGAAAACGCTTCCTGTACCAGCACACAACACACAAACACCTCACTGTGACTCAATGCACAGCCTATACGAGCACACACATACACACAAAGCTCACAGTGACTCAATACAGAGTCTATACCAGTGCACACACAGACACACACACACACACAGCCCACTCTGTCTCAATGGTCATCCAGTGTCAGCACACACACACACACACACAAACACACACACTCGTTCAGGTCAAAGTGGATAAAACCACAGTCCACACCATCACAGACACACACACACTGCACTACTCACTGTGACTCAATGCACAGTCTACACCAGCAAATACACACACACACACACACACACACACACCTCCCACACATTTAACTGTGACTCAGTGCTGTGACTATACCAGCTCCCCACACACACATGGTTCACTGTGACTCAGTGCACAGCCAATTACTGTACACACACACACAGATACACACACATATTGCTCAGTTTGACCTAACAAACTGTCTGTAGCACCACATACACACATCCACACCTCAGAGACTCAATGATCAGCCTGTAACATCACACACACACACGCATACACAAATACACATACACCCACAGATACGGCTCGCTGTGATTCAATGCACAGCCTATAACACCACACAGAGACACCCATCACTCTGACTCAAACCGCAGCCTGTACCTGCACATACACACACAAAGAACCACCTTCTGGTACTCAATTCACAGCCTACTGCAGCACAAACACACACACACAAACACAACCATCACTGTGACTCAATGCACCTCCTATGACAGCATACACACTTGGCTCACTGTGAATCAATGCACAGCCTATACAAGAACACACACACACACACACACGCACTCACACATGGCTCACTGGTAGTCAGTCAATCGCCTATACCAGGACACACACACACAGCTCGCTGTGACTCAATGAAGTCTGTATCACCACGCACTCACACACACACCCATGATTCAATAAAACCCATACCAGCACAATAAAGCCCATACCAGCACACAAAATCACATGCACACACACACACACCTGACTGTGACTGAAAAAGCTTTCTGTACCAGCACACACACACAGAAACACCTCACTGAGACGCAATGCACTGCCTATACGAGCAAACACTTAAACACACAGCTCACAGTGAATCAATACAGAGTCTATACCAGCACACACACAGACACACACAGAGCCCACTCTGTCTCAATGGTCATTCAGTGCTAGCACACACACACACACACACAGATACACACACACACACTCGTTCATGTCAAAGTGGATAAAAACACAGTCCACACCATCACAGACACACACACACTGCACTACTAACTGTGACTCAATGCACAGTATACACCAGCAAATACACACACACATCTCCTACACATTTAACTGTGACTCAGTGCTGTGACTATACCAGCTCCCCACACACACATGGTTCACCATGACTCAATGCAGAGCCAATAACTGTACACACACACACACATACACACACATATGTCTCAGTTTGACCTAACGACGAGTCTGTAGCACCACATACACACATGCACACCTCAGTGACTCAGTGTTCAACCTGTACCATCACACACACACACACATACAAAAATACACATACACACAAAAATACGGCTCGCTGTGATTCAATGCACAGCCTATTACACCACACAGAGACACCCATCTCTCTGACTCAAACCGCAGCCTGTACCTGCACATACACACACAAAGACCCACCTTCTGTGACTCAATTCACAGCCTACTGCAGCACACACACACACAAACACAACCATCACTGTGACTCAATGCACCTCCTATACCAGCATACACACATGACTCACTGTGGATCAATGCACAGCCTATACAAGAACACACAAACACACACTCACACATAACTGACTGTGACTCAGGGAACCACCTATAGCAGCACACACACACACACACACAAACATACACGGCTCTCTTGGACTCAATGCACTGCATATACCAGCACACACACACACACACACACACACATATATGACTCACTGACTCAATGCATAGCCTGTACTGGCACACACACAAGGCTTACTGTGACTCAATGCAGAGTCTACACCAGCATACAAACACATGGCTCACTGTGACTCAATGTAATGCCTATGCCAGCACACACACACAGAGACACATGCATGGCTCTCTCTTATTCAATGCACGCACTATACCATCACAAACACAAACACACACACACATGCACAGTCACTGTGCCACAGTACACAGCCTATATCACAACACCCATGCAAAGACACATATGCATGGCTCTTTGTGACTCTATGCACACCCTATACTATGACATACACACATTCACACATGGCTCATTGTGAATCAGTGCACAGTCTGTAGTTCCAGGTATACACACACAGACACACACCTCAGTGATTCAATGAAAAGCCCATACCATCACACACACACACACATACACACACAGCTCACTGTGAATCAGTATACGGTCTTCAGCTCCATGTACATACACACACAACACACCTTAGTGAATCAATGCAGAGACCATACCAGCATACACACACACATACACACACCTGAGACTCAATGCTCTGCCTATTGCAGCACACACACACACACACACACACACAGAGCTCACTGTGATTCAATACCAGCCTGTACCTGCACACACACACACTCTCACACACACCGCCGTGTGACTCAATGCAGCTTATACCACCACACAGACACACACACACACACACACACCTCACTGTGACTCAATGCCAAGCCCATACAAGTAAACAGACACACACAACCATGGCTCACTGAGACTCAATGAACAGTGTATACTAGCACATACAAACACATGGCTCAATGTGAGTCAATGCATAGCCTATACCCGCACACACATACACAGAAACACACCTTAATGTGGCTCAGTGCACAGCCTATAGCAGTACACACACACACACCGCTCACTGATTCAATGCAAATCCCTTATCAGCATACACATACACATACACTCACCTAGGTGTGACTCAATTCTCAGCCTATAGCAGCACACACACACACCTTACTGTGACTCATGCAGACTCTACAGCACCAAATACACAAACACTAACACAGGGCTGGGATTCAATGCACAGTCCATACCAGCAAAGGCACACACACCACACCACACTGTGACTCAATGCTCAGATTATACCAGCACACACACATGGCTCACTGTGTCCTAGTGCACAGCATATAACATCACACACACACCCCACACTGTGACTCAATGCACAGCCTGTACCTACACATACACACACACACACCTCACTGTGACAAAAAGTGCAGCCTATGCCAGCACACACACACACCTCAATGTGACACAATGGTCAGCCTATACCAGAACATGCAGACACACACACATCACTGTGACTCAATGCACAGACTATACCAGCGTGCACACAAACACACAGCACTGTGACTCAATGTACAATGTATACCAAAACACACAAGCATACACACACACCTCAGTGTGACTCAATGCACAGCCTATACCAGCACCACACATACACACCTGCACAGATACAGTGTTCACTGTGACTCAATGCACAACCTATAGAAGAACACACACACATACCAACATGCACACACACATGGGTGACCGTGACTCAATCAATCGTGTATACCAGCACACACACACACGACTCACTGTGACTCAATGCAGTCTTTAGCACAACAAACACAGACACACACACCCATTGAATCAATGAAAGCCCACCAACACACAACACACCCATGGCTCCGTGTTACACAATGCTCAGCCTCTAGCAGCACACACACACACCCACACACACAGCCACACATATGCACGGCTCACTGTATCTCAATGTACATCTTATACCGGAACACACACACACACACACACACATACACGGCCACACACCACACTGTGACTCAAAGTTCAGAATATACCAGCATGCACACATGAAAACAGCTCACTCACACTCAGTGCATGGCTTATACCATCACGAAACACACACGTGTATCACTATGTGTCAATGCATAAACTATACCAGCATTCACACACACAAACACGGCCATGACTCAGTTCACAGACTTTACAAGCACACACACACACATGACTCACTGTCACCCAATAACCAGCCTACGCCAGGACAGACACACAAACACACCTCACTGTGAATGAATGCACAGCCTATACCAGTACAGAAACATACACAAACACACAAGGCACACTGTGACTAATAGCCAGCCTTTAGATGCAGACACATGCACACTCCCACAAACACACTTCACTGTGACACAATGCTCAGCCTGTAGCACAACACACAGACACACATACCCCCAGATGACTGTGAAAAATGCAAAGCATACACCAGCACACACCCACACACACAGTTCAATGTGAATAAATGCACAGCTTATAAAATCACACACAAATGCACACACACACACACATGGCTAACTGTGAGAGAATGCACAGAATGGAACAGCACCCACACACACAATCACACACACAACTCACTGTGATTCAATGTTCAGCTTCTACAAGAGCACTCACACATACACAGGGCTCACTGTGACTGAATGCGCAGCCTATACCAGCACACACACGAAAACACACAGCTCACTGTGATTCAATGCCCAGCCTATACTTGCACACACACGCACACTCACAACACACCTCACTGTGACTCAATGCTCAGCCTATACCAGCCCAGAGGTATTCACAAACACACACAGAGCTCACTGTGACTCAATGCACATTAACTTGAAGCAAACAACACACACACACACACACACACACATGGTTCTCTGTGACTCAGTTCACAGTCTATACTAGCATCACACCCACACTCACAGCTCACTGTGACTTACTGCACCACCTATATAGGCACACACATACACACAAAGCCATAGACACCCACGGCTCACTGAAACTCAGTGTACGTCTTGTACCGGCAAAACAAACTCACAGCCAAACTATGACTCAATGCTCAAACTATATCAGCACATGCACATGCAAACAGCTCACTGTGAATCAATTGACAGCCTATACCATCACAAACACATAAACAGCTCACTAGGAGTCAATGCATAGCCTATGTCTGCATGCATACACACACACACACACACACACACACACACACACATGACCGTGACTCAGTTCACAGTCTGTACCAGCACATAATCACACATGGCTTACTGTGACAAAACACGCAACCGAACACAGCACATGTGGACACACACACACCCAGAGACACACATGACTCACTGTGACTCAATGCACTGTCCATATTTGCACAGACACACACACACAGATGGCTCACTGGGACCCTGTGCACAGCCTATACCAACAAACCCTCACAGACACTAACGGAGCACTGTGACTCAATGCATAGCCTATATCAACAGGCATACCCACACACACACAAAAATACGGCAATGTGACTCAGTGCACAGCTTATAACAGAACACATGCATGCACACACACAAAAACAAACATGGCTCACTGATACTCAATCCACAGTCTCTAAGAGCACACACACACTCACACTCAAACCTCACTGTGTCTGAACACACAAGCTATACTATTACACACTCACACAGACACTGACACACATGTCACTGTGACTCAATGCACAGCCTATCTCAGCACACACACACAGACATACAAATCTGAGACTCAATGCCCAGTGTACACCGGAACAGACATACACACCTCACTGTGACTCAATGCACAGCCTATACCAGCACACAAACACACACATGCACACACACACATGGCTCACTGTGACTCAATGCCCAGCATAAACCTGAAAAGACACACACTATCAGACACAAACATCACTGTTTCTCGTTGAGTGGCTTTTACCACTGCACATAAACACAAACTCACACACACACCTCACTGTGACTCAATGTCCAGCCTATATGTTCACACACATGCACAATCACACACACACAGCTCACAGTGAATAATGCAAAACATATAGCCACACAACATGCACAACCACACACAAACTCAATGTGAATCAATGCATAGCCTATACCAGCACACATGCATGCACACACACAGACTCAATGCACAGTCTATAGAGTGACACACAGAAACACATGGCTCAGTGTTACACAATGCCCAGCCTCTAGCAGCACACACACACAGACACAGCCACACACATGCACGGATCACTGTATCTCAATGTACATCTTATACCAGAACACACACACACACACACAGCTCATTGTGAAACAATGCAAAATATATACCAGCAGACACCCACACACCCACACTCACAGTTCAATGTGAATCAAGGCACAACCTATAAAAGCACACATGCATGCACACACACACACAACAAACTGTGACTGAATGCCCAGTATGTAACAGCACTCACACACACTCATACACACCTCACTGTTAACCAGTGTGCAGCTTCTACAAGCACACTCACATACACACACGGCTCACTGTAACTGAATGTGCACCCTATATCAGCACACACACAAACACACACAGCTCACTGTGCTTCAATGCCCACCCTATACTTGCACACACATGAACACTCACACACACACCACACTGTGACTCAATTCTCAGCCTATGCCAGCCCAGAGGTATTCAAAAACACACACAGAGCTACTGTGACTCAATGCACATTACCTAACAGCACACACACACACACACACAAACATACACGGCTCATTGGATTCAATGCACTGTCTAAACCAGCACACACACACACAAACACACACACATATATGACTCACTGACTCAATGCACAACCTGTACTGGCACACACACAAGGCTTACTGTGACTCAATGCAGAGTCTACACCAGCATACAAACACATGGCTCACTGTGACTCAATGTAATGCCTATGCCAGCACACACACACAGAGACACATGCATGGCTCTCTCTGATTCAATGCACATACTATACCATCACAAACACACACACACACACGCACAGTCACTGTGACACAATGCAGACCCTATACCACAACACCCATGCAAAGACACATATGCACGGCTCTTTGTGACTCTATGCACACCCTATACTATCACATACACACATTCACACATGGCTCATTGTGAATCAGTGCACAGTCTCTAGTTCCAGGTGTACACACACAGACACACCCCTCAGTGACTCAATGCAAAGCCCATACCATCACACACACACACACATACACACACAGCTCACTGTGAATCAGTGTACAGTCTTCAGCTCTATGTACATACACACACAACACACCTTAGTGAATCAATGCAGAGACCATACCAGCATACACACACACATACACACACCTGAGACTCAATGCTCTGCCTATTCCAGCACACTCACACACACACGCACGCACATGGTTCACTGTGATTCAATACCAGCCTGTACCTGCACACACACACACTCTCACACACACCGCCGTGTGACTCAATGCAGTTTATACCACCACACAGACACACACACACACACACCTCACTGTGACTCAACGCCAAGCCCATACAAGTAAACAGACACACACAACCATGGCTCACTGAGACTCAATGAACAGTGTATACTAGCACATACAAACACATGGTTCAATGTGAGTCAATGCATAGCCTATACCCGCACACACATACACAGAAACACACCTTAATGTGGCTCAGTGCACAGCCTATAGCAGTACACACACACACACACACTGCTCACTGATTCAATGCAAATCCCATATCAGCATACACATACACTCACCTAGGTGTGACTCAATTCTCAGCCAATAGCAGCACACACACACATCTTACTGTGACTCATGCAGACTGTACAACACCAAATACACAAACACTAACACATGGCTTGGATTCAATGCACAGTCCATACCAGCAAAGGCACACACACCACACCACACTGTGACTCAATGCTCAGATTATACCAGCACACACACACGGCTCACTGTGTCCTAGTGCACAGAATATAACATCACACACACACACACACCCCCCACACTGTGACTCAATGCACAGCCTGTACCTACACATACACACACACACACCTCACTGTGACAAAAAGTGCAGCCTATACCAGCACACACACACACACACCTCAATCTGACACAATGGTCAGCCAATATCAGAACACGCAGACACACACACACATCACTCTGACTCACTGCACATCCTATACCAGTGCACTCACACTCACACACACAAACACATGGCTGACTGTGAATCAATGCACACTATACCAGGACACACACACACACACACACACGGCTCCATGTGACTCAGTGCACCGGATATGCTAGCAGACATACACACACAGAGAAGCACATACGGCAAACTGTGAGTCAATCCACAGCCCATACCTCCACACACGCACACAAACTGACACTCAAAAACACAGCTCAGTGTGATTCAATGCAAATCCTATACCAGAAAGTGCACACACACACACACAAAAACCTCCCTATGAATCAGTGCATAACGTATAACATCACACACGTACACCTCACTGTGACTCAAAGTGGTGCCTCTCCCTGCACATACACACACAAACAACTCAATATGACTCAATGTGTAGACTGTACCAGCACACACACACACACATGTGCACACACACCTCAGTGTGCCTCAATTGTCAGCCTATACCAGAACACACGGACACACACACCTCTCACTCTGACTCAATGCACAACGTATACCAGCGTGTACACACACTCACATGGCACAGTGAATCAATATATAACTGCACACACACACACACACACACACAGACATGCACAGATGCAGGCCTCACTGTGACTCAATGCACAGTCTATACCAGTACACACAAACACACCAACACGCACTCACACCTGGCTCAATGGTACTGAAACAATCGCATATACCAGCACACACACACACAGCTCACTGTGACTCAATGCAGTCTGTATCACCACACACTCACACACAAACCCATGAGTCAAGAAACCCCATACCAACACAATAAAGCCTATACCAGCACACAAACACACATGCACACACACACACACTAGACTGTGACTGAAAACGCTTCCTGTACCAGCACACAACACACAAACACCTCACTGTGACTCAATGCACAGCCTATACGAGCACACACATACACACAAAGCTCACAGTGACTCAATACAGAGTCTATACCAGTGCACACACAGACACACACACACACACAGCCCACTCTGTCTCAATGGTCATCCAGTGTCAGCACACACACACACACACACAAACACACACACTCGTTCAGGTCAAAGTGGATAAAACCACAGTCCACACCATCACAGACACACACACACTGCACTACTCACTGTGACTCAATGCACAGTCTACACCAGCAAATACACACACACACACACACACACACCTCCCACACATTTAACTGTGACTCAGTGCTGTGACTATACCAGCTCCCCACACACACATGGTTCACTGTGACTCAGTGCACAGCCAATTACTGTACACACACACACAGATACACACACATATTGCTCAGTTTGACCTAACAAACTGTCTGTAGCACCACATACACACATCCACACCTCAGAGACTCAATGATCAGCCTGTAACATCACACACACACACGCATACACAAATACACATACACCCACAGATACAGCTCGCTGTGATTCAATGCACAGCCTATAACACGACACAGAGACACCCATCACTCTGACTCAAACCGCAGCCTGTACCTGCACATACACACACAAAGAACCACCTTCTGGTACTCAATTCACAGCCTACTGCAGCACAAACACACACACACAAACACAACCATCACTGTGACTCAATGCACCTCCTATGACAGCATACACACTTGGCTCACTGTGAATCAATGCACAGCCTATACAAGAACACACACACACACCAACACGCACTCACACATGGCTCACTGGTAGTCAGTCAATCGCCTATACCAGGACACACACACACAGCTCGCTGTGACTCAATGAAGTCTGTATCACCACGCACTCACACACACACCCATGATTCAATAAAACCCATACCAGCACAATAAAGCCCATACCAGCACACAAAATCACATGCACACACACACACACCTGACTGTGACTGAAAAAGCTTTCTGTACCAGCACACACACACAGAAACACCTCACTGAGACGCAATGCACTGCCTATACGAGCAAACACTTAAACACACAGCTCACAGTGAATCAATACAGAGTCTATACCAGCACACACACAGACACACACAGAGCCCACTCTGTCTCAATGGTCATTCAGTGCTAGCACACACACACACACACACAGATACACACACACACACTCGTTCATGTCAAAGTGGATAAAAACACAGTCCACACCATCACAGACACACACACACTGCACTACTAACTGTGACTCAATGCACAGTATACACCAGCAAATACACACACACATGCACACACATCTCCTACACATTTAACTGTGACTCAGTGCTGTGACTATACCAGCTCCCCACACACACATGGTTCACCATGACTCAATGCAGAGCCAATAACTGTACACACACACACACATACACACACATATGTCTCAGTTTGACCTAACGACGAGTCTGTAGCACCACATACACACATGCACACCTCAGTGACTCAGTGTTCAACCTGTACCATCACACACACACACACATACAAAAATACACATACACACAAAAATACGGCTCGCTGTGATTCAATGCACAGCCTATTACACCACACAGAGACACCCATCTCTCTGACTCAAACCGCAGCCTGTACCTGCACATACACACACAAAGACCCACCTTCTGTGACTCAATTCACAGCCTACTGCAGCACACACACACACAAACACAACCATCACTGTGACTCAATGCACCTCCTATACCAGCATACACACATGACTCACTGTGGATCAATGCACAGCCTATACAAGAACACACAAACACACACTCACACATAACTGACTGTGACTCAGGGAACCACCTATAGCAGCACACACACACACACACACAAACATACACGGCTCTCTTGGACTCAATGCACTGCATATACCAGCACACACACACACACACACACACATATATGACTCACTGACTCAATGCATAGCCTGTACTGGCACACACACAAGGCTTACTGTGACTCAATGCAGAGTCTACACCAGCATACAAACACATGGCTCACTGTGACTCAATGTAATGCCTATGCCAGCACACACACACAGAGACACATGCATGGCTCTCTCTTATTCAATGCACGCACTATACCATCACAAACACAAACACACACACACATGCACAGTCACTGTGCCACAGTACACAGCCTATATCACAACACCCATGCAAAGACACATATGCATGGCTCTTTGTGACTCTATGCACACCCTATACTATGACATACACACATTCACACATGGCTCATTGTGAATCAGTGCACAGTCTGTAGTTCCAGGTATACACACACAGACACACACCTCAGTGATTCAATGAAAAGCCCATACCATCACACACACACACACATACACACACAGCTCACTGTGAATCAGTATACAGTCTTCAGCTCCATGTACATACACACACAACACACCTTAGTGAATCAATGCAGAGACCATACCAGCATACACACACACATACACACACCTGAGACTCAATGCTCTGCCTATTGCAGCACACACACACACACACACAGCTCACTGTGATTCAATACCAGCCTGTACCTGCACACACACACACTCTCACACACACCGCCGTGTGACTCAATGCAGCTTATACCACCACACAGACACACACACACACACACACACACCTCACTGTGACTCAATGCCAAGCCCATACAAGTAAACAGACACACACAACCATGGCTCACTGAGACTCAATGAACAGTGTATACTAGCACATACAAACACATGGCTCAATGTGAGTCAATGCATAGCCTATACCCGCACACACATACACAGAAACACACCTTAATGTGGCTCAGTGCACAGCCTATAGCAGTACACACACACACACCGCTCACTGATTCAATGCAAATCCCTTATCAGCATACACATACACATACACTCACCTAGGTGTGACTCAATTCTCAGCCTATAGCAGCACACACACACACCTTACTGTGACTCATGCAGACTCTACAGCACCAAATACACAAACACTAACACAGGGCTGGGATTCAATGCACAGTCCATACCAGCAAAGGCACACACACCACACCACACTGTGACTCAATGCTCAGATTATACCAGCACACACACATGGCTCACTGTGTCCTAGTGCACAGCATATAACATCACACACACACCCCACACTGTGACTCAATGCACAGCCTGTACCTACACATACACACACACACACCTCACTGTGACAAAAAGTGCAGCCTATGCCAGCACACACACACACCTCAATGTGACACAATGGTCAGCCTATACCAGAACATGCAGACACACACACATCACTGTGACTCAATGCACAGACTATACCAGCGTGCACACAAACACACAGCACTGTGACTCAATGTACAATGTATACCAAAACACACAAGCATACACACACACCTCAGTGTGACTCAATGCACAGCCTATACCAGCACCACACATACACACCTGCACAGATACAGGGTTCACTGTGACTCAATGCACAACCTATAGAAGAACACACACACATACCAACATGCACACACACATGGGTGACCGTGACTCAATCAATCGTGTATACCAGCACACACACACGACTCACTGTGACTCAATGCAGTCTTTAGCACAACAAACACAGACACACACACCCATTGAATCAATGAAAGCCCACCAACACACAACACACCCATGGCTCCGTGTTACACAATGCTCAGCCTCTAGCAGCACACACACACACCCACACACACAGCCACACATATGCACGGCTCACTGTATCTCAATGTACATCTTATACCGGAACACACACACACACACACACACATACACGGCCACACACCACACTGTGACTCAAAGTTCAGAATATACCAGCATGCACACATGAAAACAGCTCACTCACACTCAGTGCATGGCTTATACCATCACGAAACACACACGTGTATCACTATGTGTCAATGCATAAACTATACCAGCATTCACACACACAAACACGGCCATGACTCAGTTCACAGACTTTACAAGCACACACACACACATGACTCACTGTCACCCAATAACCAGCCTACGCCAGGACAGACACACAAACACACCTCACTGTGAATGAATGCACAGCCTATACCAGTACAGAAACATACACAAACACACAAGGCACACTGTGACTAATAGCCAGCCTTTAGATGCAGACACATGCACACTCCCACAAACACACTTCACTGTGACACAATGCTCAGCCTGTAGCACAACACACAGACACACATACCCCCAGATGACTGTGAAAAATGCAAAGCATACACCAGCACACACCCACACACACAGTTCAATGTGAATAAATGCACAGCTTATAAAATCACACACAAATGCACACACACACACACATGGCTAACTGTGAGAGAATGCACAGAATGGAACAGCACCCACACACACAATCACACACACAACTCACTGTGATTCAATGTTCAGCTTCTACAAGAGCACTCACACATACACAGGGCTCACTGTGACTGAATGCGCAGCCTATACCAGCACACACACGAAAACACACAGCTCACTGTGATTCAATGCCCAGCCTATACTTGCACACACACGCACACTCACAACACACCTCACTGTGACTCAATGCTCAGCCTATACCAGCCCAGAGGTATTCACAAACACACACAGAGCTCACTGTGACTCAATGCACATTAACTTGAAGCAAACAACACACACACACACACACACACACGGTTCTCTGTGACTCAGTTCACAGTCTATACTAGCATCACACCCACACTCACAGCTCACTGTGACTTACTGCACCACCTATATAGGCACACACATACACACAAAGCCATAGACACCCACGGCTCACTGAAACTCAGTGTACGTCTTGTACCGGCAAAACAAACTCACAGCCAAACTATGACTCAATGCTCAAACTATATCAGCACATGCACACGCAAACAGCTCACTGTGAATCAATTGACAGCCTATACCATCACAAACACATAAACAGCTCACTAGGAGTCAATGCATAGCCTATGTCTGCATGCATACACACACACACACACACACACACACACACACACATGGCCGTGACTCAGTTCACAGTCTGTACCAGCACATAATCACACATGGCTTACTGTGACAAAACACGCAACCGAACACAGCACATGTGGACACACACACACCCAGAGACACACATGACTCACTGTGACTCAATGCACTGTCCATATTTGCACAGACACACACACACAGATGGCTCACTGGGACCCTGTGCACAGCCTATACCAACAAACCCTCACAGACACTAACGGAGCACTGTGACTCAATGCATAGCCTATATCAACAGGCATACCCACACACACACAAAAATACGGCAATGTGACTCAGTGCACAGCTTATAACAGAACACATGCATGCACACACACAAAAACAAACATGGCTCACTGATACTCAATCCACAGTCTCTAAGAGCACACACACACTCACACTCAAACCTCACTGTGTCTGAACACACAAGCTATACTATTACACACTCACACAGACACTGACACACATGTCACTGTGACTCAATGCACAGCCTATCTCAGCACACACACACAGACATACAAATCTGAGACTCAATGCCCAGTGTACACCGGAACAGACATACACACCTCACTGTGACTCAATGCACAGCCTATACCAGCACACAAACACACACATGCACACACACACATGGCTCACTGTGACTCAATGCCCAGCATAAACCTGAAAAGACACACACTATCAGACACAAACATCACTGTTTCTCATTGAGTGGCTTTTACCACTGCACATAAACACAAACTCACACACACACCTCACTGTGACTCAATGTCCAGCCTATATGTTCACACACATGCACAATCACACACACACAGCTCACAGTGAATCAATGCAAAACATATAGCCACACAACATGCACAACCACACACAAACTCAATGTGAATCAATGCATAGCCTATACCAGCACACATGCATGCACACACACAGACTCAATGCACAGTCTATAGAGTGACACACAGAAACACATGGCTCAGTGTTACACAATGCCCAGCCTCTAGCAGCACACACACACAGACACAGCCACACACATGCACGGATCACTGTATCTCAATGTACATCTTATACCAGAACACACACACACACACACAGCTCACTGTGAAACAATGCAAAATATATACCAGCAGACACCCACACACCCACACTCACAGTTCAATGTGAATCAAGGCACAACCTATAAAAGCACACATGCATGCACACACACACACAACAAACTGTGACTGAATGCCCAGTATGTAACAGCACTCACACACACTCATACACACCTCACTGTTAACCAGTGTGCAGCTTCTACAAGCACACTCACATACACACACGGCTCACTGTAACTGAATGTGCACCCTATATCAGCACACACACAAACACACACAGCTCACTGTGCTTCAATGCCCACCCTATACTTGCACACACATGAACACTCACACACACACCACACTGTGACTCAATTCTCAGCCTATGCCAGCCCAGAGGTATTCAAAAACACACACAGAGCTACTGTGACTCAATGCACATTACCTAACAGCACACACACACACACACACAAACATACACGGCTCATTGGATTCAATGCACTGTCTAAACCAGCACACACACACACAAACACACACACATATATGACTCACTGACTCAATGCACAACCTGTACTGGCACACACACAAGGCTTACTGTGACTCAATGCAGAGTCTACACCAGCATACAAACACATGGCTCACTGTGACTCAATGTAATGCCTATGCCAGCACACACACACAGAGACACATGCATGGCTCTCTCTGATTCAATGCACATACTATACCATCACAAACACACACACACACATGCACAGTCACTGTGACACAATGCAGACCCTATACCACAACACCCATGCAAAGACACATATGCACGGCTCTTTGTGACTCTATGCACACCCTATACTATCACATACACACATTCACACATGGCTCATTGTGAATCAGTGCACAGTCTCTAGTTCCAGGTGTACACACACAGACACACCCCTCAGTGACTCAATGCAAAGCCCATACCATCACACACACACACACATACACACACAGCTCACTGTGAATCAGTGTACAGTCTTCAGCTCTATGTACATACACACAAAACACACCTTAGTGAATCAATGCAGAGACCATACCAGCATACACACACACATACACACACCTGAGACTCAATGCTCTGCCTATTCCAGCACACTCACACACACACGCACGCACATGGTTCACTGTGATTCAATACCAGCCTGTACCTGCACACACACACACTCTCACACACACCGCCGTGTGACTCAATGCAGTTTATACCACCACACAGACACACACACACACACACCTCACTGTGACTCAACGCCAAGCCCATACAAGTAAACAGACACACACAACCATGGCTCACTGAGACTCAATGAACAGTGTATACTAGCACATACAAACACATGGTTCAATGTGAGTCAATGCATAGCCTATACCCGCACACACATACACAGAAACACACCTTAATGTGGCTCAGTGCACAGCCTATAGCAGTACACACACACACACACACTGCTCACTGATTCAATGCAAATCCCATATCAGCATACACATACACTCACCTAGGTGTGACTCAATTCTCAGCCAATAGCAGCACACACACACATCTTACTGTGACTCATGCAGACTGTACAACACCAAATACACAAACACTAACACATGGCTTGGATTCAATGCACAGTCCATACCAGCAAAGGCACACACACCACACCACACTGTGACTCAATGCTCAGATTATACCAGCACACACACACGGCTCACTGTGTCCTAGTGCACAGAATATAACATCACACACACACACACACCCCCCACACTGTGACTCAATGCACAGCCTGTACCTACACATACACACACACACACCTCACTGTGACAAAAAGTGCAGCCTATACCAGCACACACACACACACACCTCAATCTGACACAATGGTCAGCCAATATCAGAACACGCAGACACACACACACATCACTCTGACTCACTGCACATCCTATACCAGTGCACTCACACTCACACACACAAACACATGGCTGACTGTGAATCAATGCACACTATACCAGGACACACACACACACACACACACACGGCTCCATGTGACTCAGTGCACCGGATATGCTAGCAGACATACACACACAGAGAAGCACATACGGCAAACTGTGAGTCAATCCACAGCCCATACCTCCACACACGCACACAAACTGACACTCAAAAACACAGCTCAGTGTGATTCAATGCAAATCCTATACCAGAAAGTGCACACACACACACACAAAAACCTCCCTATGAATCAGTGCATAACGTATAACATCACACACGTACACCTCACTGTGACTCAAAGTGGTGCCTCTCCCTGCACATACACACACAAACAACTCAATATGACTCAATGTGTAGACTGTACCAGCACACACACACACACATGTGCACACACACCTCAGTGTGCCTCAATTGTCAGCCTATACCAGAACACACGGACACACACACCTCTCACTCTGACTCAATGCACAACGTATACCAGCGTGTACACACACTCACATGGCACAGTGAATCAATATATAACTGCACACACACACACACACACACACACAGACATGCACAGATGCAGGCCTCACTGTGACTCAATGCACAGTCTATACCAGTACACACAAACACACCAACACGCACTCACACCTGGCTCAATGGTACTGAAACAATCGCATATACCAGCACACACACACACAGCTCACTGTGACTCAATGCAGTCTGTATCACCACACACTCACACACAAACCCATGAGTCAATAAACCCCATACCAACACAATAAAGCCTATACCAGCACACAAACACACATGCACACACACACACACTAGACTGTGACTGAAAACGCTTCCTGTACCAGCACACAACACACAAACACCTCACTGTGACTCAATGCACAGCCTATACGAGCACACACATACACACAAAGCTCACAGTGACTCAATACAGAGTCTATACCAGTGCACACACAGACACACACACACACACAGCCCACTCTGTCTCAATGGTCATCCAGTGTCAGCACACACACACACACACACAAACACACACACTCGTTCAGGTCAAAGTGGATAAAACCACAGTCCACACCATCACAGACACACACACACTGCACTACTCACTGTGACTCAATGCACAGTCTACACCAGCAAATACACACACACACACACACACACACACACACCTCCCACACATTTAACTGTGACTCAGTGCTGTGACTATACCAGCTCCCCACACACACATGGTTCACTGTGACTCAGTGCAC
The DNA here is from genome assembly GCF_964374135.1 of Grampus griseus. Classification (NCBI taxonomy): domain Eukaryota; kingdom Metazoa; phylum Chordata; class Mammalia; order Artiodactyla; family Delphinidae; genus Grampus; species Grampus griseus. The sequence continues at coordinate 12,426,701 of NC_139016.1, read as the reverse complement.
AGCCAATTACTGTACACACACACACAGATACACACACATATTGCTCAGTTTGACCTAACAAACTGTCTGTAGCACCACATACACACATCCACACCTCAGAGACTCAATGATCAGCCTGTAACATCACACACACACACGCATACACAAATACACATACACCCACAGATACGGCTCGCTGTGATTCAATGCACAGCCTATAACACGACACAGAGACACCCATCACTCTGACTCAAACCGCAGCCTGTACCTGCACATACACACACAAAGAACCACCTTCTGGTACTCAATTCACAGCCTACTGCAGCACAAACACACACACACAAACACAACCATCACTGTGACTCAATGCACCTCCTATGACAGCATACACACTTGGCTCACTGTGAATCAATGCACAGCCTATACAAGAACACACACACACACACACACGCACTCACACATGGCTCACTGGTAGTCAGTCAATCGCCTATACCAGGACACACACACACAGCTCGCTGTGACTCAATGAAGTCTGTATCACCACGCACTCACACACACACCCATGATTCAATAAAACCCATACCAGCACAATAAAGCCCATACCAGCACACAAAATCACATGCACACACACACACACCTGACTGTGACTGAAAAAGCTTTCTGTACCAGCACACACACACAGAAACACCTCACTGAGACGCAATGCACTGCCTATACGAGCAAACACTTAAACACACAGCTCACAGTGAATCAATACAGAGTCTATACCAGCACACACACAGACACACACAGAGCCCACTCTGTCTCAATGGTCATTCAGTGCTAGCACACACACACACACACACAGATACACACACACACACTCGTTCATGTCAAAGTGGATAAAAACACAGTCCACACCATCACAGACACACACACACTGCACTACTAACTGTGACTCAATGCACAGTATACACCAGCAAATACACACACACATGCACACACATCTCCTACACATTTAACTGTGACTCAGTGCTGTGACTATACCAGCTCCCCACACACACATGGTTCACCATGACTCAATGCAGAGCCAATAACTGTACACACACACACACATACACACACATATGTCTCAGTTTGACCTAACGACGAGTCTGTAGCACCACATACACACATGCACACCTCAGTGACTCAGTGTTCAACCTGTACCATCACACACACACACACATACAAAAATACACATACACACAAAAATACGGCTCGCTGTGATTCAATGCACAGCCTATTACACCACACAGAGACACCCATCTCTCTGACTCAAACCGCAGCCTGTACCTGCACATACACACACAAAGACCCACCTTCTGTGACTCAATTCACAGCCTACTGCAGCACACACACACACAAACACAACCATCACTGTGACTCAATGCACCTCCTATACCAGCATACACACATGACTCACTGTGGATCAATGCACAGCCTATACAAGAACACACAAACACACACTCACACATAACTGACTGTGACTCAGGGAACCACCTATAGCAGCACACACACACACACACACAAACATACACGGCTCTCTTGGACTCAATGCACTGCATATACCAGCACACACACACACACACACACACATATATGACTCACTGACTCAATGCATAGCCTGTACTGGCACACACACAAGGCTTACTGTGACTCAATGCAGAGTCTACACCAGCATACAAACACATGGCTCACTGTGACTCAATGTAATGCCTATGCCAGCACACACACACAGAGACACATGCATGGCTCTCTCTTATTCAATGCACGCACTATACCATCACAAACACAAACACACACACACATGCACAGTCACTGTGCCACAGTACACAGCCTATATCACAACACCCATGCAAAGACACATATGCATGGCTCTTTGTGACTCTATGCACACCCTATACTATGACATACACACATTCACACATGGCTCATTGTGAATCAGTGCACAGTCTGTAGTTCCAGGTATACACACACAGACACACACCTCAGTGATTCAATGAAAAGCCCATACCATCACACACACACACACATACACACACAGCTCACTGTGAATCAGTATACGGTCTTCAGCTCCATGTACATACACACACAACACACCTTAGTGAATCAATGCAGAGACCATACCAGCATACACACACACATACACACACCTGAGACTCAATGCTCTGCCTATTGCAGCACACACACACACACACACACACACACACACAGCTCACTGTGATTCAATACCAGCCTGTACCTGCACACACACACACTCTCACACACACCGCCGTGTGACTCAATGCAGCTTATACCACCACACAGACACACACACACACACACACACACCTCACTGTGACTCAATGCCAAGCCCATACAAGTAAACAGACACACACAACCATGGCTCACTGAGACTCAATGAACAGTGTATACTAGCACATACAAACACATGGCTCAATGTGAGTCAATGCATAGCCTATACCCGCACACACATACACAGAAACACACCTTAATGTGGCTCAGTGCACAGCCTATAGCAGTACACACACACACACCGCTCACTGATTCAATGCAAATCCCTTATCAGCATACACATACACATACACTCACCTAGGTGTGACTCAATTCTCAGCCTATAGCAGCACACACACACACCTTACTGTGACTCATGCAGACTCTACAGCACCAAATACACAAACACTAACACAGGGCTGGGATTCAATGCACAGTCCATACCAGCAAAGGCACACACACCACACCACACTGTGACTCAATGCTCAGATTATACCAGCACACACACATGGCTCACTGTGTCCTAGTGCACAGCATATAACATCACACACACACCCCACACTGTGACTCAATGCACAGCCTGTACCTACACATACACACACACACACCTCACTGTGACAAAAAGTGCAGCCTATGCCAGCACACACACACACCTCAATGTGACACAATGGTCAGCCTATACCAGAACATGCAGACACACACACATCACTGTGACTCAATGCACAGACTATACCAGCGTGCACACAAACACACAGCACTGTGACTCAATGTACAATGTATACCAAAACACACAAGCATACACACACACCTCAGTGTGACTCAATGCACAGCCTATACCAGCACCACACATACACACCTGCACAGATACAGGGTTCACTGTGACTCAATGCACAACCTATAGAAGAACACACACACATACCAACATGCACACACACATGGGTGACCGTGACTCAATCAATCGTGTATACCAGCACACACACACACGACTCACTGTGACTCAATGCAGTCTTTAGCACAACAAACACAGACACACACACCCATTGAATCAATGAAAGCCCACCAACACACAACACACCCATGGCTCCGTGTTACACAATGCTCAGCCTCTAGCAGCACACACACACACCCACACACACAGCCACACATATGCACGGCTCACTGTATCTCAATGTACATCTTATACCGGAACACACACACACACACACACACACACATACACGGCCACACACCACACTGTGACTCAAAGTTCAGAATATACCAGCATGCACACATGAAAACAGCTCACTCACACTCAGTGCATGGCTTATACCATCACGAAACACACACGTGTATCACTATGTGTCAATGCATAAACTATACCAGCATTCACACACACAAACACGGCCATGACTCAGTTCACAGACTTTACAAGCACACACACACACATGACTCACTGTCACCCAATAACCAGCCTACGCCAGGACAGACACACAAACACACCTCACTGTGAATGAATGCACAGCCTATACCAGTACAGAAACATACACAAACACACAAGGCACACTGTGACTAATAGCCAGCCTTTAGATGCAGACACATGCACACTCCCACAAACACACTTCACTGTGACACAATGCTCAGCCTGTAGCACAACACACAGACACACATACCCCCAGATGACTGTGAAAAATGCAAAGCATACACCAGCACACACCCACACACACAATTCAATGTGAATAAATGCACAGCTTATAAAATCACACACAAATGCACACACACACACACATGGCTAACTGTGAGAGAATGCACAGAATGGAACAGCACCCACACACACAATCACACACACAACTCACTGTGATTCAATGTTCAGCTTCTACAAGAGCACTCACACATACACAGGGCTCACTGTGACTGAATGCGCAGCCTATACCAGCACACACACGAAAACACACAGCTCACTGTGATTCAATGCCCAGCCTATACTTGCACACACACGCACACTCACAACACACCTCACTGTGACTCAATGCTCAGCCTATACCAGCCCAGAGGTATTCACAAACACACACAGAGCTCACTGTGACTCAATGCACATTAACTTGAAGCAAACAACACACACACACACACACACACACACATGGTTCTCTGTGACTCAGTTCACAGTCTATACTAGCATCACACCCACACTCACAGCTCACTGTGACTTACTGCACCACCTATATAGGCACACACATACACACAAAGCCATAGACACCCACGGCTCACTGAAACTCAGTGTACGTCTTGTACCGGCAAAACAAACTCACAGCCAAACTATGACTCAATGCTCAAACTATATCAGCACATGCACACGTAAACAGCTCACTGTGAATCAATTGACAGCCTATACCATCACAAACACATAAACAGCTCACTAGGAGTCAATGCATAGCCTATGTCTGCATGCATACACACACACACACACACACACACACACACACACATGACCGTGACTCAGTTCACAGTCTGTACCAGCACATAATCACACATGGCTTACTGTGACAAAACACGCAACCGAACACAGCACATGTGGACACACACACACCCAGAGACACACATGACTCACTGTGACTCAATGCACTGTCCATATTTGCACAGACACACACACACAGATGGCTCACTGGGACCCTGTGCACAGCCTATACCAACAAACCCTCACAGACACTAACGGAGCACTGTGACTCAATGCATAGCCTATATCAACAGGCATACCCACACACACACAAAAATACGGCAATGTGACTCAGTGCACAGCTTATAACAGAACACATGCATGCACACACACAAAAACAAACATGGCTCACTGATACTCAATCCACAGTCTCTAAGAGCACACACACACTCACACTCAAACCTCACTGTGTCTGAACACACAAGCTATACTATTACACACTCACACAGACACTGACACACATGTCACTGTGACTCAATGCACAGCCTATCTCAGCACACACACACAGACATACAAATCTGAGACTCAATGCCCAGTGTACACCGGAACAGACATACACACCTCACTGTGACTCAATGCACAGCCTATACCAGCACACAAACACACACATGCACACACACACACGGCTCACTGTGACTCAATGCCCAGCATAAACCTGAAAAGACACACACTATCAGACACAAACATCACTGTTTCTCATTGAGTGGCTTTTACCACTGCACATAAACACAAACTCACACACACACCTCACTGTGACTCAATGTCCAGCCTATATGTTCACACACATGCACAATCACACACACACAGCTCACAGTGAATCAATGCAAAACATATAGCCACACAACATGCACAACCACACACAAACTCAATGTGAATCAATGCATAGCCTATACCAGCACACATGCATGCACACACACAGACTCAATGCACAGTCTATAGAGTGACACACAGAAACACATGGCTCAGTGTTACACAATGCCCAGCCTCTAGCAGCACACACACACAGACACAGCCACACACATGCACGGATCACTGTATCTCAATGTACATCTTATACCAGAACACACACACACACACACAGCTCATTGTGAAACAATGCAAAATATATACCAGCAGACACCCACACACCCACACTCACAGTTCAATGTGAATCAAGGCACAACCTATAAAAGCACACATGCATGCACACACACACACAACAAACTGTGACTGAATGCCCAGTATGTAACAGCACTCACACACACTCATACACACCTCACTGTTAACCAGTGTGCAGCTTCTACAAGCACACTCACATACACACACGGCTCACTGTAACTGAATGTGCACCCTATATCAGCACACACACAAACACACACAGCTCACTGTGCTTCAATGCCCACCCTATACTTGCACACACATGAACACTCACACACACACCACACTGTGACTCAATTCTCAGCCTATGCCAGCCCAGAGGTATTCAAAAACACACACAGAGCTACTGTGACTCAATGCACATTACCTAACAGCACACACACACACACACACAAACATACACGGCTCATTGGATTCAATGCACTGTCTAAACCAGCACACACACACACAAACACACACACATATATGACTCACTGACTCAATGCACAACCTGTACTGGCACACACACAAGGCTTACTGTGACTCAATGCAGAGTCTACACCAGCATACAAACACATGGCTCACTGTGACTCAATGTAATGCCTATGCCAGCACACACACACAGAGACACATGCATGGCTCTCTCTGATTCAATGCACATACTATACCATCACAAACACACACACACACACGCACAGTCACTGTGACACAATGCAGACCCTATACCACAACACCCATGCAAAGACACATATGCACGGCTCTTTGTGACTCTATGCACACCCTATACTATCACATACACACATTCACACATGGCTCATTGTGAATCAGTGCACAGTCTCTAGTTCCAGGTGTACACACACAGACACACCCCTCAGTGACTCAATGCAAAGCCCATACCATCACACACACACACACATACACACACAGCTCACTGTGAATCAGTGTACAGTCTTCAGCTCTATGTACATACACACACAACACACCTTAGTGAATCAATGCAGAGACCATACCAGCATACACACACACATACACACACCTGAGACTCAATGCTCTGCCTATTCCAGCACACTCACACACACACGCACGCACATGGTTCACTGTGATTCAATACCAGCCTGTACCTGCACACACACACACTCTCACACACACCGCCGTGTGACTCAATGCAGTTTATACCACCACACAGACACACACACACACACACCTCACTGTGACTCAACGCCAAGCCCATACAAGTAAACAGACACACACAACCATGGCTCACTGAGACTCAATGAACAGTGTATACTAGCACATACAAACACATGGTTCAATGTGAGTCAATGCATAGCCTATACCCGCACACACATACACAGAAACACACCTTAATGTGGCTCAGTGCACAGCCTATAGCAGTACACACACACACACACACTGCTCACTGATTCAATGCAAATCCCATATCAGCATACACATACACTCACCTAGGTGTGACTCAATTCTCAGCCAATAGCAGCACACACACACATCTTACTGTGACTCATGCAGACTGTACAACACCAAATACACAAACACTAACACATGGCTTGGATTCAATGCACAGTCCATACCAGCAAAGGCACACACACCACACCACACTGTGACTCAATGCTCAGATTATACCAGCACACACACACGGCTCACTGTGTCCTAGTGCACAGAATATAACATCACACACACACACACACCCCCCACACTGTGACTCAATGCACAGCCTGTACCTACACATACACACACACACACCTCACTGTGACAAAAAGTGCAGCCTATACCAGCACACACACACACACACCTCAATCTGACACAATGGTCAGCCAATATCAGAACACGCAGACACACACACACATCACTCTGACTCACTGCACATCCTATACCAGTGCACTCACACTCACACACACAAACACATGGCTGACTGTGAATCAATGCACACTATACCAGGACACACACACACACACACACACACGGCTCCATGTGACTCAGTGCACCGGATATGCTAGCAGACATACACACACAGAGAAGCACATACGGCAAACTGTGAGTCAATCCACAGCCCATACCTCCACACACGCACACAAACTGACACTCAAAAACACAGCTCAGTGTGATTCAATGCAAATCCTATACCAGAAAGTGCACACACACACACACAAAAACCTCCCTATGAATCAGTGCATAACGTATAACATCACACACGTACACCTCACTGTGACTCAAAGTGGTGCCTCTCCCTGCACATACACACACAAACAACTCAATATGACTCAATGTGTAGACTGTACCAGCACACACACACACACATGTGCACACACACCTCAGTGTGCCTCAATTGTCAGCCTATACCAGAACACACGGACACACACACCTCTCACTCTGACTCAATGCACAACGTATACCAGCGTGTACACACACTCACATGGCACAGTGAATCAATATATAACTGCACACACACACACACACACACACAGACATGCACAGATGCAGGCCTCACTGTGACTCAATGCACAGTCTATACCAGTACACACAAACACACCAACACGCACTCACACCTGGCTCAATGGTACTGAAACAATCGCATATACCAGCACACACACACACAGCTCACTGTGACTCAATGCAGTCTGTATCACCACACACTCACACACAAACCCATGAGTCAAGAAACCCCATACCAACACAATAAAGCCTATACCAGCACACAAACACACATGCACACACACACACACGAGACTGTGACTGAAAACGCTTCCTGTACCAGCACACAACACACAAACACCTCACTGTGACTCAATGCACAGCCTATACGAGCACACACATACACACAAAGCTCACAGTGACTCAATACAGAGTCTATACCAGTGCACACACAGACACACACACACACACAGCCCACTCTGTCTCAATGGTCATCCAGTGTCAGCACACACACACACACACACAAACACACACACTCGTTCAGGTCAAAGTGGATAAAACCACAGTCCACACCATCACAGACACACACACACTGCACTACTCACTGTGACTCAATGCACAGTCTACACCAGCAAATACACACACACACACACACACACACACACCTCCCACACATTTAACTGTGACTCAGTGCTGTGACTATACCAGCTCCCCACACACACATGGTTCACTGTGACTCAGTGCACAGCCAATTACTGTACACACACACACAGATACACACACATATTGCTCAGTTTGACCTAACAAACTGTCTGTAGCACCACATACACACATCCACACCTCAGAGACTCAATGATCAGCCTGTAACATCACACACACACACGCATACACAAATACACATACACCCACAGATACGGCTCGCTGTGATTCAATGCACAGCCTATAACACCACACAGAGACACCCATCACTCTGACTCAAACCGCAGCCTGTACCTGCACATACACACACAAAGAACCACCTTCTGGTACTCAATTCACAGCCTACTGCAGCACAAACACACACACACAAACACAACCATCACTGTGACTCAATGCACCTCCTATGACAGCATACACACTTGGCTCACTGTGAATCAATGCACAGCCTATACAAGAACACACACACACACACACACGCACTCACACATGGCTCACTGGTAGTCAGTCAATCGCCTATACCAGGACACACACACACAGCTCGCTGTGACTCAATGAAGTCTGTATCACCACGCACTCACACACACACCCATGATTCAATAAAACCCATACCAGCACAATAAAGCCCATACCAGCACACAAAATCACATGCACACACACACACACCTGACTGTGACTGAAAAAGCTTTCTGTACCAGCACACACACACAGAAACACCTCACTGAGACGCAATGCACTGCCTATACGAGCAAACACTTAAACACACAGCTCACAGTGAATCAATACAGAGTCTATACCAGCACACACACAGACACACACAGAGCCCACTCTGTCTCAATGGTCATTCAGTGCTAGCACACACACACACACACACAGATACACACACACACACTCGTTCATGTCAAAGTGGATAAAAACACAGTCCACACCATCACAGACACACACACACTGCACTACTAACTGTGACTCAATGCACAGTATACACCAGCAAATACACACACACATGCACACACATCTCCTACACATTTAACTGTGACTCAGTGCTGTGACTATACCAGCTCCCCACACACACATGGTTCACCATGACTCAATGCAGAGCCAATAACTGTACACACACACACACATACACACACATATGTCTCAGTTTGACCTAACGACGAGTCTGTAGCACCACATACACACATGCACACCTCAGTGACTCAGTGTTCAACCTGTACCATCACACACACACACACATACAAAAATACACATACACACAAAAATACGGCTCGCTGTGATTCAATGCACAGCCTATTACACCACACAGAGACACCCATCTCTCTGACTCAAACCGCAGCCTGTACCTGCACATACACACACAAAGACCCACCTTCTGTGACTCAATTCACAGCCTACTGCAGCACACACACACACAAACACAACCATCACTGTGACTCAATGCACCTCCTATACCAGCATACACACATGACTCACTGTGGATCAATGCACAGCCTATACAAGAACACACAAACACACACTCACACATAACTGACTGTGACTCAGGGAACCACCTATAGCAGCACACACACACACACACACAAACATACACGGCTCTCTTGGACTCAATGCACTGCATATACCAGCACACACACACACACACACACACATATATGACTCACTGACTCAATGCATAGCCTGTACTGGCACACACACAAGGCTTACTGTGACTCAATGCAGAGTCTACACCAGCATACAAACACATGGCTCACTGTGACTCAATGTAATGCCTATGCCAGCACACACACACAGAGACACATGCATGGCTCTCTCTTATTCAATGCACGCACTATACCATCACAAACACAAACACACACACACACGCACAGTCACTGTGACACAGTACACAGCCTATATCACAACACCCATGCAAAGACACATATGCACGGCTCTTTGTGACTCTATGCACACCCTATACTATCACATACACACATTCACACATGGCTCGTTGTGAATCAGTGCACAGTCTGTAGTTCCAGGTATACACACACAGACACACACCTCAGTGATTCAATGAAAAGCCCATACCATCACACACACACACACATACACACACAGCTCACTGTGAATCAGTATACGGTCTTCAGCTCCATGTACATGCACACACAACACACCTTAGTGAATCAATGCAGAGACCATACCAGCATACACACACACATACACACACCTGAGACTCAATGCTCTGCCTATTGCAGCACACACACACACACAGCTCACTGTGATTCAATACCAGCCTGTACCTGCACACACACACACTCTCACACACACCGCCGTGTGACTCAATGCAGCTTATACCACCACACAGAAACACAGACACACACACACACCTCACTGTGACTCAATGCCAAGCCCATACAAGTAAACAGACACACACAACCATGGCTCACTGAGACTCAATGAACAGTGTATACTAGCACATACAAACACATGGCTCAATGTGAGTCAATGCATAGCCTATACCCGCACACACATACACAGAAACACACCTTAATGTGGCTCAGTGCACAGCCTATAGCAGTACACACACACACACTGCTCACTGATTCAATGCAAATCCCTTATCAGCATACACATACACATACACTCACCTAGGTGTGACTCAATTCTCAGCCTATAGCAGCACACACACACACCTTACTGTGACTCATGCAGACTCTACAGCACCAAATACACAAACACTAACACAGGGCTGGGATTCAATGCACAGTCCATACCAGCAAAGGCACACACACCACACCACACTGTGACTCAATGCTCAGATTATACCAGCACACACACATGGCTCACTGTGTCCTAGTGCACAGCATATAACATCACACACACACCCCACACTGTGACTCAATGCACAGCCTGTACCTACACATACACACACACACACCTCACTGTGACAAAAAGTGCAGCCTATGCCAGCACACACACACACCTCAATGTGACACAATGGTCAGCCTATACCAGAACACGCAGACACACACACATCACTGTGACTCAATGCACAGACTATACCAGCGTGCACACAAACACACAGCACTGTGACTCAATGTACAATGTATACCAAAACACACAAGCATACACACACACCTCAGTGTGACTCAATGCACAGCCTATACCAGCACCACACATACACACCTGCACAGATACAGGGTTCACTGTGATTCAATGCACAACCTATAGAAGAACACACACACATACCAACATGCACACACACATGGCTGACCGTGACTCAATCAATCGTCTATACCAGCACACACACACACGACTCACTGTGACTCAATGCAGTCTTTAGCACAACAAACACAGACACACACACCCATTGAATCAATGAAAGCCCACCAACACACAACACACCCATGGCTCCGTGTTACACAATGCTCAGCCTCTAGCAGCACACACACACACCCACACACACAGCCACACATATGCACGGCTCACTGTATCTCAATGTACATCTTATACCGGAACACACACACACACACACACATACACGGCCACACACCACACTGTGACTCAAAGTTCAGAATATACCAGCATGCACACATGAAAACAGCTCACTCACACTCAGTGCATGGCTTATACCATCACGAAACACACACGTGTATCACTATGTGTCAATGCATAAACTATACCAGCATTCACACACACAAACACGGCCATGACTCAGTTCACAGACTTTACAAGCACACACACACACATGACTCACTGTCACCCAATAACCAGCCCACGCCAGGACAGACACACAAACACACCTCACTGTGAATGAATGCACAGCCTATACCAGTACAGAAACATACACAAACACACAAGGCACACTGTGACTAATAGCCAGCCTTTAGATGCAGACACATGCACACTCCCACAAACACACTTCACTGTGACACAATGCTCAGCCTGTAGCACAACACACAGACACACATACCCCCAGATGACTGTGAAAAATGCAAAGCATACACCAGCACACACCCACACACACAGTTCAATGTGAATAAATGCACAGCTTATAAAATCACACACAAATGCACACACACACACACATGGCTAACTGTGAGAGAATGCACAGAATGGAACAGCACCCACACACACAATCACACACACAACTCACTGTGATTCAATGTTCAGCTTCTACAAGAGCACTCACACATACACACGGCTCACTGTGACTGAATGCGCAGCCTATACCTGCACACACACGAAAACACACAGCTCACTGTGATTCAATGCCCAGCCTATACTTGCACACACACGCACACTCACAACACACCTCACTGTGACTCAATGCTCAGCCTATACCAGCCCAGAGGTATTCACAAACACACACAGAGCTCACTGTGACTCAATGCACATTAACTTGAAGCAAACAACACACACACACACACACACACGGTTCTCTGTGACTCAGTTCACAGTCTATACTAGCATCACACCCACACTCACAGCTCACTGTGACCTACTGCACCACCTATATAGGCATACACATACACACAAAGCCATAGACACCCACGGCTCACTGTAACTCGGTGTACATCTTGTACCGGCAAAACAAACTCACAGCCAAACTGTGACTCAATGCTCAAACTATATCAGCACATGCACACGCAAACAGCTCACTGTGAATCAATTGACAGCCTATACCATCACAAACACATAAACAGCTCACTATGAGTCAATGCATAGCCTATGTCTGCATGCATACACACACACACACACACACACACATGGCCATGACTCAGTTCACAGTCTACCAGCACATAATCACACATGGCTTACTGTGACAAAACACACAACCGAACACAGCACATGTGGACACACACACACCCAGAGACACACATGACTCACTGTGACTCAATGCACTGTCCATATTTGCACAGACACACACACACAGATGGCTCACTGGGACCCTGTGCACAGCCTATACCAACAAACCCTCACAGACACTAACGGAGCACTGTGACTCAATGCATAGCCTATATCAACAGGCATACCCACACACACACAAAAATACGGCAATGTGACTCAGTGCACAGCTTATAACAGAACACATGCATGCACACACACAAAAACAAACATGGCTCACTGATACTCAATCCACAGTCTCTAAGAGCACACACACACTCACACTGAAACCTCACTGTGTCTGAACACACAAGCTATACTATTACACACTCACACAGACACTGACACACATGTCACTGTGACTCAATGCACAGCCTATCTCAGCACACACACACAGACATACAAATCTGAGACTCAATGCCCAGTGTACACCGGAACAGACATACACACCTCACTGTGACTCAATGCACAGCCTATACCAGCACACAAACACACACATGCACACACACACATGGCTCACTGTGACTCAATGCCCAGCATAAACCTGAAAAGACACACACTATCAGACACAAACATCACTGTTTCTCATTGAGTGGCTTTTACCACTGCACATAAACACAAACTCACACACACACCTCACTGTGACTCAATGTCCAGCCTATATGTTCACACACATGCACAATCACACACACACAGCTCACAGTGAATCAATGCAAAACATATAGCCACACAACATGCACAACCACACACAAACTCAATGTGAATCAATGCATAGCCTATACCAGCACACATGCATGCACACACACAGACTCAATGCACAGTCTATAGAGTGACACACAGAAACACATGGCTCAGTGTTACACAATGCCCAGCCTCTAGCAGCACACACACACAGACACAGCCACACACATGCACGGATCACTGTATCTCAATGTACATCTTATACCAGAACACACACACACACACACAGCTCATTGTGAAACAATGCAAAATATATACCAGCAGACACCCACACACCCACACTCACAGTTCAATGTGAATCAAGGCACAACCTATAAAAGCACACATGCATGCACACACACACACAACAAACTGTGACTGAATGCCCAGTATGTAACAGCACTCACACACACTCATACACACCTCACTGTTAACCAGTGTGCAGCTTCTACAAGCACACTCACATACACACACGGCTCACTGTAACTGAATGTGCACCCTATATCAGCACACACACAAACACACACAGCTCACTGTGCTTCAATGCCCACCCTATACTTGCACACACATGAACACTCACACACACACCACACTGTGACTCAATTCTCAGCCTATGCCAGCCCAGAGGTATTCAAAAACACACACAGAGCTACTGTGACTCAATGCACATTACCTAACAGCACACACACACACACACACAAACATACACGGCTCATTGGATTCAATGCACTGTCTAAACCAGCACACACACACACAAACACACACACATATATGACTCACTGACTCAATGCACAACCTGTACTGGCACACACACAAGGCTTACTGTGACTCAATGCAGAGTCTACACCAGCATACAAACACATGGCTCACTGTGACTCAATGTAATGCCTATGCCAGCACACACACACAGAGACACATGCATGGCTCTCTCTGATTCAATGCACATACTATACCATCACAAACACACACACACACACGCACAGTCACTGTGACACAATGCAGACCCTATACCACAACACCCATGCAAAGACACATATGCACGGCTCTTTGTGACTCTATGCACACCCTATACTATCACATACACACATTCACACATGGCTCATTGTGAATCAGTGCACAGTCTCTAGTTCCAGGTGTACACACACAGACACACCCCTCAGTGACTCAATGCAAAGCCCATACCATCACACACACACACACATACACACACAGCTCACTGTGAATCAGTGTACAGTCTTCAGCTCTATGTACATACACACACAACACACCTTAGTGAATCAATGCAGAGACCATACCAGCATACACACACACATACACACACCTGAGACTCAATGCTCTGCCTATTCCAGCACACTCACACACACACGCACGCACATGGTTCACTGTGATTCAATACCAGCCTGTACCTGCACACACACACACTCTCACACACACCGCCGTGTGACTCAATGCAGTTTATACCACCACACAGACACACACACACACACACCTCACTGTGACTCAACGCCAAGCCCATACAAGTAAACAGACACACACAACCATGGCTCACTGAGACTCAATGAACAGTGTATACTAGCACATACAAACACATGGTTCAATGTGAGTCAATGCATAGCCTATACCCGCACACACATACACAGAAACACACCTTAATGTGGCTCAGTGCACAGCCTATAGCAGTACACACACACACACACACTGCTCACTGATTCAATGCAAATCCCATATCAGCATACACATACACTCACCTAGGTGTGACTCAATTCTCAGCCAATAGCAGCACACACACACATCTTACTGTGACTCATGCAGACTGTACAACACCAAATACACAAACACTAACACATGGCTTGGATTCAATGCACAGTCCATACCAGCAAAGGCACACACACCACACCACACTGTGACTCAATGCTCAGATTATACCAGCACACACACACAGCTCACTGTGTCCTAGTGCACAGAATATAACATCACACACACACACACACCCCCCACACTGTGACTCAATGCACAACCTGTACCTACACATACACACACACACACCTCACTGTGACAAAAAGTGCAGCCTATACCAGCACACACACACACACACCTCAATCTGACACAATGGTCAGCCAATATCAGAACACGCAGACACACACACACATCACTCTGACTCACTGCACATCCTATACCAGTGCACTCACACTCACACACACAAACACATGGCTGACTGTGAATCAATGCACACTATACCAGGACACACACACACACACACACACACGGCTCCATGTGACTCAGTGCACCGGATATGCTAGCAGACATACACACACAGAGAAGCACATACGGCAAACTGTGAGTCAATCCACAGCCCATACCTCCACACACGCACACAAACTGACACTCAAAAACACAGCTCAGTGTGATTCAATGCAAATCCTATACCAGAAAGTGCACACACACACACACAAAAACCTCCCTATGAATCAGTGCATAACGTATAACATCACACACGTACACCTCACTGTGACTCAAAGTGGTGCCTCTCCCTGCACATACACACACAAACAACTCAATATGACTCAATGTGTAGACTGTACCAGCACACACACACACACATGTGCACACACACCTCAGTGTGCCTCAATTGTCAGCCTATACCAGAACACACGGACACACACACCTCTCACTCTGACTCAATGCACAACGTATACCAGCGTGTACACACACTCACATGGCACAGTGAATCAATATATAACTGCACACACACACACACACACACAGACATGCACAGATGCAGGCCTCACTGTGACTCAATGCACAGTCTATACCAGTACACACAAACACACCAACACGCACTCACACCTGGCTCAATGGTACTGAAACAATCGCATATACCAGCACACACACACACAGCTCACTGTGACTCAATGCAGTCTGTATCACCACACACTCACACACAAACCCATGAGTCAATAAACCCCATACCAACACAATAAAGCCTATACCAGCACACAAACACACATGCACACACACACACACGAGACTGTGACTGAAAATGCTTCCTGTACCAGCACACAACACACAAACACCTCACTGTGACTCAATGCACAGCCTATACGAGCACACACATACACACAAAGCTCACAGTGACTCAATACAGAGTCTATACCAGTGCACACACAGACACACACACACACACAGCCCACTCTGTCTCAATGGTCATCCAGTGTCAGCACACACACACACACACACACAAACACACACACTCGTTCAGGTCAAAGTGGATAAAACCACAGTCCACACCATCACAGACACACACACACTGCACTACTCACTGTGACTCAATGCACAGTCTACACCAGCAAATACACACACACACACACACACACACCTCCCACACATTTAACTGTGACTCAGTGCTGTGACTATACCAGCTCCCCACACACACATGGTTCACTGTGACTCAGTGCACAGCCAATTACTGTACACACACACACACATACACACACATATTGCTCAGTTTGACCTAACAAACTGTCTGTAGCACCACATACACACATCCACACCTCAGAGACTCAATGATCAGCCTGCAACATCACACACACACACGCATACACAAATACACATACACCCACAGATACGGCTCGCTGTGATTCAATGCACAGCCTATAACACCACACAGAGACACCCATCACTCTGACTCAAACCGCAGCCTGTACCTGCACATACACACACAAAGAACCACCTTCTGGTACTCAATTCACAGCCTACTGCAGCACAAACACACACACACAAACACAACCATCACTGTGACTCAATGCACCTCCTATGACAGCATACACACTTGGCTCACTGTGAATCAATGCACAGCCTATACAAGAACACACACACACACCAACACGCACTCACACATGGCTCACTGGTAGTCAGTCAATCGCCTATACCAGGACACACACACACAGCTCGCTGTGACTCAATGAAGTCTGTATCACCACGCACTCACACACACACCCATGATTCAATAAAACCCATACCAGCACAATAAAGCCCATACCAGCACACAAAATCACATGCACACACACACACACCTGACTGTGACTGAAAAAGCTTTCTGTACCAGCACACACACACAGAAACACCTCACTGAGACGCAATGCACTGCCTATACGAGCAAACACTTAAACACACAGCTCACGGTGAATCAATACAGAGTCTATACCAGCACACACACAGACACACACAGAGCCCACTCTGTCTCAATGGTCATTCAGTGCTAGCACACACTCACACACACACAGATACACACACACACACTCGTTCATGTCAAAGTGGATAAAAACACAGTCCACACCATCACAGACACACACACACTGCACTACTAACTGTGACTCAATGCACAGTATACACCAGCAAATACACACACACATGCACACACATCTCCTACACATTTAACTGTGACTCAGTGCTGTGACTATACCAGCTCCCCACACACACATGGTTCACCATGACTCAATGCAGAGCCAATAACTGTACACACACACACACATACACACACATATGTCTCAGTTTGACCTAACGACGAGTCTGTAGCACCACATACACACATGCACACCTCAGTGACTCAGTGTTCAACCTGTACCATCACACACACACACACATACAAAAATACACATACACACAAAAATACGGCTCGCTGTGATTCAATGCACAGCCTATTACACCACACAGAGACACCCATCTCTCTGACTCAAACCGCAGCCTGTACCTGCACATACACACACAAAGACCCACCTTCTGTGACTCAATTCACAGCCTACTGCAGCACACACACACACAAACACAACCATCACTGTGACTCAATGCACCTCCTATACCAGCATACACACATGGCTCACTGTGGATCAATGCACAGCCTATACAAGAACACACAAACACACACTCACACATAACTGACTGTGACTCAGGGAACCACCTATAGCAGCACACACACACACACACACAAACATACACGGCTCTCTTGGACTCAATGCACTGCATATACCAGCACACACACACACACACACACACATATATGACTCACTGACTCAATGCATAGCCTGTACTGGCACACACACAAGGCTTACTGTGACTCAATGCAGAGTCTACACCAGCATACAAACACATGGCTCACTGTGACTCAATGTAATGCCTATGCCAGCACACACACACAGAGACACATGCATGGCTCTCTCTTATTCAATGCACGCACTATACCATCACAAACACAAACACACACACACATGCACAGTCACTGTGCCACAGTACACAGCCTATATCACAACACCCATGCAAAGACACATATGCATGGCTCTTTGTGACTGTATGCACACCCTATACTATGACATACACACATTCACACATGGCTCATTGTGAATCAGTGTACAGTCTGTAGTTCCAGGTATACACACACTGACACACACCTCAGTGATTCAATGAAAAGCCCATACCATCACACACACACACACATACACACACAGCTCACTGTGAATCAGTATAGGGTCTTCAGCTCCATGTACATACACACACAACACACCTTAGTGAATCAATGCAGAGACCATACCAGCATACACACACACATACACACACCTGAGACTCAATGCTCTGCCTATTGCAGCACACACACACAGATACACACACACACACAGCTCACTGTGATTCAATACCAGCCTGTACCTGCACACACACACATTCTCACACACACCACCGTGTGACTCAATGCAGCTTATACCACCACACAGACACACACACACACACACACACCTCACTGTGACTCAATGCCAAGCCCATACAAGTAAACAGACACACACAACCATGGCTCACTGAGACTCAATGAACAGTGTATACTAGCACATACAAACACATGGCTCAATGTGAGTCAATGCATAGCCTATACCCGCACACACATACACAGAAACACACCTTAATGTGGCTCAGTGCACAGCCTATAGCAGTACAAACACACACACACACCACTCACTGATTCAATGCAAATCCCTTATCAGCATACACATACACTTACACTCACCTAGGTGTGACTCAATTCTCAGCCTATAGTAGCACACACACACACCATACTGTGACTCATGCAGACTCTACAGCACCAAATACACAAACATTAACACAGGGCTGGGATTCAATGCACAGTCCATACCAGCAAAGGCACACACACCACACCACACTGTGACTCAATGCTCAGATTATACCAGCACACACACATGGCTCACTGTGTCCTAGTGCACAGCATATAACATCATACACACACCCCACACTGTGACTCAAAGCACAGCCTGTACCTACACATACGCACACACACACCTCACTGTGACAAAAAGTGCAGCCTATGCCAGCACACACACACACCTCAATGTGAAACAAAGGTCAGCCTATACCAGAATACGCAGACACACACACATCACTGTGACTCAATGCACAGACTATACCAGCGTGCACACAAACACACAGCACTGTGACTCAATGTACAATGTATACCAAAACACACAAGCATACACTCATACCTCAGTGTGACTCAATGCACAGCCTGTACCAACACCACACATACACACCTGCACAGATACAGGGTTCACTGTGACTCAATGCACAACCTATAGAAGAACACACACACATACCAACATGCACACACACATGGCTGACCGTGACTCAATCAGTCGCCTATACCAGCACACACACACACGACTCACTGTGACTCAATGCAGTCTTTAGCACAACAAACACAGACACACACACCCATTGAATCAATGAAAGCCCACCAACACACAACACACCCATGGCTCCGTGTTACACAATGCTCAGCCTCTAGCAGCACACACACACACCCACACACACAGCCACACATATGCACGGCTCACTGTATCTCAATGTACATCTTATACCGGAACACACACACACACACACACACACGGCCACACACCACACTGTGACTCAAAGTTCAGAATATACCAGCATGCACACATGAAAACAGCTCACTCACACTCAGTGCATGGCCTATACCATCACGAAACACACACGTGTATCACTATGTGTCAATGCATAAACTATACCAGCATTCACACACACACACACGGCCATGACTCAGTTCACAGACTTTATAAGCACACACACACACATGGCTCACTGTCACCCAATAACTAGCCTACGCCAGGACAGACACACAAACACACCTCACTGTGAATGAAAGCACAGCCTATACCAGTACAGAAACATACACAAACACACAAGTCACACTGTGACTAATAGCCAGCCTTTAGATGCAGACACATGCACACTCCCACAAACACACTTCACTGTGACACAATGCTCAGCCTGTAGCACAACACACAGACACACATACCCCCAGATGACTGTGAAAAATGCAAAGCATACACCAGCACACACCCACACACACAGTTCAATGTGAATCAATGCACAGCTTATAAAATCAAACACAAATGCACACACACACATGGTTAACTGTGACAGAATGCACAGAATGGAACAGCACACACACACACAATCACACACACAACTCACTGTGATTCAATGTTCAGCTTCTACAAGAGCACTCACACATACACACGGCTCACTGTGTCTGAATGCGCAGCCTATACCAGCACACACACGAAAACACACAGCTCACTGTGATTCAATGCCCAGCCTATACTTGCACACACAAGCACACTCACACACACACCTCACTGTGACTCAATGCTCAGCCTATACCAGCCCAGAGGTATTCACAAACACACACAGAGCTCACTGTGACTCAATGCACATTAACTTGAAGCAAACAACACACACACACACACACACACACACGGTTCTCTGTGACTCAGTTCACAGTCTATACTAGCATCACACCCACACTCACAGCTCACTGTGACTTACTTCACCACCTATATAGGCACACACATACACACAAAGCCACAGACACCCACGGCTCACTGTAACTCAGTGTACATCTTGTACCGGCAAAACAAACTCACAGCCAAACTGTGACTCAATGCTCAAACTATATCAGCACATGCACACGCAAACAGCTCACTGTGAATCAATTGACAGCCTATACCATCACAAACATATAAACAGCTCACTATGAGTCAATGCATAGCCTATGTCTGCATGCATACACACACACACACACACACACACATGCCCGTGACTCAGTTCACAGTCTGGATGTAACAGCATACACACACACTCATACACACCTCACTGTTAACCAGTGTGCAGCTTCTACAAGCACACTCACATACACACACGGCTCACTGTAACTGAATGTGCAGCCTATATCAGCACACACACAAACACACACAGCTCACTGTGCTTCAATGTCCAGCCTATATTTGCACACACATGAACACTCACACACACACCACACTGTGACTCAATTCTCAGCCTATGCCAGCCCAGAGGTATTCAAAAACACACACAGAGCTACTGTGACTCAATGCACATTACCTAACAGCACACACACACACACACACTCACACACATGGCTCATAGTCAGTTCATAGTCTATACCAGCATCACACCATCACTCAAAGCTCACTGTGACTCACTTCGCCACCTATATAAGCACACACATACACACAGAGCCACAGACAGACACTGCTCACTGTAACTCAGTGTAAATCTTGTACCACCAAAACAAACTCACAACAACACTGTGACTCAATGCTCAAACTATACCAGCACATGCACATGCAAACAACTCACTGTGACTGAATTGATGGTCTATACCGGCACACACACATACACAGCTCACTATGAATCAATGCACAGCCGGTACCTTCGTGCACAAGTACACACACATGGGTGTGACTCAGTTCACAATCTATACCAACACAACACAAACATGGCTCACTGTGACAACATGCTGCCTAAACCAGCACACTTTGACACACACACACACAGACACACAGAAGCACAATTCTCACAGTGAGTTAATGCACAGTCCATACCTGCAGATAAATCCATACAAAGTGAGAGCTCACTGGGACTGTGCACAGCCTATACCAAGAAACCCTCACAGACACTAACGGATCATTCTGTGATCACATGCAAACAGCTCACTGTGACTCAATTCACAACCTATACCATCACAAACACACAAAGAGCTCACTATGAGTCAATGCATAGCCTATGTCTGCATGCATACACACACACACACACACACATGGCCGTGACTCAGTTCACAGTCTATACCATACACACTCACACATGGCTTACTGTGACACAACACGCAACCCAAAACAGCATATGTGGACACACACACAAGCAGAGACACACATTACTCTCTGTGACTCAATGCACTGTCCATATTTGCACAGACACACACACAGATGGCTCACTGGGACCCAGTGCACAGCCTATAACAACAAACCCTCACAGACACTAACGGATCACTGTGACTCAATGCATAGCCTATATCAACAGGCATACACACACACACACAAAAATACGGCAATGTGACTCAGTGCACAGCTTATAAAAGAACACATGCATGCACACACACAGAAACAAACATGGCTCACTGATACTCAATCCACAGTGTCTAACAGCATACACACACTCACACTCAAACCTCACTGTGTCTGAATACACAGTCACACAGACACTGACACACATGTCACTGTGACTCAATGCACAGCCTATCTCAGCACACACACACAGACATACAAAGCTGAGACTCAATGCCCAGTGTACACCTGAACAGACACACACACCTCACTGTGACTCAATGCACAGCCTATACCAGCACACAAACACACACATGCACACACACACATGGCTCACTGTGACTCAATGCCCAGCATAAACCTGAAAAGACACACACAATCACAAACAAACATCACTGTTTCTCAGTGAGTGGCTTTTACCACTGCACACAAACAGAAACTCACACACACACCTCACTGTGACTCAATGTCCAGCCTGTATGTTCACACACATGCACACTCACACACACACAGCTCACAGTGAATCAATGCAAAACATATAGCCAAACAACACGCACAAACACACACTAACTCAATGTGAATCAATGCATAGTCTATACCAGCACACATGGATGCACACACACAGACTCAATGCACAGTCTATAGAGTGACACACAGAAACACATGGCTCAGTGTTACACAATGTACAGCCTCTAGCAGCACACACACACACAAAGCCACACACATGCATGGCTCACTGTATCTCAATGTACATCTTATACCAGAACACACACACACACACACACAGAGCTCATTGTGAAACAATGCAAAATGTATACCAGCAGACACGCACACACCAACACTCACAGTTTAATGTGAATCAAGGCACAGCCTATAAAAGCACACATGCATGAACACACATACACAGCAAACGTGAGTGAATGCTCAGTATGTAACAGCACACACACACACTCATAAACACCTCACTGTTAACCAGTGTGCAGCTTCTACAAGCACACTCACATACACACACGGCTCACTGTAACTGAATGTGCAGCCTATATCAGCACACACACAAACACACACAGCTCACTGTGCTTAAATGCCCAGCGAATACTTGATCCGTTAGTGTCTGTGAGGGTTTCTTGGTATAGGCTGTGCACAATCCCAGTGAGCTATCACTTTGTATGGGTTTATCTGTAGTTATGGACTGTGCATTAAGTCACTGTGAGTCTTGTGCTTCTGTGTGTGTGTGTGTGTGTGTGTGTGTCAAAGTGTGCTGGTTTAGGCAGCGTGTTGTGTTACAGTGAGCCATGTTTGTGTTGTGTTGGTATAGACTGTGAACTGAGTCACAGCCATGTGTGTGTACTTGTGCACGAAGGTACAGGCTGTGCATTGATTCATAGTGAGCTGTGTATGTGTGTGTGCCGGTATAGACCATCAATTCAGTCACAGTGAGCTGTTTGCAGGTGCATGTGCTGGTATAGTTTGAGCATTGAGTCACAGTGTTGTTGTGAGTTTGTTTTGCCGGTACAAGATTTACACAGAGATACAGTGAGCCGTGACTGTCTGCGGCTCTGTGTGTATGTGTTGGCTTATATAGGTGGCACAGTGAGTCACAGTGAGCTTTGAGTGTGGGTGTGATGATGGGATAGACTATGAACTATGAGCCATGTGTGTGAGTGTGTGTGTGTGTGTGCTGTTAGGTAATGTGCATTGAGTCACAGTGAGCTCTGTGTGTGTTTTTGAATACCTCTGGGCTGGCATAGGCTGAGCATTGAGTCACAGTGTGGTGTGTGTGTGAGTGTTCATGTGTGTGCAAGTATAGGGTGGGCATTGAAGCACAATGAGCTGTGTGTGTTTGTGTGTGTGCTGATATAGGCTGCACATTCAGTTAGAGTGAGCCGTTTGTGTATGTGAGTCTGCTTGTAGAAGCTGCACACTGATTAACAGTGAGGTGTGTATGAGTGTGTGTGTGTGCTGTTACATACTGGGCATTCAGTCACAGTTTGCTGTGTGTGTGTGTGCATGCATGTGTGCTTTTATAGGCTGTGTCTTGATTCACATTGTACTGTGAGTGTGGGTGTCTTGGTGTCTGCTGGTATATGTTTTGCATTGTTTCACAATGAGCTGTGTATGTGTGTGTGTGTGTGTGTGTGTTCTGGTATAAGATGTACATTGAGATACAGTGAGCCATGCATGTGTGTGGCTGTGTGTGTGGGTGTGTGTGTGTGCTGCTAGAGGGCTGCGCATTGTGTAACACTGAGCCATGGGTTTCTGTGTGTCACTCTATAGACTGTGCATTGTGTTTGTGTGTGTGTATGCATGTGTGCTTGTATAGGCAATGCATTGATTCACATTGAGTTAGTGTGGTTGTGCATGTTGTGTGGCTATATGTTTTGCATTTATTCACTGTGAGCTGTGTGTGTGTGAGTGTGCATGTGTGTGAACATATAGCCTGGACATTTTGTCACAGTGAGGTGTGTGTGTGAGTTTGTGTTTGTGTGCACTGGTATAGGCCATGCACTGAGACACAGTGATATTTCTGTGTGTCTTTTGAGGTTTATGCTGGGCATTGAGTCACAGTGAGCCGTGTGTGTGTATGAGTGTGTGTGAGTGTGCTGGTATAGGCTGTGCATTCAGTCAGTGAGGTGTGTGTCTGTGTGTCTGTTTTGGTGTCAGTGTGCATTGAATCACTGTGGGGTGTGTGTGTGTGTGATGTTAGAGACTGTGAAATGAGTCACAGTGAGCCTTGTTTGTGTGTGTGCATGTATGTGTTCTATTATTAGCTGTGCACTGAGTCACATGACCGTATTTTTGTGTGTGTATGCTTGCGGATATAAGCTATGCATTGAGTCAAAGTCATCCGTTAGTGTCTGTGAGGGTTTGTTGGTATAGGCTGTGCACAGAGTGCCAGTGAGCCGTCTGTGTGTGTGTGTGTGTCTCTGCAAATATGGACAGTTCATTGAGTCACAGTGAGATGTGTGTGTCTCTGTGTGTGTGTGTCCACATATGCTATTTTAGGCTACTTGTTTTGTCCCAGTAAACTATGTGTGTGTGTGCTGGTATAGACTGTGAATTGAGTCACGGCGTGTGTGTGTGTGTGTGCATGCAGATATAGGCTATGCATTGACCAATAAGGAGCTGTGTGTGTGTGTGTGCTGGTATAAGCAGTGAATTCTGTCACACTGATCTGTGTGCATGTGAGTGTGCTTGTATAGTCCAAGGATTGAATCGCAGTGAGGGGTGTGTGTGTGTGTGTTTCTTCAGTTGTCAGCTTGACATTGAGTCACAGTGAGCCTTCTGTGTGTCTGTGTGTGCTCCTATAGGTGGTGTATTGAGTCACAGTGAGATTTGTGTTTGTCTGTGTGTGCTGTTAGAGACTGTGGATTGATTCACAGTGAGCCATATGTGTCTGTGTGCATGTATGTGTGCTGCTATAAACTGTGCATTGAGTCACAATGAGCAGTGTGTTTGTGTGTTTATGCATGCAGATATAGGCTGTGCATTGAGTCACAGTGATCCGTTAGTGTCTGTGATGGTTTGTTGGTATAGGCTGTGCACATTCCCAGTTAGCCGTCTCTGTGTATGTGTTTCTGTGCTGGTATGCACTGTGCATTGAGTCACTGTGTGTTGTGTGCATCTGTGTGTGTGTGTCAAAGTGTGTTTGTTTAGGCTGTGTGTTGTGTCACAGTGAGCCATGTGTGTGTTGTGTTGGTATAGACTGTGAACTCAGTCTCACCCATGTGTGTATGTTCATGAAGGTACAGGCTGTGCATCCATTCACAGTGAAGTGTGTTGTGTGTCTGTGCAGGTGTACGCTGGTTATTAAGTCACAGTGAGCCATGTGTGTGTGTGTGCTTGAATACACTGTGAACTGAGTCATGGCCGTTTGTGCATGTGTGTGTGGGGGGGGCATGGTGGTATAGGTTTTGCATTGACACATAGTGAGCTGTGTGTGTGTGTTGTGCTGTTATAGGCAAAGCATTGAGTCAGAGTGAGCTGTTTTCATGTGTGCGTTCTGTTATATTCTGACCATTGAGTCACAGTGTGGTGTGTGTGTGTGTGTTCTGGAATAAGGTGAACTTTGAGATACAGTGAGCCGTGTTTATGTGTGGCTCTGTGTGTGTGTGTGTGTGTGTGTCTGCTGGTAGAGGCTGCGCATTTTGTAACAGTGAGCCATGGGTTTCTGTGTGTCACTCTATAGACTGCACATAGTGTCTGTGTGTGTGCATGCATGTGTGATTGTATAGGCTATGCATTGATTCACATTGAGATTTGTGTGTGTTTGTGCATGTTGTGCTGCTCTATGTTTTGCATTGATTCACAATGAGCTGTGTGTGTGTGAGAGTGCATATGTGTGAACATATAAGCTGGGTATTGAGTCATAATGAGGTGTGTGTGTGAGTGTCTGTCTTTGTGCACTGGCATAGGCCATGCAGTGAGACACCGTGAGGTTTGTGTATGAGTGTGTGTGTCTTTTCAGGTGTATGCTGGGCATTGAGTCACAGTGTGCCGTGAGTGTGTGTGCACGTGTGTTGGTGTGTACTGGTATAGGCTGTGCATTTAGTCACAGTGAGGTGTGTGCCTATGTGTCTGTGCTGTTGTAGGTGTGCATTGAGTCACAGTGAGGTGTGTGTTCTTACAGACTGTGAATGACTCACACTGAGACGTGTGTGTGTGTGCGCTTGCATAGGCTGTGCATTGAGTCACAGTGAGGTGTGTGTGTCTTTTCAAGTGTAGGCTGGGCATTGAGTCTCAGTTAGCTTTGTGTGTGTGAGTGCTGAGATACGTTATACATTGAGTCACAGTGACTTGTGTGTCAGTGTCTGTCTGTGTGTGTACTAGTTTAGCTTGTGTATTCAGACACAGTGAGGTTTGAGTGTGTGTGCTCTTAGAGACGTGGGTTGAGTCTCAGTGAGCCGCATGTGTGGGTGTCTGCCTGCATGTGTTCTGTTATAAGCTGTGCACTGAGTCACATGGCCATGTTTGTGTGTGTGTGTATGCTTGTTGATATAGGCTATGCATTGAGTTACAGTGATCCGTTAGTGTCTGTGAGGGTTTGTTGTTATAGGCTGTGCACACGGTCCCAGTGATCCATCTGTGTGTGTGTGTCTGTGCAAATATGGACAGTGCATTGAGTCACAGTGAGTTGTGTGTGTCTCTGGGTGTGTGTGTGTCCACATGTGCTGTTTTTAGTTGCATGTTCTGTCAAAGTAAACCCTGTGTGAGTGTGTACTGTTATAGACAGTGAACTGAGTAACAGCCATGTGTTTGTGTGTGTGCATGCATATATAGGCTATGCATTGATTCACAGTGAGCTGTGTGTGTGTGTGTGCTGGTATAGGCTGTGAATTCAGTCACACTGATCTGTGTGCATGTGAGTGTGCTGGTATAGTCTGAACATTGAGTCACAGTGAGGTGTGTGTGTGAGTGTGTGTGTCTGTTCAGTTGTAGGTTTAGCATTGAGTCACAGTGAGTCTTGTGTGTGTGTGTGCTGAAAGAGTTTGCGTACTGAGTCACACTGCAGTTTGTGTGTGTTTGTGTGTGTGTGTGCTGTCAGAGACTGTCGATTGATTCACAGTGAGCCATGTGTGTCTGTGGGCATGCAGGTATGCTGTAATAAGCTGTGCACTTAGTCACAATGAACAGTGTGTTTGTGTGTTTATGCATGCTGATAGAGGCTATGCATTGAGTCACAGTGATCCGTTAGTGTGTGTGAGGGTTTGTTGGAATAGTCTGTGCAAAGAGCCCCAGTGAGCCATCTCTGTGTATGTGTTTCTCTGCAGCGATGGACGGTGCATTGAGTCAAAGTGAGTCACGTGCATCTCTGTGTGTGTGTGTGTCAAAGTGTGCTGCTTTAGGCTGTTTGTTGTGTCACAGTGAGCCGTGTGTGTTGTGTTGGTATAGACTGTGAAATGAGTCACGGCCATGTTTGTCTGTTTGTGCATGAAGCCACGTGCTGTGCATTGATTCGTAGTGAGCTGTGTATGTGTGTATGCCAGTATAGGCCGTGAATTCAGTCACAGTGAGCTGTGTGTGAGCAAGTGCTGGTATAGTTTGAGCATTGAATCACAGTGTGCTTGTGAAATTCTTGTGCCAGTGTAAGATATATACTGAGTTACAGTGAGCTGTGTGTGTCTGTGGCAGTGTGTGTATGTGTGTGCTTATATAGGTGGCACATTGAATAACAGTGAGCCTTGTTTGTGTGTGTGAATGCATGTGTTCTGTTATTCGCTGTGCACTGAGTCACATGGCCGTGTTTTGGGGTGTGTATGCTTGATGGTATGGGCTGTGCATTGTGTCACAGTGATCCGTTAGTGTCTGTGAGGGTTTTTTGCTATAGGCTGTGCAGAGTCCCAGTGAGCCATCTCTGTGTGTGTGTGTCTGTGCAAATATGGACAGTGCATTGAGTCACAGTGAGTTGTATGTGTGTGTTGTCCACATGTGTTGTTTTAGGCTGCTTGTTGTGTCACAGTAAACCATGTGTGTGTGTGCTGGTATAGACTGTGAACTGAGATATCCCATGTGTGTGTTTGTGTGTGTGCATGCAGATATAGGTTATGCATTGACTACTACTGAACTGTGTGTGTGTGTGTGTGTTGGCATAGGCAGTGAATTCAGTCACACTGATCTGTGTGCATGTGAGTGTGCTGGTATAGTCTGAGGATTGAAACACAGTGAGGTGTGTGTGTGTGTGTGTCTGTTCAGTTTTTTGCTTGGCATTGAGTCACAGTGAGTCTTGGGTGTGTGTGTGTGTGTGCTGGTATAGGTGGTGTATTGAGTCACAGTGAGTTTTGTGTGTGTCTGTGTGTACTGTTAGAGACTGTGGATTGATTCACAGTGAGCCATGTGTGTCTGTGTGCTTGCATGTGTGCTTTTATAAGCTGTGCATTAAGTCACAATGAACAGTGTGTTTGTGTCTTTATGCATGCAGATATAGGCTGTGCATTTCAGTCACAGTGATCCGTTAGTGTCTGGGAGGGTTTGTTGGTATAGTCTGTGCACTGTCCCAGTGAGCCATCTCTGTGTATGTGTTACTCTGCAGGTATGTACTCTGCATTGTGTCACTGTGAATTGTGTGCGTCTGCGTGTGTGTGTGTGTGTCAAAGTGTGCTGGTTTAGGCTGCCTGTTGTGTCACAGGGAGCCATGTGTTTGTCGTGTTGCTATAGACAGTGAAATGAGTCACAGCAATATATGTGTACTTGTGCACGAAGGTACCTGCTGTGCATTGATTCATAGTGAGCTGTATATGTGTGTGTGCTGGTATAGGCCATCAATTCAGTCACAGTGAGCTGTTTGCGTGTGCATGTGCTGGTGTAGTTTGAGCATTGGGTCACAGTGTTATGAGTTTGTTTTTCCGGTACAAGATTTACACTGAGTTACAGTGAGCCGTGTGTGTCTGTGGCTGTGTGAGTATGTGTGTGCTTATATAAATTGCACATTGAGTCACAGTGAGCCTTGTTTGTGTGTGTGAATGCATGTGTTCTGTTATTAGCTGTGCACTGAGTCACATGGCTGTGTTTTTGTGTGTGTATGCTTGGTGGTATAGGCTGTGCCTTGAGTCACAATGAAAGTGTGTTTGTGTGTTTATGCATGCAGATATAGGCTGTGCATTTGAGTCACAGTGAACCGTTAGTGTCTGTGAGTGTTTCTTGGTATAGGCTGTGCACAGTCCCAGTGAGCTGTCACTTTGTATGGGTTAATCTGCAGGTATGGACTGTGCATTAAGTCACTGTGAGTCTTGTGCTTCTGTGTGTGTGTGTGTCAAAGTGTGCTGGTTTAGGCAGCATGTTGTGTCACAGTCAGCCATGTTTGTGTTGTGTTGTTATAGACTGTGAACTGAGTCACAGCCATGTGTGTGTACTTGTGCATGAAGGTACCGACTGTGCATTGATTCATAGTGAGCTGTGTATGTGTGTGTGCCAGTATAGACCATCAATTCAGTCACAGTGAGCTGTTTGCATGTGCATGTGCTGGTATAGTTTGAGCATTAGTCACAGTGTTGTTTTGAGTTTGTTTTGACGGTACAAGATTTACACAGAGATACAGTGAGCCGTGTCTGTCTGTGGCTCTCTGTGTATGTGTGCGCTTATATAGGTGGTGCAGTGAGTCACAGTGAGCTTTGAGTGTGGGTGTGATGCTGGTATAGACTATGAACTGACTATGAGCCATGTGTGTGAGTGTGTGTGTGTGCTGTTAGGTAATGTGCATTGAGTCACAGTGAGCTCTGCGTGTGTTTTTGAATACCTCTGGGCTGGCATAGGCTGAGCATTGAGTCACAGTGTGGTGTGTGTGTGAGTGTGCATGTGTGTGCAATTATAGGCTGGGCATTGAAGCACAATGAGCTGTGTGTGTTTGTGTGTGTGCTGATATAGGCTGCACATTCAGTTACAGTGAACCGTGTGTGTATGTGAGTGTGCTTGTAGAAGCTGCACACTAATGAACACTGAGGTGTGTATGAGTGTGTGTGTGTGTTGTTACATACTGGGCATTCAGTCACTTTTTGCTGTGTGTGTGTGTGCATGCATGTGTGCTTTTATAGGTTGTGCCTTGATTCACATTGAACTGTGAGTGTGGGAGTGTGGGTGTCTGCTGGTATACGTTTTGCATTGTTTCACAATGAGCTGTGTGTGTGTTTGTGTGTGTGTTTGTGTTCTGGTATAAGATGTACATTAAGATACAGTGAGCCGTGCATGTGTGTGGCTGTGTGTGTGTGTGTGTGCTGTTAGAGACTGTTGATTGATTCCCAGTGAGCCATGTGTGTCTGTGGGCATGCATGTATGCTGTAATAAGTTGTGCATTTAGTTACAATGAACAGTTTGTTTGTGTGTTTATGCATGCAGATATAGGCTGTTCATTGAGTCACACTGATCTGTTAGTGTCTGTGAGGGTTTGTTGGTATAGGCTGTGCACAGGGTCCCAGTGAGCCATCTGTGTGTGTGTGTCTGTGCAAATATGGACAGTGCATTGAGTCACAGTGAGTCATGTGTGTCTCTGGGTGTGTGTGTGTCCACATGTGCTGTTTTCTGTTGAGTGTTTTGTCACAGTAAGCCATGTGTGAGTGTGTGCTGTGAACTGAGTCTGTGAACTGAGTCATGGCCATGTGTGTGTGTGTGTGTGTGTGTATGCATGCAGACATAGGCTATGCATTGACTCATAGTGAGCTGTTTATGTGTGTGTGATGGTATAGGCTGTCAATTGAGTCACAGTGAGCTGTTTGCGTGTGAATGTGCTGATATAGTTTGAGCATTGAGTCACAGTTTGGTTGTGAGTTTGTTTTGCCGGTACAATATGTACACCGAGTTACAGTGAGCCGTGGGTGTCTGTGGCTGTGTGTGTATGTGTGTGCCTATATAGGTGGTGCATTGAGTCACAGTGAGCTGTGAGTGTGGATGTGATGCTAGTATAGACTGTGAAGTGAGTCACAGTGAACCATGTGTGTGTGTGTTTGCTTCAAGTTAATGTGCATTGAGTCACAGTGAGCTCTGTTTGTGTTTGTGAATACCTCTGGGCTCGTATAGGCTGAGCATTGAGTCACAGTGAGGTGTGTGTGTGAGTGTGCATGTGTGTGCAAATATAGGCTGGGCAATGAGTCACAGTGAGTTGTGTGTTTTCTTGGGTGTGCTGGTATAGGATGCGCATTCAGTCACAGTGAGCCGTGTGTATGTGTGAGTGCTCTTGTAGAAGGTGAACACTGAATCACAGTGAGGTGTGTGTGTGATTGTGTGTGTGTGTGCTGTTTCATTCTGTGCATTCTGTCACAGTTAGCCATGTGTGTGTGTGCATTTGTGTGTGATTTTATAAGCTGTGCATTTATTCACATTGAACTGT
The DNA here is from genome assembly GCF_964374135.1 of Grampus griseus. NCBI lineage: Eukaryota > Metazoa > Chordata > Mammalia > Artiodactyla > Delphinidae > Grampus > Grampus griseus. The sequence continues at coordinate 12,392,839 of NC_139016.1, read as the reverse complement.
GTTGTGGGTGTGTGCTGGTGTATGCTTTGCATTGTTTCACGGTCTGCTGGGTGTGTGTGTGTGTGTGTGTGTCTGTGTGTTGTGCTACAGGCTGAGCATTGTGTCACAGTGAAGTGCGTTTGTGTGAGTGTGCATGTGTCTGCATCTAAAGGCTGGCTATTAGTCACAGTTTGCCTTGTGTGTTTGTGTATGTTTCTGTACTGGTATAGGCTGTGCATTCATTCACAGTGAGGTGTGTGTGTGTGTGTCCTGGCATAGGCTGGTTTCTGGGTGACAGTGCACCATGTGTGTGTGTGTGCTTGTAAAGTGTGTAAACTCTGTCATGGCCGTGTGTGTGTGTGTGAATGCTGGTATAGTTTTTGCATTGACACATAGTGAGCTATGTGTGTGTTTTGTGCTGGTATAGGCCATGCATTGAGTGTGAGTGAGCTGTTTTCATGTGTGCATGTTGGTATATTCTGAACATTGAGTCACAGTGTGGTGTGTGGCTTTGTATGTGTGTGTGTGTGTTCTGGTATAAGATGTACATTGAGATACAGTGAGCCGTGCATATGTGTGGCTGTGTGTGTGGGTGTGGGTGTGTGCTGCTAGAGGCTGCGCATTGTGTAACACTGAGCCATGGGTGTCACTCTATAAACTGTGCATTGTGTTTGTGTGAGTGTATGCATGTGTGCTTGTATAGTCTATGCATTGATTCACATTGAGTTAGTGTGTGGTTGTGCCTGTTTTGCAGCTGTATGATTTGCATTGATTCACTGTGAGCTGTGTGTGTGTGCATGTGTGTGAACATATAGGCTGGACGTTTTGTCACAGTGAGGTGTGTGTGTGAGTTTGTGTTTGTGTGCACTGGTATAGGCCATGCACTGAGACACAGTGATATTTGTGTGTGTCTTTTCAGGTTTATGCTGGGCACTGAGTCACAGTGAGCCGTGTGTGTGTGTGAGTGTGAGTGAGTGTTCTGGTAGAGGCTGTGCATTGAGTCAGTGAGGTGTGTCTCTGTGTGTCTGTTTTGGTGTCAGTGTGCATTGAATCACTGTGGGGTGTGTGTGTGTATGATGTTAGAGACTGTGAAATGAGTCACAGTGAGCCTTGTTTGTGTGTGTGCATGCATGTGTTCTATTATGAGCTGTGCACTGAGTCACATGACCGTATTTTTGTGTGTGTATGCTTGCTGATATAAGTTATGCATTGAGTCAAAGTCATCCGTTAGTGTCTGTGAGTGTTTGCTGGTATAGACTGTGCACAGAGTGCCAGTGAGACGTGTGTGTGTGTGTGTCTGTGCAAATCTGGACAGTGCACTGAGTCACAGTGAGATGTGTGTGTCTCTGGGTGTGTGTGTCCACATGTGGTATTTTAGGATACTTGTTGTGTCCCAGTAAGCCGTGTGTGTGTGTGCTGGTATAGACTGTGAATTGAGTCACGGCACGTGTGTGTGTGTGTGTGCATGCAGATATAGGCTATGCACTGACCAATAAGGAGCTGGGTATGTGTGTGTGTGCTGGTATAAGCAGTGAATTCTGTCACACTGATCTGTGTGCATATGAGTGTGCTTGTATAGTGGGAGGATTGAATCACAGTGAGGTGTGTGTGTGTGTGTCTCTTCAGTTGTCAGCTTGACACTGAGTCATATTGAGCCTTGTGTGTGTCTATGTGTGCTGGTATAGGTGGTGCATTGAGTCACAGTGAGTTTTGTGTGTGTCTGTGTGTGTTGTTAGAGACTGTGGATTGATTCACAGTGAGCCATATGTGTCTGTGTGCATGTATGTGTGCTGTTATAAACGGTGCATTGAGTCACAATGAGCAGTGTGTTTGTGTGTTTATGAATGCTGATATAGGCTGTGCATTGAGTCACAGTGATCCCTTAGTGTCTGTGAGGGTTTGTTGGTATAGGCCGTGCACATTCCCAGTGAGCCATCTGTGCGTTTGTGTTTCTGTGCCGGTATGCACTCTGAATTGAGTCACTGTGTGTTGTGTGCATCTGTGTGTGTGTGTCAAAGTGTGTTTGTTTAGGCTGTGTTGTGTCACAGTGAACCATGTGTGTGTTGTGTTGGTATAGACTGTGAACTGAGTCTCGACCATGTGTGTATGTTTGTGCATGAAGGTACAGGCTGTGCATCCATTCACAGTGAAGTGTGTGTGTGTGTCTGTGCTGGTGTATGCTGCTTATTAAGTCACAGTGAGCCGTGTGGGTGTGTGTGCTTAAATACACTGTGAATTGAGTCATGGCCATTTGTGCATGTGTGTGTGTGTGTGTGTGTGTGTCTGGGCATGCTGGTATAGGTTCTGCATTGACACATAGTGAGCTGTGTGTGTGTGTTGTGCTGGTATAGGCAAAGCATTGAGTCAGGTGAGCTGTTTTCATGTGTGCGTTTTGGTATATTCTGACCATTGAGTCACAGTGTGGTGTGTGTGTGTGTGTTCTGGAATAAGATGAACATTCAGTTACAGTGAGCCGTGTTTATGTGTGGCTGTGTGTGTGTGTGTGTGTCTGCTGGTAGAGGCTGCACATTTTGTAACAGTGAGCCATGGGTTTCTGCGTGTCACTCTATAGACTGCACATAGTGTCTGTGTGTGTGCATGCATGTGTGCTTGCATAGGCTATGCTTTGATTCACATTTAGCTTTGTGTGTGGTTGTGATTCACATTGAGCTTTGTGTGTGGTTGTGCGTGTTGTGCTGCTATATGATTTGCATTGATTCACAATGAGCTGTGTGTTGTGAGCGTGCATATGTGTGAACATATAGGCTGGGTATTGAGTCACAATGAGATGTGTGTGTGAGTGTCTCTCTTTGTGCACTGGCATAGGTCATGCAGTGAGACACAGTGAGGTTTCTGTATGAGTGTGTGTATCTTTTCAGGTGTATGCTGGGCATTGAGTCACAGTGTGCCATGAGTGTGTGTGCATGTGTGTTGGTGTGTACTGGTATAGGCTGTGCATTTAGTCACAGTGAGGTGTGTGTCTATGTGTCTGTGCTGTTGTAGGTGTGCATTGAGTCACAGTGAGGTGTGTGTGTCTGTTCAGGTGTAGGCTGGGCATTGAGTCTCAGTTAGCTTTGTGTGTATGAGTGCTGAGATACTCTATGCATTGAGTCACAGTGACAAGTCTGTCAGTGTCTGTGTGTGTGTGTGCTAGTATAGCTTGTGTATTCAGACACAGTGAGGTTTGAGTGTGTGTGCTCTTAGAGACGTGGGTTGAGTCTCAGTGAGCTGCATGTGTGTGTGTCTGCCTGCATGTGTTCTGTTATAAGCTGTGCACTGAGTCACACGGCCATGTTTGGGTGTGTGTGTATGCTTGTAGATATAGGCTATGCATTGAGTCACAGTGATCCGTTAGTGTCTGTGAGGGTTTGTTGGTATAGGCTGTGCACAGGGTCCCAGTGAGCCATCTGTGTGTGTGTGTCTGTGCAAATATGGACAGTGCATTGAGTCACAGTGAGTTGTGTGTGTCTCTGGGTGTGTGTGTGTCCACATGTGCTGTTTTTGGTTGCGTGTTCTGTCACAGTAAACCCTGTGTGAGTGTGTGCTCTTATAAACAGTGAACTGAGTCCCGGCTATTTGTTTGTGTGTGTGCATGCATATATAGGCTATGCATTGATTCAGGGTGAGCTGTGTGTGTGTGTGCTGGTATAGTCTGTGAATTCGGTCAAACTGATCGTGTGCATGTCAGTGTGTTGATATAATCTGAGCATTGACTCACAGTGAGGTGTGTGTGTGAGTGCGTGTGTCTGTTCAGTTGCAGGTTTAGCATTCAGTCACAGTGAGCCTTGTGTGTGTGTGTGCTGATAGAGATTGTGTATTGAGTCACGGTGCGGTTTGTGTGTGTTTGTGTGTGTGTGTGTTGTCAGAGACTGTCGATTGATTCACAGTGAGCCATGTGTGTCTGTGGGCATACATGTATGCTGTAATAAGCTGTGCACTTAGTCACAATGAACAGTGTGTTTGTGTGTTTATGCATGCTGATAGAGGCTATGCATTGAGTCACAGTGATCCGTTAGTGTCTGTGAGGGTTTGTTGTTATGGGCTGTGCACAGAGTCTCAGTGAGCCATCTGTTTGTGTGTGTCTGTGCAAATATGGACAGTGCATTGAGTCACAGTGAGTTGTGTGTGTGTGTCTGTCCACATGTGCTGTTTTAGGCTGCTCTTTGTATCACAGTAAGCCGTGTGTGGATGTACTGGTGTAGACTGGGAAATGAGTCACGGCCGTGTGTGTTTGTTTGCGTATGAAACTACGAGCTGTGCCTTGATTCATAGTGAGCTGTGGATATGTGTGTGCTGCTACAGGCAGTGAATTCCGTCACAGTGAGCTCTGTGTGTGAGCATGTGCTGGTACAGTTTGAGCATTGAGTCACAGTGTGGTTGTGAATTTCTTGTGCCGGTGTAAGATATACACTGAGTTACAGTGAGCCGTGTGTGTCCGTGGCAGTGTGGGTATGTGTGTGCTTATATAGGTGGCACATTGAATCACAGTGAGCCTTGTTTGTTTGTGTGCATGCGTGTGTTCAGTTATTCGCTGTGCACTGAGTCACATGACCGTGGTTTTGGGTGGGTATGCTTGGTGGTATAGGCTGTGCATTGATTCACAGTGATCCGTTAGTGTCTGTGAGAGTTTGTTGGTATAGGCTGTGCACAGAGGCCCAGTGAGCCATCTCTGTGTGTGCATGTCTGTGCAAATATGGACAGTGCATTGAGTCACAGTGAGTTGTGTGTGTGTCCACATGTGCTGTTTTAGGCTGCCTGTTTTTCATAGAAAGCCGTGTGTGTGTGTGCTCTTATAGACTGTGAACTGAGTCATCCCATGTGTGTGTATGCGTGTGCATGCAGACATAGGCTCTGCTTTGACTAATACTGAGCTTTGTGTGTTTGTGTGCTGGTATAGGCAGTGAATTCAGTCACACTGATCTGTGTGCATGTGAGTGTGCTTGTATAGTCTGAGGATTGAATCACAGTTATATGTTTCTGTGTGTGTGTCTGTTCAGTTGTCGGCTAGGCATTGAGTCACAGTGAGCCTTGTGTGTGTGTGTTTGTGCTGGTATAGGTGGTGTATTGATTCCCAGTGAGTTTTGTGTGTGTCTGTGTGTGCTGTTAGAGACTGTGGATTGATCCACAGTGAGCCATATGTGTCTTGCATGCATGTGTGTTGTTATAAGCTGTGCATTGAGTCACAATGAGCAGTGTGTTTGTGTGTTTATGCATGCAGATATAGGCTGTGCATTTGAGTCACAGTGATCCGTTAGTGTCTGGGAGGGTTTGTTGGTATAGGTTGTGCACAGTCCCAGTGAGCCGTCTCTGTGTATGTGTTTCTCTGCAGGTATGGACTGTGCATTGTGTCATTGGGAATCATGTGTATCTGCATTTGTGTGTGTGTGTGTCAAAGTGTGCTGGTTTAGGCTGCGTGTTGTGTCACAGGGAGCCATGTGTTTGTTGTGTTGGTATAGACAGTGAACTGAGGCACGGCCATGTGTGTGTACTTGTGCACGAAGCTACTGGCTGTGCACTGATTCATAGTGAGATGTGTATGTGTGTGTGCTGGTATAGGCCATCAATTCAGTCACAGTGAGCTGTTTCCATGTCCATGTGCTGATATAGTTTGAGCATTGAGTCACAGTTTTGTTGTGAGTTTGTTTTGCCGGTCAAGATTTACATTAAGTTACAGTGAGCTGTGTGTGTCTGTGGTTGTGTGTCTATGTGTGTGCTTATATAGGCAGTGCAGTGAGTCACAGTGAGCTGTTAGTGTGGGTGTGATGATGGTATAGACTATGAACTGAGTCACAGTGAGCCATGTGTGTCTGTGTGTGTGTGTGTGCTGTTTGATAACGTGCATTGAGTCACAGTTAGCTCTGTTTGTGTTTTTGAGTACCACTGGGTTGGCATAGGCTGAGCATTGAGTCACAGTGTGGTGTGTGTGTGAGTGTGCATGTGTGTGCAAGTATAGGCTGGGCATTGAATCATAGTGAGCTGTGTGTGTTCGTGTGTGTGCAGATCAAGGCTGCACATTCAGTCACAGTGAGCCATGTATGTGAGTGTGCTTGTAGAGGCTGCACACTCAATAACAGTGAGGTGTGTATGAGTGTGTGTGTGTGTTGTTCCATAGTGTGCATTCAGTCACAGGTTGCTGTGTGTGTATGCATGTGTGCTTTTATAGGCTGTGCCTTGATTCACATTGAACTGTGTGTGTGTGTGTGTGTGTGTGTGTGTGCGGGTAGAGGCTGAGCGTTGTGTCACAGTATGGTGTGTGTGTGTGAGTGTGTGTGTGCCTGCATCTGGAGGCTGAAAATTGGTCACAGTGTGCCATGTGTGTTTGTGTATGTTTCTGCACTGGTATAGGCTGTGCATTCATTCTCAGTGAGGTGTGTGTGATTGTCTGTCCAGGTGTAGGCTGGTTATTGAGTCACAGTGAGCCGTGCTTGTGTGTGGCAGTGTGTGTGTGTGTGTGTGTGTGCTGCTAGAGGCTGCTCATTGTGTAACACTGAGCCATGTGTTTCTGTGTGTCACTCTATAGACTTGGCATTGTGTCTGTGTGTGTGCATGCATGTGTGCTTGCATAGGCTATGCATTGATTCACATTGAGTTTGTGTGTGGCTGTGTTGTTCTGCAGCTATATGTTTTGCTTTGATTCACTGTGACCTGTGTGTGTGTGAGTATGCATGTCTGTGAACATACAGACTGGACATTGAGTCACAGTGACGTGTGTGTGTGAGTTTGTGTTTGTGTGCACTGGTATAGGCCATGCACTGAGACACAGTGATATTTGTGTGTGATTGTGTGTCTTTTCAGGTGTATGGTGGCATTGAGTCACAGTGAGCCATGTGTGCGTGTGTGTGAGTGTGTGTTTATGTGCTGGTATAGGCTGTGTATTGAGTCAGTGAGTCGTGTGTCTGTTTTGGTGTAAGTGTGCATTGAATCACTGAGGGGTGTGTGTGTGTGTGATGTTAGAGACTGTGAATTGAGTCACAGTGAGACTTGTTTGTTTGTGTGCATGCATGTGTTCAGTTATTCGCCATGCACTGAGTCACATGGCCATGTTTTTGGGTAGGTATGCTTGGTGGTATAGGCTGTGCATTGATTCACAGTGATCCGTTAGTGTCTGTGAGGGTTTGTTGGTATAGGCTGTGCACAGAGTCCCAGTGAGCCATCTCTGTGTGTGCATGTCTCTGCAAATATGGACAGTGCATTGAGTCACAGTGAGTTGTGTGTGTGTGTGTGTCCACATGTGCTGTTTTAGGCTGCCTGTTTTGTCATAGAAGGCCGTGTGTGTGTGTGCTCGTATTGACTGTGAACTGAATCATCCCATGTGTGTGTGTGTGTGTCCGTGCAGACATAGGCTATGCTTTGACTAATACTGAGCTGTTTGTGTGTGTGTGCTGGTATAGGCTGTGAATTCAGTCACACTGATCTGTGTGCATGTGAGTGTGCTGGTATAGTCTGAACATTGAGTCACAGTGAGGTGTGTGTGTGAGTGTGTGTGTCTGTTCAGTTGTAGGTTTAGCATTGAGTCACAGTGAGTCTTGTGTGTGTGTGTGCTGAAAGAGTTTGCGTACTGAGTCACACTGCAGTTTGTGTGTGTTTGTGTGTGTGTGTGCTGTCAGAGACTGTCGATTGATTCACAGTGAGCCATGTGTGTCTGTGGGCATGCAGGTATGCTGTAATAAGCTGTGCACTTAGTCACAATGAACAGTGTGTTTGTGTGTTTATGCATGCTGATAGAGGCTATGCATTGAGTCACAGTGATCCGTTAGTGTGTGTGAGGGTTTGTTGGAATAGTCTGTGCAAAGAGCCCCAGTGAGCCATCTCTGTGTATGTGTTTCTCTGCAGCGATGGACGGTGCATTGAGTCAAAGTGAGTCACGTGCATCTCTGTGTGTGTGTGTGTCAAAGTGTGCTGCTTTAGGCTGTTTGTTGTGTCACAGTGAGCCGTGTGTGTTGTGTTGGTATAGACTGTGAAATGAGTCACGGCCATGTTTGTCTGTTTGTGCATGAAGCCACGTGCTGTGCATTGATTCGTAGTGAGCTGTGTATGTGTGTATGCCAGTATAGGCCGTGAATTCAGTCACAGTGAGCTGTGTGTGAGCAAGTGCTGGTATAGTTTGAGCATTGAATCACAGTGTGCTTGTGAAATTCTTGTGCCAGTGTAAGATATATACTGAGTTACAGTGAGCTGTGTGTGTCTGTGGCAGTGTGTGTATGTGTGTGCTTATATAGGTGGCACATTGAATAACAGTGAGCCTTGTTTGTGTGTGTGAATGCATGTGTTCTGTTATTCGCTGTGCACTGAGTCACATGGCCGTGTTTTGGGGTGTGTATGCTTGATGGTATGGGCTGTGCATTGTGTCACAGTGATCCGTTAGTGTCTGTGAGGGTTTTTTGCTATAGGCTGTGCAGAGTCCCAGTGAGCCATCTCTGTGTGTGTGTGTCTGTGCAAATATGGACAGTGCATTGAGTCACAGTGAGTTGTATGTGTGTGTTGTCCACATGTGTTGTTTTAGGCTGCTTGTTGTGTCACAGTAAACCATGTGTGTGTGTGCTGGTATAGACTGTGAACTGAGATATCCCATGTGTGTGTTTGTGTGTGTGCATGCAGATATAGGTTATGCATTGACTACTACTGAACTGTGTGTGTGTGTGTGTGTTGGCATAGGCAGTGAATTCAGTCACACTGATCTGTGTGCATGTGAGTGTGCTGGTATAGTCTGAGGATTGAAACACAGTGAGGTGTGTGTGTGTGTGTGTCTGTTCAGTTTTTTGCTTGGCATTGAGTCACAGTGAGTCTTGGGTGTGTGTGTGTGTGTGCTGGTATAGGTGGTGTATTGAGTCACAGTGAGTTTTGTGTGTGTCTGTGTGTACTGTTAGAGACTGTGGATTGATTCACAGTGAGCCATGTGTGTCTGTGTGCTTGCATGTGTGCTTTTATAAGCTGTGCATTAAGTCACAATGAACAGTGTGTTTGTGTCTTTATGCATGCAGATATAGGCTGTGCATTTCAGTCACAGTGATCCGTTAGTGTCTGGGAGGGTTTGTTGGTATAGTCTGTGCACTGTCCCAGTGAGCCATCTCTGTGTATGTGTTACTCTGCAGGTATGTACTCTGCATTGTGTCACTGTGAATTGTGTGCGTCTGCGTGTGTGTGTGTGTGTCAAAGTGTGCTGGTTTAGGCTGCCTGTTGTGTCACAGGGAGCCATGTGTTTGTCGTGTTGCTATAGACAGTGAAATGAGTCACAGCAATATATGTGTACTTGTGCACGAAGGTACCTGCTGTGCATTGATTCATAGTGAGCTGTATATGTGTGTGTGCTGGTATAGGCCATCAATTCAGTCACAGTGAGCTGTTTGCGTGTGCATGTGCTGGTGTAGTTTGAGCATTGGGTCACAGTGTTATGAGTTTGTTTTTCCGGTACAAGATTTACACTGAGTTACAGTGAGCCGTGTGTGTCTGTGGCTGTGTGAGTATGTGTGTGCTTATATAAATTGCACATTGAGTCACAGTGAGCCTTGTTTGTGTGTGTGAATGCATGTGTTCTGTTATTAGCTGTGCACTGAGTCACATGGCTGTGTTTTTGTGTGTGTATGCTTGGTGGTATAGGCTGTGCCTTGAGTCACAATGAAAGTGTGTTTGTGTGTTTATGCATGCAGATATAGGCTGTGCATTTGAGTCACAGTGAACCGTTAGTGTCTGTGAGTGTTTCTTGGTATAGGCTGTGCACAGTCCCAGTGAGCTGTCACTTTGTATGGGTTAATCTGCAGGTATGGACTGTGCATTAAGTCACTGTGAGTCTTGTGCTTCTGTGTGTGTGTGTGTCAAAGTGTGCTGGTTTAGGCAGCATGTTGTGTCACAGTCAGCCATGTTTGTGTTGTGTTGTTATAGACTGTGAACTGAGTCACAGCCATGTGTGTGTACTTGTGCATGAAGGTACCGACTGTGCATTGATTCATAGTGAGCTGTGTATGTGTGTGTGCCAGTATAGACCATCAATTCAGTCACAGTGAGCTGTTTGCATGTGCATGTGCTGGTATAGTTTGAGCATTAGTCACAGTGTTGTTTTGAGTTTGTTTTGACGGTACAAGATTTACACAGAGATACAGTGAGCCGTGTCTGTCTGTGGCTCTCTGTGTATGTGTGCGCTTATATAGGTGGTGCAGTGAGTCACAGTGAGCTTTGAGTGTGGGTGTGATGCTGGTATAGACTATGAACTGACTATGAGCCATGTGTGTGAGTGTGTGTGTGTGCTGTTAGGTAATGTGCATTGAGTCACAGTGAGCTCTGCGTGTGTTTTTGAATACCTCTGGGCTGGCATAGGCTGAGCATTGAGTCACAGTGTGGTGTGTGTGTGAGTGTGCATGTGTGTGCAATTATAGGCTGGGCATTGAAGCACAATGAGCTGTGTGTGTTTGTGTGTGTGCTGATATAGGCTGCACATTCAGTTACAGTGAACCGTGTGTGTATGTGAGTGTGCTTGTAGAAGCTGCACACTAATGAACACTGAGGTGTGTATGAGTGTGTGTGTGTGTTGTTACATACTGGGCATTCAGTCACTTTTTGCTGTGTGTGTGTGTGCATGCATGTGTGCTTTTATAGGTTGTGCCTTGATTCACATTGAACTGTGAGTGTGGGAGTGTGGGTGTCTGCTGGTATACGTTTTGCATTGTTTCACAATGAGCTGTGTGTGTGTTTGTGTGTGTGTTTGTGTTCTGGTATAAGATGTACATTAAGATACAGTGAGCCGTGCATGTGTGTGGCTGTGTGTGTGTGTGTGTGCTGTTAGAGACTGTTGATTGATTCCCAGTGAGCCATGTGTGTCTGTGGGCATGCATGTATGCTGTAATAAGTTGTGCATTTAGTTACAATGAACAGTTTGTTTGTGTGTTTATGCATGCAGATATAGGCTGTTCATTGAGTCACACTGATCTGTTAGTGTCTGTGAGGGTTTGTTGGTATAGGCTGTGCACAGGGTCCCAGTGAGCCATCTGTGTGTGTGTGTCTGTGCAAATATGGACAGTGCATTGAGTCACAGTGAGTCATGTGTGTCTCTGGGTGTGTGTGTGTCCACATGTGCTGTTTTCTGTTGAGTGTTTTGTCACAGTAAGCCATGTGTGAGTGTGTGCTGTGAACTGAGTCTGTGAACTGAGTCATGGCCATGTGTGTGTGTGTGTGTGTGTGTATGCATGCAGACATAGGCTATGCATTGACTCATAGTGAGCTGTTTATGTGTGTGTGATGGTATAGGCTGTCAATTGAGTCACAGTGAGCTGTTTGCGTGTGAATGTGCTGATATAGTTTGAGCATTGAGTCACAGTTTGGTTGTGAGTTTGTTTTGCCGGTACAATATGTACACCGAGTTACAGTGAGCCGTGGGTGTCTGTGGCTGTGTGTGTATGTGTGTGCCTATATAGGTGGTGCATTGAGTCACAGTGAGCTGTGAGTGTGGATGTGATGCTAGTATAGACTGTGAAGTGAGTCACAGTGAACCATGTGTGTGTGTGTTTGCTTCAAGTTAATGTGCATTGAGTCACAGTGAGCTCTGTTTGTGTTTGTGAATACCTCTGGGCTCGTATAGGCTGAGCATTGAGTCACAGTGAGGTGTGTGTGTGAGTGTGCATGTGTGTGCAAATATAGGCTGGGCAATGAGTCACAGTGAGTTGTGTGTTTTCTTGGGTGTGCTGGTATAGGATGCGCATTCAGTCACAGTGAGCCGTGTGTATGTGTGAGTGCTCTTGTAGAAGGTGAACACTGAATCACAGTGAGGTGTGTGTGTGATTGTGTGTGTGTGTGCTGTTTCATTCTGTGCATTCTGTCACAGTTAGCCATGTGTGTGTGTGCATTTGTGTGTGATTTTATAAGCTGTGCATTTATTCACATTGAACTGTGTTGTGGGTGTGTGCTGGTGTATGCTTTGCATTGTTTCACGGTCTGCTGGGTGTGTGTGTGTGTGTGTGTGTCTGTGTGTTGTGCTACAGGCTGAGCATTGTGTCACAGTGAAGTGCGTTTGTGTGAGTGTGCATGTGTCTGCATCTAAAGGCTGGCTATTAGTCACAGTTTGCCTTGTGTGTTTGTGTATGTTTCTGTACTGGTATAGGCTGTGCATTCATTCACAGTGAGGTGTGTGTGTGTGTGTCCTGGCATAGGCTGGTTTCTGGGTGACAGTGCACCATGTGTGTGTGTGTGCTTGTAAAGTGTGTAAACTCTGTCATGGCCGTGTGTGTGTGTGTGAATGCTGGTATAGTTTTTGCATTGACACATAGTGAGCTATGTGTGTGTTTTGTGCTGGTATAGGCCATGCATTGAGTGTGAGTGAGCTGTTTTCATGTGTGCATGTTGGTATATTCTGAACATTGAGTCACAGTGTGGTGTGTGGCTTTGTATGTGTGTGTGTGTGTTCTGGTATAAGATGTACATTGAGATACAGTGAGCCGTGCATATGTGTGGCTGTGTGTGTGGGTGTGGGTGTGTGCTGCTAGAGGCTGCGCATTGTGTAACACTGAGCCATGGGTGTCACTCTATAAACTGTGCATTGTGTTTGTGTGAGTGTATGCATGTGTGCTTGTATAGTCTATGCATTGATTCACATTGAGTTAGTGTGTGGTTGTGCCTGTTTTGCAGCTGTATGATTTGCATTGATTCACTGTGAGCTGTGTGTGTGTGCATGTGTGTGAACATATAGGCTGGACGTTTTGTCACAGTGAGGTGTGTGTGTGAGTTTGTGTTTGTGTGCACTGGTATAGGCCATGCACTGAGACACAGTGATATTTGTGTGTGTCTTTTCAGGTTTATGCTGGGCACTGAGTCACAGTGAGCCGTGTGTGTGTGTGAGTGTGAGTGAGTGTTCTGGTAGAGGCTGTGCATTGAGTCAGTGAGGTGTGTCTCTGTGTGTCTGTTTTGGTGTCAGTGTGCATTGAATCACTGTGGGGTGTGTGTGTGTATGATGTTAGAGACTGTGAAATGAGTCACAGTGAGCCTTGTTTGTGTGTGTGCATGCATGTGTTCTATTATGAGCTGTGCACTGAGTCACATGACCGTATTTTTGTGTGTGTATGCTTGCTGATATAAGTTATGCATTGAGTCAAAGTCATCCGTTAGTGTCTGTGAGTGTTTGCTGGTATAGACTGTGCACAGAGTGCCAGTGAGACGTGTGTGTGTGTGTGTCTGTGCAAATCTGGACAGTGCACTGAGTCACAGTGAGATGTGTGTGTCTCTGGGTGTGTGTGTCCACATGTGGTATTTTAGGATACTTGTTGTGTCCCAGTAAGCCGTGTGTGTGTGTGCTGGTATAGACTGTGAATTGAGTCACGGCACGTGTGTGTGTGTGTGTGCATGCAGATATAGGCTATGCACTGACCAATAAGGAGCTGGGTATGTGTGTGTGTGCTGGTATAAGCAGTGAATTCTGTCACACTGATCTGTGTGCATATGAGTGTGCTTGTATAGTGGGAGGATTGAATCACAGTGAGGTGTGTGTGTGTGTGTCTCTTCAGTTGTCAGCTTGACACTGAGTCATATTGAGCCTTGTGTGTGTCTATGTGTGCTGGTATAGGTGGTGCATTGAGTCACAGTGAGTTTTGTGTGTGTCTGTGTGTGTTGTTAGAGACTGTGGATTGATTCACAGTGAGCCATATGTGTCTGTGTGCATGTATGTGTGCTGTTATAAACGGTGCATTGAGTCACAATGAGCAGTGTGTTTGTGTGTTTATGAATGCTGATATAGGCTGTGCATTGAGTCACAGTGATCCCTTAGTGTCTGTGAGGGTTTGTTGGTATAGGCCGTGCACATTCCCAGTGAGCCATCTGTGCGTTTGTGTTTCTGTGCCGGTATGCACTCTGAATTGAGTCACTGTGTGTTGTGTGCATCTGTGTGTGTGTGTCAAAGTGTGTTTGTTTAGGCTGTGTTGTGTCACAGTGAGCCATGTGTGTGTTGTGTTGGTATAGACTGTGAACTGAGTCTCGACCATGTGTGTATGTTTGTGCATGAAGGTACAGGCTGTGCATCCATTCACAGTGAAGTGTGTGTGTGTGTCTGTGCTGGTGTATGCTGCTTATTAAGTCACAGTGAGCCGTGTGGGTGTGTGTGCTTAAATACACTGTGAATTGAGTCATGGCCATTTGTGCATGTGTGTGTGTGTGTGTGTGTGTGTCTGGGCATGCTGGTATAGGTTCTGCATTGACACATAGTGAGCTGTGTGTGTGTGTTGTGCTGGTATAGGCAAAGCATTGAGTCAGGTGAGCTGTTTTCATGTGTGCGTTTTGGTATATTCTGACCATTGAGTCACAGTGTGGTGTGTGTGTGTGTGTTCTGGAATAAGATGAACATTCAGTTACAGTGAGCCGTGTTTATGTGTGGCTGTGTGTGTGTGTGTGTGTCTGCTGGTAGAGGCTGCACATTTTGTAACAGTGAGCCATGGGTTTCTGCGTGTCACTCTATAGACTGCACATAGTGTCTGTGTGTGTGCATGCATGTGTGCTTGTATAGGCTATGCTTTGATTCACATTTAGCTTTGTGTGTGGTTGTGATTCACATTGAGCTTTGTGTGTGGTTGTGCGTGTTGTGCTGCTATATGATTTGCATTGATTCACAATGAGCTGTGTGTTGTGAGCGTGCATATGTGTGAACATATAGGCTGGGTATTGAGTCACAATGAGATGTGTGTGTGAGTGTCTCTCTTTGTGCACTGGCATAGGTCATGCAGTGAGACACAGTGAGGTTTCTGTATGAGTGTGTGTATCTTTTCAGGTGTATGCTGGGCATTGAGTCACAGTGTGCCATGAGTGTGTGTGCATGTGTGTTGGTGTGTACTGGTATAGGCTGTGCATTTAGTCACAGTGAGGTGTGTGTCTATGTGTCTGTGCTGTTGTAGGTGTGCATTGAGTCACAGTGAGGTGTGTGTGTCTGTTCAGGTGTAGGCTGGGCATTGAGTCTCAGTTAGCTTTGTGTGTATGAGTGCTGAGATACTCTATGCATTGAGTCACAGTGACAAGTCTGTCAGTGTCTGTGTGTGTGTGTGCTAGTATAGCTTGTGTATTCAGACACAGTGAGGTTTGAGTGTGTGTGCTCTTAGAGACGTGGGTTGAGTCTCAGTGAGCTGCATGTGTGTGTGTCTGCCTGCATGTGTTCTGTTATAAGCTGTGCACTGAGTCACACGGCCATGTTTGGGTGTGTGTGTATGCTTGTAGATATAGGCTATGCATTGAGTCACAGTGATCCGTTAGTGTCTGTGAGGGTTTGTTGGTATAGGCTGTGCACAGGGTCCCAGTGAGCCATCTGTGTGTGTGTGTCTGTGCAAATATGGACAGTGCATTGAGTCACAGTGAGTTGTGTGTGTCTCTGGGTGTGTGTGTGTCCACATGTGCTGTTTTTGGTTGCGTGTTCTGTCACAGTAAACCCTGTGTGAGTGTGTGCTCTTATAAACAGTGAACTGAGTCCCGGCTATTTGTTTGTGTGTGTGTATGCATATATAGGCTATGCATTGATTCAGGGTGAGCTGTGTGTGTGTGTGCTGGTATAGTCTGTGAATTCGGTCAAACTGATCGTGTGCATGTCAGTGTGTTGATATAATCTGAGCATTGACTCACAGTGAGGTGTGTGTGTGAGTGCGTGTGTCTGTTCAGTTGCAGGTTTAGCATTCAGTCACAGTGAGCCTTGTGTGTGTGTGTGCTGATAGAGATTGTGTATTGAGTCACGGTGCGGTTTGTGTGTGTTTGTGTGTGTGTGTGTTGTCAGAGACTGTCGATTGATTCACAGTGAGCCATGTGTGTCTGTGGGCATACATGTATGCTGTAATAAGCTGTGCACTTAGTCACAATGAACAGTGTGTTTGTGTGTTTATGCATGCTGATAGAGGCTATGCATTGAGTCACAGTGATCCGTTAGTGTCTGTGAGGGTTTGTTGTTATGGGCTGTGCACAGAGTCTCAGTGAGCCATCTGTTTGTGTGTGTCTGTGCAAATATGGACAGTGCATTGAGTCACAGTGAGTTGTGTGTGTGTGTCTGTCCACATGTGCTGTTTTAGGCTGCTCTTTGTATCACAGTAAGCCGTGTGTGGATGTACTGGTGTAGACTGGGAAATGAGTCACGGCCGTGTGTGTTTGTTTGCGTATGAAACTACGAGCTGTGCCTTGATTCATAGTGAGCTGTGGATATGTGTGTGCTGCTACAGGCAGTGAATTCCGTCACAGTGAGCTCTGTGTGTGAGCATGTGCTGGTACAGTTTGAGCATTGAGTCACAGTGTGGTTGTGAATTTCTTGTGCCGGTGTAAGATATACACTGAGTTACAGTGAGCCGTGTGTGTCCGTGGCAGTGTGGGTATGTGTGTGCTTATATAGGTGGCACATTGAATCACAGTGAGCCTTGTTTGTTTGTGTGCATGCGTGTGTTCAGTTATTCGCTGTGCACTGAGTCACATGACCGTGGTTTTGGGTGGGTATGCTTGGTGGTATAGGCTGTGCATTGATTCACAGTGATCCGTTAGTGTCTGTGAGAGTTTGTTGGTATAGGCTGTGCACAGAGGCCCAGTGAGCCATCTCTGTGTGTGCATGTCTGTGCAAATATGGACAGTGCATTGAGTCACAGTGAGTTGTGTGTGTGTCCACATGTGCTGTTTTAGGCTGCCTGTTTTTCATAGAAAGCCGTGTGTGTGTGTGCTCTTATAGACTGTGAACTGAGTCATCCCATGTGTGTGTATGCGTGTGCATGCAGACATAGGCTCTGCTTTGACTAATACTGAGCTTTGTGTGTTTGTGTGCTGGTATAGGCAGTGAATTCAGTCACACTGATCTGTGTGCATGTGAGTGTGCTTGTATAGTCTGAGGATTGAATCACAGTTATATGTTTCTGTGTGTGTGTCTGTTCAGTTGTCGGCTAGGCATTGAGTCACAGTGAGCCTTGTGTGTGTGTGTTTGTGCTGGTATAGGTGGTGTATTGATTCCCAGTGAGTTTTGTGTGTGTCTGTGTGTGCTGTTAGAGACTGTGGATTGATCCACAGTGAGCCATATGTGTCTTGCATGCATGTGTGTTGTTATAAGCTGTGCATTGAGTCACAATGAGCAGTGTGTTTGTGTGTTTATGCATGCAGATATAGGCTGTGCATTTGAGTCACAGTGATCCGTTAGTGTCTGGGAGGGTTTGTTGGTATAGGTTGTGCACAGTCCCAGTGAGCCGTCTCTGTGTATGTGTTTCTCTGCAGGTATGGACTGTGCATTGTGTCATTGGGAATCATGTGTATCTGCATTTGTGTGTGTGTGTGTCAAAGTGTGCTGGTTTAGGCTGCGTGTTGTGTCACAGGGAGCCATGTGTTTGTTGTGTTGGTATAGACAGTGAACTGAGGCACGGCCATGTGTGTGTACTTGTGCACGAAGCTACTGGCTGTGCACTGATTCATAGTGAGATGTGTATGTGTGTGTGCTGGTATAG
Source organism: Grampus griseus (assembly GCF_964374135.1). Taxonomy (NCBI): domain Eukaryota; kingdom Metazoa; phylum Chordata; class Mammalia; order Artiodactyla; family Delphinidae; genus Grampus; species Grampus griseus. Next base: position 12,375,446 of record NC_139016.1, on the reverse strand, counting down.
GCCATCAATTCAGTCACAGTGAGCTGTTTCCATGTCCATGTGCTGATATAGTTTGAGCATTGAGTCACAGTTTTGTTGTGAGTTTGTTTTGCCGGTCAAGATTTACATTAAGTTACAGTGAGCTGTGTGTGTCTGTGGTTGTGTGTCTATGTGTGTGCTTATATAGGCAGTGCAGTGAGTCACAGTGAGCTGTTAGTGTGGGTGTGATGATGGTATAGACTATGAACTGAGTCACAGTGAGCCATGTGTGTCTGTGTGTGTGTGTGTGCTGTTTGATAACGTGCATTGAGTCACAGTTAGCTCTGTTTGTGTTTTTGAGTACCACTGGGTTGGCATAGGCTGAGCATTGAGTCACAGTGTGGTGTGTGTGTGAGTGTGCATGTGTGTGCAAGTATAGGCTGGGCATTGAATCATAGTGAGCTGTGTGTGTTCGTGTGTGTGCAGATCAAGGCTGCACATTCAGTCACAGTGAGCCATGTATGTGAGTGTGCTTGTAGAGGCTGCACACTCAATAACAGTGAGGTGTGTATGAGTGTGTGTGTGTGTTGTTCCATAGTGTGCATTCAGTCACAGGTTGCTGTGTGTGTATGCATGTGTGCTTTTATAGGCTGTGCCTTGATTCACATTGAACTGTGTGTGTGTGTGTGTGTGTGTGTGTGTGCGGGTAGAGGCTGAGCGTTGTGTCACAGTATGGTGTGTGTGTGTGAGTGTGTGTGTGCCTGCATCTGGAGGCTGAAAATTGGTCACAGTGTGCCATGTGTGTTTGTGTATGTTTCTGCACTGGTATAGGCTGTGCATTCATTCTCAGTGAGGTGTGTGTGATTGTCTGTCCAGGTGTAGGCTGGTTATTGAGTCACAGTGAGCCGTGCTTGTGTGTGGCAGTGTGTGTGTGTGTGTGTGTGTGCTGCTAGAGGCTGCTCATTGTGTAACACTGAGCCATGTGTTTCTGTGTGTCACTCTATAGACTTGGCATTGTGTCTGTGTGTGTGCATGCATGTGTGCTTGCATAGGCTATGCATTGATTCACATTGAGTTTGTGTGTGGCTGTGTTGTTCTGCAGCTATATGTTTTGCTTTGATTCACTGTGACCTGTGTGTGTGTGAGTATGCATGTCTGTGAACATACAGACTGGACATTGAGTCACAGTGACGTGTGTGTGTGAGTTTGTGTTTGTGTGCACTGGTATAGGCCATGCACTGAGACACAGTGATATTTGTGTGTGATTGTGTGTCTTTTCAGGTGTATGGTGGCATTGAGTCACAGTGAGCCATGTGTGCGTGTGTGTGAGTGTGTGTTTATGTGCTGGTATAGGCTGTGTATTGAGTCAGTGAGTCGTGTGTCTGTTTTGGTGTAAGTGTGCATTGAATCACTGAGGGGTGTGTGTGTGTGTGATGTTAGAGACTGTGAATTGAGTCACAGTGAGACTTGTTTGTTTGTGTGCATGCATGTGTTCAGTTATTCGCCATGCACTGAGTCACATGGCCATGTTTTTGGGTAGGTATGCTTGGTGGTATAGGCTGTGCATTGATTCACAGTGATCCGTTAGTGTCTGTGAGGGTTTGTTGGTATAGGCTGTGCACAGAGTCCCAGTGAGCCATCTCTGTGTGTGCATGTCTCTGCAAATATGGACAGTGCATTGAGTCACAGTGAGTTGTGTGTGTGTGTGTGTCCACATGTGCTGTTTTAGGCTGCCTGTTTTGTCATAGAAGGCCGTGTGTGTGTGTGCTCGTATTGACTGTGAACTGAATCATCCCATGTGTGTGTGTGTGTGTCCGTGCAGACATAGGCTATGCTTTGACTAATACTGAGCTGTTTGTGTGTGTGTGCTGGTATAGGCAGTGAATTCAGTCACACTGATCTGTGTGCATGTGAGTGTGCTTGTATAGTCTGAGGATTGAATCACAGTTATATGTTTGTGTGTGTGTGTGTCTGTTCAGTTGTCGGCTAGGCATTGAGTCACAGTGAGCCTTGTGTGTGTGTGTTTGTGCTGGTATAGGTGGTGTATTGAGTCCCAGTGAGTTTTGTGTGTGTCTGTGTGTGCTGTTAGAGACTGTGGATTGATCCACAGTGAGCCATATGTGTCTTGCATGCATGTGTGTTGTTATAAGCTGTGCATTGAGTCACAATGAGCAGTGTGTTTGTGTCTTTATGCATGCAGATATAGGCTGTGTATTTGAGTCACAGTGATCCGTTAGTGTCTGGGAGGGTTTGTTGGTATAGGCTGTGCACAGTCCCAGTGAGCCGTCTCTGTGTATGTGTTTCTCTGCAGGTATGGACTGTGCATTGTGTCATTGGGAATCATGTGCATCTGCATGTGTGTGTGTGTGTGTGTGTCAAAGTGTGCTGGTTTAGGCTGCGTGTTGTGTCACAGGAAGCCATGTGTTTGTTGTGTTGGTATAGACAGTGAACTGAGGCACGGCCATGTGTGTGTACTTGTGCACGAAGCTACCGGCTGTGCATTGATTCATAATGAGATGTGTATGTGTGTGTGCTGGTATAGGCCATCAATTCAGTCACAGTGAGCTGTTTGCGTGTCCATGTGCTGGTATAGTTTGAGCATTGAGTCACAGTTTTGTTGTGAGTTTGTTTTACTGGTCAAGATTTACATTAATTTACAGTGAGCTGTGTGTGTCTGTGGCTGTGTGTCTATGTGTGTGCTTATATAGGCAGTGCAGTGAGTCACAGTGAGTTGTGAGTGTGGGTGAGATGATGGTATAGACTATGAACTGAGTCAAAGTGAGCCATGTGTGTGTGTGTGTGTGTGTGTGTGTGCTGTTTGATAACGTGCATTGAGTCACAGTTAGCTCTGTGTGTGTTTTTGAATACCACTGGGTTGGCATAGGCTGATCATTGAGTCACAGTGTGGTGTGTGTGTGAGTGTGCATGTGTGTGCAAGTATAGGCTGGGCATTGAATCATAGTGAGCTGTGTGCATTCGTGTGTGTGCAAATCAAGGCTGCACATTCAGTCACAGTGAGCCATGTATGTGAGTGTGCTTGTAGAGGCTGCACACTGAATAAAAGTGAGGTGTGTATGAGTGTGTTTGTGTGTTGTTCCATACTGTGCATTCAGTCAAAGTTTGCTGTGTGTGTGTGTGCATGCGTGTGTACTTCTATAGGCTGTGCCTTGATTCACATTGAACTGTGTGTGTGTGTGTGTGTGTGTGTGCTGGTACAGGCTAAGCATTGTGTCACAGTGTGGTGTGTGTGTCTGAGTGTGTGTGTGTCTGCATCTGGAGGCTGAAAATTGGTCACAGTGTGCCATGTGTGTTTGTGTATGTTTCTGCACTGTTATAGGCTGTGCATTCATTCTCAGTGAGGTGTGTGTGATTGTCTGTCCAGGTTTAGGCTGGTTATTGAGTCACAGTGAGCCGTGCTTGTGTGTGGCAGTGTGTGTGTGTGTGTGCTGCTAGAAGCTGCTCATTGTGTAACACTGAGTCATGTGTTTCTGTGTGTCACTCTATAGACTTGGCATTGTGTCTGTGTGTGTGCATGCATGTGTGCTTGCATAGGTTATGCATTGATTCACATTGAGTTTGTGTGTGGTTGTGCATGTTCTGCAGCTATATGTTTTGCTTTGATTCACTGTGACCTGTGTGTGTGTGAGTATGCATGTGTGTGAACATTCAGGCTGGACATTGAGTCACAGTGACGTGTGTGTGTGAGTTTGTGTTTGTGTGCACTGGTATAGGCCATGCACTGAGACACAGTGATGTTTGTGTGTGATTGTGTGTGTCTTTTCAGGTGTATGCTGGCATTGAGTCACAGTGAGCCATGTGTGCATGTGTGTGAGTGTGTGAGTATGTGCTGGTATAGGCTGTGTATTGAGTCAGTGAGGTGTGTGTCGGTGTGTCTGTTTTGGTGTAAGTGTGCATTGAATCACTGAGGGGTGTGTGTGTGTGTGATGTTAGAGACTGTGAATTGAGTCACAATGAGCCTTGTTTGTGTGTGTGCATGCATGTGTTCTATTATTAGCTGTGCACTGAGTCACATGATCATATTTTTGTGTGTGTATGCTTGCTGATATAGGCTATGCATTGAGTCAAAGTCATCTGTTACTGTCTGTGAGGGTGTGTTGGTATAGGCTGTGCACAGAGTCCCAGTGAGCCGCCTATGTGTGTGTGTGTCTGTGCAAATATGGACAGTGCATTGAGTTACAGTGAGTTGTGTGTGTCTGTGTGTCTGTCCGTCCACATGTACTACTTTAGGCTACTGCTTTTGTCCCAGTAATCCATCAGTGTGTGTGCTGGTATAGACTGTGAACTGAGTCACGGCATGTGTGTGTGTATGCAGATATAGGCTATGCATTGACCCATAAGGAGCTGGATGTGTCTGTGTGTGCTGGTATAGGCAGTGAATTCAGTCACACTGATCTGTGTGCATGTGAGTGTGCTGGTATAGTCTGAGGATTGAATCATGGTGAGGTGTGTGTGTGTTTGTCTGTTCAGTTGTTGGCTTGGCATTGAATCACAGTGAGCCTTTGTGTGTGTGTGTGCTGGTATAGGTGGTGTATTGAGTCACAGTGAGTTTTGTGTGTGTTGAGTGTGCTGTTAGAGACTGTGGATTGATTCACAGTGAGCCATATGTGTCTTGCATACATGTGTGCTGTTATAAGCTGTGCATTGAGTCACAATGAGCAGTGTGTTTGTGTCTTTATGCATGCACATATAGGCTGTGCATTGAGTCACAGTGATCCATTAGTGTCTGTGAGGGTTTGTTGGTATAGGCTGTGCACATTCCCAGTGATCCTTCTCTGTGTATGTGTTTCTGTGCAAGTATGGACGGTGCATTGAGTCACTGTGAGTCGTGTGCACCTGTGTGTGTGTGTCAAACTGTGCTGGTTTAGGCTGTGTGTTGCGTCAATGAACCATGTGTGTGTTGTGTTGGTATAGACTGTGACTTGCGTCATGGCCATGTGTGTGTGTTTCTGCATGAATGTACAGGCTGTGCATTGATTCATAGTGAGCTGTTTATGTGTGTGTGATGGTATAGGCCGTCAATTCATTCACAGTGAGCTGTGTGTGTGAGCATGTGCTGGTATAGTTTGAGCATTGAGTCACAGTGTGGTTGTGAGTTTCTTATGGCGGTACAAGATGTACACTGTATTACACTGAGCCGTGAGAGTCTGTGGCTGGGTGTGTATATGTGTGCTTATATAGGCTGCACACTGAGTCACGGTGAGGTGTGGTGTGATTGTGTGTTTGTGTGCTGTTCCATACTGTGCATTCAGTCACAGTTATCCATGTGTGTGTGTGTTCTTGTGTGTGTGCTTTTATAGGCTGTGCCTTCATTCACATTGAACTGTGTGTGTGGGTGTGTGCTGGTATACGCTTTGCATTGTTTCACAGTGAACTGTGTGTGTTTGTGTGTGCCAGTACAGGTGGAGCATTCTTTCACAGTGAGGTGTGTGTGTGTGAGTGTGCATGTGTCTGCATCTAAAGGCTGGCAGTTAGTGACCATGTGTATTGTGTTTTTGTGTATATTTCTGTACTAGTATAGGCTGTGCATTCATTCACAGTGAGGCGTGTGTGTGTGTCTGTCCAGGTGTAGGCTGGTTATTGAGTCAGAATGAGCCATGTGTGAGTGTGCTTGAATACACTGTGAACTGAGTCATGGCCTTTTCTGTGTGTGTGTGTGTGGGTGGGTGGGCATGCTGGTATAGGTTTTGCATTGACACATAGTGAGCTGTGTGTGTGCGTTGTGCTGGTATAGGCCATGCATTGATTCAGAGTGAGCTGTTTTCATGTGTGCATCTTGGTATATTCTGACGATTGAGTCACAGTGTTGTGTGTGTGTTTGTGTTTTGGTATAAGATGAACGTTGAGATACAGTGAGCCATTTTTATGTGTGGCTGTGTGTGTGTGTGTGTCTGCTGGTAGACGCTACGCATTTTGTAACAGTGAGCCATGGGTTTCTGTGTGTCACTCTATAGACTGTACATAGTGTCTGTGTATGTGCATGCATGTGTGCTTGTATAGGTTCATTGATTCACATTGAGCTTTGTGTGTGGTTGAGCGTGTTGTGCTGCTCTATGATTTGTATTGATTCACACTGAGCTGTGCATCTGTGAGTGTGCATATATGTGAACATATAGGCTGTGTATTGAGTCACAATGGGGTATGTGTGTGAGTGTCTGTGTTTGTACACTGGATAGGCCATGCACTGAGACACAGTGAAGTTTGTGTGTGAGTGTGTGTGTCTTTTCAGGTGTATGCTGGGCATTGAGTCACAGTGAGCCATGAGTGTGTGTGCATGTGTGTGTGTGTGTACTGGTATAGGCTGTGCATTGAGTCACAGTGAGGTGTGTGTCTATGTGTCTGTGCTGTTGTAGGTGTGCATTGAGTCACAGTGAGGTGTCTGTTGTTAGAGACTGTGAATTGAGTCACACTGAGCCTTGTGTGTGTGTGTGTGTGTGCTTACATAGGCTGTGCATTGAGTCACAGTGAGGGGTGTGTGTCTGTTCAGGTGTAGGCTGGGAATTGAGTCTCAGTTAGCTGTGTGAGTGTGTGCTGAGATACGCTATGCATTGCATCACAGTTATATGTGTGTCAGTGTCTGTGTGTGTGCAAGTATAGCTTGTGTATTCAGACACAGTGAGGTTTGAGTGTGTGTGGTGTTAGAGACGTGGATTGAGTCTCAGTGAGCTGCGTGTGTGTGTGTCTGCCTGCATGTGTTCTGTTATAAGCAGTGCACTGAGTCACATGTCTGTGTTTGGGTGTGTGTGTATGCTTGTTGATATAGGCTATGCATTGGGTCACAGTGATCCGTTAGTGTCTGTGAGGGTTTGTTGTTATAGGCTGTGCACAGGGTCCGAGTGAGCCATCTGTGTGTGTGTGTCTGTGCAAATATGGACAGTGCATTGAGTCGCAGTGAGTCGTGTGTGTCTCTGGGTGTGTGTGTGTCCACATGTGCTGTGTTTGGTTGCGTGTTGTGTCACAGTAAGCCCTGTGTGAGTGTGTGTTGTTATAGACAGTGAACTGAGTCACGGCCATGTGTGTGTGTGTGTGCATGCATATATAGGCTATGCATTGACTCACAGTGAGCTGTGAGTGTGTGTGTGCTGGTGTAAGTTGTGAATTCAGTCACACTGATCTGTGCGCATGTGAGTGTGCTGGTTTAATCTGAGCATTGAATAACAGTGAGGTGTGTGTGTGTGTCTGTTCAGTTGTAGGTTTAGCATTGAGTCACAGTGAGTCTTGTGTGTGTGTGTGCTGAAAGAGATTGTGTACTGAGTCACGGTGCGATTTGTGTCTGTTTGTGTGTGTGTGTGCTGTCAGAGACTGTCGATAGATTCACAGTGAGCCATGTGTGTCTGTGGGCATGCATGTATGCTGTAATAAGCTGTGCACTTAGTCACAATGAACAGTGTGTTTGTGTGTTTATGCATGCTGATAGAGGCTATGCATTGAGTCACAGTGATCTATTAGTTTCTGTGAGGGTTTGTTGGAATAGTCTGTGCAAAGAGTCCCAGTGAGCCATCTCTGTGTATGTGTTTCTCTGCAGGGATGGACGGTGCATTGAGTCACAGTGAGTCATGTGCATCTGTGTGTGTGTGTGTCAAAGTGTGCTGCTTTAGGCTGCGTGTTGTGTCACAGTGAGCCATGTGTTTGTTGTGTTGGTATAGACAGTGAAATGAGTCACAGCCATGTATGTGTACTTGTGCATAAAGGTACCTGCTGTGCATTGATTCATAGTGAGCTGTATATGTGTGTGTGCTGGTATAGGCCGTCAATTCAGTCACAGTGAGCTGTTTGCGTGTGCATGTGCTGGTATAGTTTGAGCATTGTGTCACAGTGTTGTTGTGAGTTTGTTTTGCCAGTACAAGATTTACACTGAGTTACAGTGAGCCGTGTGTGTCTGTGGCTGTGTGTGTATGTGTGCGCTTATATAGGTTGCACATTGAGTCACAGTGAGCCTTGTTTGTGTGTGTGAATGCATGTGTTCTGTTATTAGCTGTGCACTGAGTCACATGGCTGTGTTTTTGTGTGTGTATGCTTGGTGGTATAGGCTGTGCATTGAGTCACAATGAAAGTGTGTTTGTGTGTTTATGCATGCAGATATAGGCTGTGCATTTGAGTCACAGTGAACCGTTAGTGTCTGTGAGTGTCTTGGTATAGGCTGTGCACAGTCCCAGTGAGCTGTCACTTTGTATGGGTTTATCTGCAGGTATGGACTGTGCATTAAGTCACTGTGAGTCTTGTGCTTCTATGTGTGTGTGTGTGTGTCAAAGTGTGCTGATTTAGGCAGCGTGTTGTGTCACAGTGAGCCATGTTTGTGTTGTGTTGTTATAGACTGTGAACTGAGTCACAGCCATGTGTGTGTACTTGTGCATGAAGGTACCGACTGTGCATTGATTCATAGTGAGCTGTGTATGTGTGTGTGCCGGTATAGACCATCAATTCAGTCGCAGTGAGCTGTTTGCATGTGCATGTGCTGATATATTTTGAAAATTGAGTCACAGTGTTGTTTTGAGTTTGTTTTGCCGGTACAAGATTTATACAGATTTACAGTGAGCCGTGTCTGTCTGTGGCTCTGTGTGTATGTGTGTGCTTATATAGGCAGCGCAGTGAGTCACAGTGAGCTTTGAGTGTGGGTGTGATGCTGGTATAGACTATGAACTGACTATGAGCCATGTGTGTGAGTGTGTGTGTGTGCTGTTAGGTAATGTGCATTGAGTCACAGTGAGCTCTGTGTGTGTTTTTGAATACCTCTGGGCTGGCATAGGGTGAGCATTGAGTCACAGTGTGGTGTGTGTGTGAGTGTGCATGTGTGTGCAATTATAGGCTGGGCATTGAAGCACAATGAGCTGTGTGCGATTGTGTGTGTGCTGATATAGGTTGCACATTCAGTTACAGTGAACCGTGTGTGTATGTGAGTGTGCTTGTAGAAGCTGCACACTGATGAACAGTGAGGTGTGTATGAGTGTGTGTGTGTGTTTCTACATACTGGGCATTCAGTCACAGTTTGCTGTGTGTGTGTGTGCATGCATGTGTGCTTTTATAGGTTGTGCCTTGATTACATTGAACTGTGAGTGTGGGTGTGTGGGTGTCTGCTGGTATAAGTATTGCATTGTTTCACAATGAGCTGTGTGTGTGTGTGTGTGTGTGTTCTGGTATAAGTTGTACATTGAGATACAGTGAGCCATGCATGTGTGTGGCTGTGTGTGTGTGTGTGCTGCTACAGGCTGCGCATTGTGTAACACTGAGCCATGTCTTGCTGTGTGTCACTCTATAGACTGTGCATTGAGTCTGTGTTTGTGCATGCATGTGTGCTGGTATAGGCTATTCTTTGATTCACATTGAGTTAGTGTGTGGTTGTGCGTGTTGTGTGGCTATATGATTTGCATTGATTCACTGTGAGCTGTGTGTGTGTGAGTGTGCATGTGTGTGAACATATAGGCTAGACATTGAGTCACAGTGAGGTGTGTGTGTGAGTTTGTGTGCACTGGTATAGGTCATGCCCTGAGACACATTGATATTTGTGTGTGTCTTTTCTGGTTTATGCTGCGCACTGAGTCACAGTGACCCAAGTGTGTGTGTGAGTGTGTGTGAGTGTCCTGGTGTAGGCTGTGCATTGGGTCAGTGAGGTGTGTGTCTGTATTGGTGTCAGTGTGCATTGAATCACTCTGGGGGGGTTGTGTGTGTGACTTAGAGACTGTGAAATGAGTCACAGTTTGCCTTGTTTGTGTGTGTGAATGCATGTGTTCTATTATTAGCTGTGCACTGAGTCACATGATCGAATTTTTGTGTGTGTATGCTTGCTGATATAAGCTATGCATTGAGTCAAAGTCATCTGTTAGTGTCTGTGATGGTTTGTTGGTATAGGCTGTGCACAGAGTGCCAGTGAGCCATCTGTGTGTGTGTGTCTGTGCAAATATGGACAGTGCATTGAATCACAGTGAGATGTGTGTGTCTCTGGGTGTGTGTGTCCACATGTGCTATTTTAGGATACTTGTTGTGTCCCAGTAAGCCATGTGTGTGTGTGCTGGTATAGACTGTGAATTGAGTCACGGCATGTGTGTGTGTGTGTGTGTGCATGCAGATATAGGCTATGAATTCACCAATAAGGAGCTGGGTGTGTGTGTGTGTGCTGGTATAAGCAGTAAATTCTGTCACACTGATCTGTGTGCATATGAGTGTGCTGTTATAGTCCGAGAATTGAATCACAGTGAGGTGTGTGTGTGTGTGTGTCTCTTCAGTTGTCAGCTTGACATTGAGTCACAGTGAGCCTTGTGTGTGTCTATGTGTGCTGGTATAGGTGGTGTATTGAGTCAGAGTGAGTTATGTGTGTGTCTGTGTGTGCTGTTAGAGACTGTGGATTGATTCACAGTGAACCATATGTGTCTGTGTGCATGTATGTGTGCTGTTATAAACTGTGCATTGAGTCACAATGAGCAGTGTGTTTGTGTGTTTATGCATGCAGCTATAGGCTGTGCATTGAGTCACAGTGATCCGTTAGTGTCTGTGAGGGTTTTTTGGTATACGCTGTGCACATTCCCAGTGAGCCGTCTGTGTGTATGTGTTTCTGTGCAGCTATGCACTGTGCATTGAGTCACTGTGTGTTGTGTGCATCTGTGTGTGTGTGTCAAAGTGTGCTTGTTTAGGCTGTGTGTTGTGTCACAGTGAGCCATCTGTGTGTTGTGTTGGTATAGACTGTGAACTGAGTCTCGGCCATGTGTGTATGTCTGTACATGAAGGTACAGGCTGTGCATCCATTCACAGTGAAGTGTGTGTGTGTGTGTCTGTGCAGGTGTATGCTGCTTATTAAGACACAGTGAGCCGTGTGGGTGTGTGTGCTTGAAAACACTGTGAATTGAGTCATGGCTGTTTGTGCATGTGTGTGTGTGTGTGTGTGTGTGTGGGCATGCCGGTATAGGTTTTGCATTGACACATAGTGAGCTGTGTGTGTGTGTTGTGCTGGTATAGGCCATGCATTGAGTCAGAGTGAGCTGTTTTCATGTGTGCGTTCTGGTATATTCTGAACATTGAGTCACAGTGTGGTGTGTGTGTGTGTGTTCTGGAATAAGATGAACATTGAGTTACAGTGAGCCATGTTCATGTGTGGCTGTGTGTGTGTGTATCTGCTGGTAGAGGCTGCGCATTTTGTAACTGTGAGCCATGGGTTTCTGCGTGTCACTCTATAGACTGCACATAGTGTCTGTGTGTGTGCATGCATGTGTGCTTGCATAGGCTATGCATTGATTCACATTGAGCTTTCTGTGTGGTTGTGTATGTTGTGCCGCTCTGTTTTGCATTCATTCACAATGAGCTGTGTGTGTGTGAGTGTGCATATGTGTGAACATATAGGCTGGGTATTGAGTCACAATGAGGTGTGTGTGTGAGTGTCTGTCTTTGTGCACTGGCATAGGGCATGCAGTGAGACACAGTGAGGTTTGTGTATGAGTGTGTGTGTCTTTTCAGGTGTATGCTGGGCATTGAGTCACAGTGTGCCATGAGTGTGTGTGCATGTGTGTTGGTGTGTACTGGTATAGGCTGTGCATTTAGTCACAGTGAGGTGTGTGTCTATGTGTCTGTGCTGTTGTAGGTGTGCACTGAGTCACAGTGAAGTGTGTATTGTTAGAGACTGTGAATTGACTCACACTGAGCCTTTTGTGTGTGTGTGTGTGCTTGCATAGGCTGTGTATTGAGTCACAGTGAGGTGTGTGTGTCTTTTCAGGTGTAGGCTGGGCATTGAGTCTCAGTTAGCTTTGTGTGTGTGAGTGCTGAGATACGCTATGCATTGAGTCACAGTGACAAGTCTGTCAGTGTCTGTCTGTGTGTGTGCTAGTATAGCTTGTGTATTCAGACACAGTGAGGTTTGAGTGTGTGTGCTCTTAGAGACGTGAGTTGAGTCTCAGTGAGCCGCATGTGTGTGTTTATGCCTGCATGTGTTCTGTTACAAGCTGTGCACTGAGTCACATGGCCGTGTTTGTGTGTGTGTGTATGCTTGTTGATGTAGGCTGTGCATTGAGTCACAGTGATCCGTTAGTGTCTGTGAGGGTTTGTTGTTATAGGCTGTGCACAGGGTCTCAGTGAGCCATCTGTGTGTGTGTGTCTGTGAAACTATGGACAGTGCATTGAGTCACAGTGAGTCATGTGTGTCTCTGGGTGTGTGTGTGTCCACATGTGCTGTTTATGCTTGCGGTTGTGTCACACTAAGTCCTGTGTGAGTGTGTGCTGGTATATGCAGTGAATTGAGTCACGGCCATGTGTGTGTGTGTGTGTGCGTTCAGATACAGGCTATGCATTGATTTAGGGTGAGCTGTGTGTGTGTGTGCTGGTATAGGCTGTGAAGTCGGTCAAACTGATCATGTGCATGTCAGTGTGCTGGTATAGTCTGAGCATTGACTCACAGAGAGGTGTGTGTGTCAGTGCGTGTGTCTGTTCAGTTGCAGGTTTAGCATTGAGTCACAGTGACCCTAGTGTGTGTGTGTGCTGATAGAGATTGTGTATTGTGTCACGGTGCGGTTTGTGTGTGTTTGTGTGTGTGTGCTGTCAGAGACTGTCGATTGATTCACAGTGTGCCATGTGTGTCTGTGCGCCTGCATGTATACTATAATAAGCTGTGCACTTAGTCACAATGAACAGTGTGTTTGTGTGTTTATGCATGCTGATATAGGCTATGCATTGAGTCACAGTGATCCGTTAGTGTCTGTGAGGGTTTGTTTTTATAGGCTGTGCACAGAGTCTCAGTGAGCCATCTCTGTGTGTGTTTGTCTGTGCTAATATGGACAGTGCATTGAGTCACAGTGAGTTGTGTGTGTGTGTCTGTCCACATGTGCTGTTTTAGGCTGCTTGTTGTGTCACAGTAAGCCGTGTGTGGATGTACTGGGGTAGACTGTGAAATGAGTCACGGCCATGTGTGTTTGTTTGTGCATGAAGCTACAGGCTGTGCCTTTATTCATAGTGAGCTGTGTATATGTGTGTGCTGGTACAGGCAGTGAATTCCGTCACAGTGAGCTGTGTGTGTGAGCATGTGCTGGTACAGTTTGAGCATTGAGTCACAGTGTGGTTGTGAATTTCTTGTGCTGGTGTAAGATATACACTGAGTTACAGTGAGCCGTGTGTGTCCGTGGCAGTGTGGGTATGTGTGTGCTTATATAGGTGGCACATTGAATAACAGTGAGCCTTGTTTGTTTGTGTGCATGCATGTGTTCAGTTATTCGCCGAGCACTGGGTCACATGGCCGTGTTTTTGGGTGGGTATGCTTGGTGGTATAGGCTGTGCATTGTGTCACACTGATCTGTTAGTGTCTGTGAGGGTTTGTTAGTATAGGCTGTGCGCAGAGTCCCAGTGAGCCATCTCTGTGTGTGTGTGTCTGTGCAAATATAGACAGTGCATTGAGTCACAGTGAGTTGTATGTGTGTGTGTGTCCACATGTGCTGTATTAGGCTGCTTGTTGTGTCACAGTAAGCCGTGTGTGTGTGTGTTTGTATAGACTGTGAACTGAGATATCCCATGTGTGTGTCTGTGTGTGTGCATGCAGATATAGGTTATGCGTTGACTAATACTGAGCTGTGTGTGTGTGTGTGCTGGTATAGGCAGTGAATTCAGTCACACTGATCTGTGTGCATGTGAGTGTAATGGTATAGTCTGAGGATTGAATCAGAGTGAGGTGTTTGTGTGTGTCTGTTCAGTTTCTGGTTTGGCATTGAGTCACAGTGAGCCTTGTGTGTGTGTGTGTGTGTGCTGGTATAGGTGGTGTATTGAGTCACAGTGAGTTTTGTGTGTGTCTGTGTGTGCTGTTAGAGACTGTGGATTGATTCACAGTGAGCCATGTGTGTCTGTGCTTTCATGTGTGCTTTTATAAGCTGTGCATTAAGTCACAATGAGCAGTGTGTTTGTGTCTTTATGCATGCAGATATAGGCTGTGCATTTGAGTCACAGTGATCCGTTAGTGTCTGGGAGGGTTTGGTGGTATAGGCTGTGCATAGTCCCAGTGAGCCGTCTCTGTGTATGTGTTTCCCTGCAGGTATGGACAGTGCATTGCATCACTGTGAATCATGTGCGTCTGAGTGTGTGTGTGTGTGTGTCAAAGTGTGCTGGTTTATGCTGCATGTTGTGTCACAGGGAGCCATGTGTTTGTTGTGTTGGTATTGACAGTGAAATGAGTCACAGCCATTTATGTGTACTTGTGCATGAATTTACCTGATGTGCATTGATTCATAGTGAGCTGTATATGTGTGTGTGCTGGTATAGGCCATCAATTTAGTCACAGTGAGCTGTTTGTGTGTGCACATCCTGGTATAGTTTGAGCATTGTGTCACAGTGTTGTTGTGAGTTTGTTTTTCCGGTACAAGATTTACACTGAGTTACGGTGAGCTGTGTGTGTCTGTGGCTGTGTGTGTATGTGTGTGCTTACATAGGTGGGGAAGTTAGTCAAAGTGAGCTGTCAGTGTGGCTGTGATGCTGGTATAGACTACGAACTGAGTCACAGTGAGCCATGTGTGTCTCTGAGTGTGTGTGTGTGTGTGTATGTGCTGTTAGGTAATGTGCATTGAGTCACAGTGAGTTCTGTGTGTGTTTTTGAATACCTCTGGGCTGACATAGGCTGAGCATTGAGTCACAGTGAGGTGTGTGTGTGAATGTGCATGTGTGTGCAAGTATAGGCTGGGCATTGAATCACAGTGAGCTGAGTGTGTTTGTGTGTGTGCTGGTATAGGCTGCGCATTCAGTCACAGTGAGTCGTGTGTGTGTGTGAGTGTTCTTGTAGAGGCTGCACATTGAATCACACTGAGGTGTGGTGTGATTGTGTGTTTGTGTGCTTTTCCACACTGTGTATTCAATCACATTATCCATGTGTGTGTGTGTTCTTGCGTGTGTGCTTTTATAGGCTGTGCCTTCATTCACATTGAACTGTGTGTGTGGGTGTGTGCTGATATATGCTTTGCATTGCTTCACAGTGAGCTGTGTGTATGTTTGTTTTTGTGTGTCAGTACAGGTGGAGCATTCTTTCACAGTGAGGTGTGTGTGTGTGCATGTGTCTGCATCTAAATGCTGGCAGTTAGTGACCATGTGTGGTGTGTGTTTGTGTATGTTTCTGTACTGGTATAGGCTGTGCATTCATTCACAGTGAGGTGTGTGTGTGTGTCTGCCAGGTGTAGGCTGGTTACTAAGTCACAGTGAGCCATGTGTGTGAGTGTGCCTGAATACACTGTGAACTGAGTCATGGCCTTTTCTGTGTGTGTGTGTGTGTGTGTGTGTGTGGGCATGCTGGTATAGGTTTTGCATTGACACATAGTGAGCTGTGTGTGTGTGTTGTGCTGGTATACATCATGCATTGAGTCAGAGTGAACTGTTTTCATGTGTGTGTTCTGGTATATTCTGACAATTGAGTCACAGTGTGGTGTGTGTGTGTGTGATCTGGTATAAGATGAACATTGAGATACAGTGAGCCATGTTTATGTGTGGCTGTGTGTGTGTGTGTGTGTGTGTCTGCTGGTAGAGGCTGCGCATTTTGTAACAGTGAGCCATGGGTTACTGTGTGTCACTCTATAGACTGTACATAGTGTCTGTGTGTGTGCATGAATGTGTGCTTGTATAGGTTGATTGATTCACATTGAGCTTTGTGTGTGGTTGTGCGTGTTGTGCTGCTCTATGTTTTGCTTTGATTCACACTGAGTTGTGTGTGTGTGCATATGTGTGTACATATAGGCTGGGTATTGAGTCACAATGAGGTGTGTGTGTGAGTGTCTGTGTTTGTGCACTGGCATAGGCAATGCACTGAGACAGAGTGAGGTTTGTGTGTGAGTGTGTGTGTCTTTTCAGGTGTATGCTGGGCATTGAGTCACAGTGAGCCATGAGTGTGTGTGCATGTGTGTGTGTGTACTGGTATAGGCTGTGCATTGAGTCACAGTGAGGTGTGTGTCTATGTTTCTGTGCTGTTGTAGGTGTGCATTGAGTCACAGTGAGTTGTGTGTTGTTACAGACTTGAATTGAGTCACACTGAGCCTTGTGTGTGTGTGTGTGCTTGTGCTTGCATAGGCTGTGCATTGAGTCACAGTGAGGGGTGTGTGTCTGTTCAGGTGTAGGCTGGTCATTGATTCTCAGTTAGCTTTGTGTGTGTGTGTGCTGAGATAGGCTATGCATTGCGTCACAGTAACATGTGTGTCAGTGTCTGTGCGTATGCTAGTATAGCTTGTCTATTCAGACACAGTGAGGTTTGAGTGTGTGTGCTGTTAGAGACCTGGAGTGAGTCTCAGTGAGCTGCGTGTGTGTGTGTCTGCCTGCATGTGTTCTGTTATAAGCTGTGCACTGAATCACATGGTCGTGTTTTGGGGTGTGTATGCTTTGTGGTATATGCTGTGCATTGCGTTGCACTGATCCATTAGTGTTTGTGAGGCTTTGTTGGTATAGGCTGTGCACAGAGTCCCAGTGATCCATCTCTGTGTGTGTGTGTCTGTGCAAATATGGACAGTGCATTGAGTCACAGTGAGTTGTATGTGTGTGTGTTTCCACATGTGCTGTTTTAGGCTGCTTGTTGTGTCACAGTAAGCCGTGTGTGTGTGTGCTGGTATAGACTGTGAACTGAGATATCCCATGTGTGTGTATGTGTGTGTGCATGCAGATATAGGTTATGAGTTTACTAATACTGAGCTGTGGTTGTGTGTGTGCTGGTATAGGCAGTGAATTCAGTCACACTGATCTGTGTGCATGTGAGTGTGCTGGTATACTCTGAGGATTGAATCACAGTGAGGTGTGTTGTGTGTGTTTGTCTGTTCAGTTGTCAGCTTAGCATTGAGTCACAGGGAGCCTTGTGTGTGTGTGTGTGTGCTGGTATAGGTGGTGTATTGAGTCACACTGAGTTTTGTGTGTGTCTGTGTGTGCTGTTAGAGACTGTGGATTGATTCACAGTGAGCCATATGTGTCTTGCATGCATGTGTGCTGTTATAAGCTGTGCATTGAGTCAGAATGAGCAGTGTGTTTATGCATGCAGATATAGGCTGTGCATTGGGTCACAGTGATCCGTTAGTGTCTGTGAGGGTTTGTTGGTATAGGCTGTGCACATTCCCAGTGATCCGTCTCTGTGTATGTGTTTCTGTGCAGGTTGGACGGTGCATTGAGTCACTGTGAGTCGTGTGCATCTGTGTGTGTGTGTGTCAAAGTGTGCTGGTTTAGGCTGTGGGTTGTGTCACAGTGAGCCATGTGTGTTTTGTGTTGGTATAGACTGTGACCTGCATCATGGCCATGTGTGTGTGTTTGTGCATGAAGGTACAGTCTGTGCATTGATGCATAGTGAGCTGTTTATGTGTGTGTGATGGTATAGGCCGTCAATTCAGTCACAGTGAGCTGTGTGTGTGAACATGTGCTGGTATAGTTTGAGCATTGAGTCACAGTGTGGTTGTGAGTTTCTTATGGCGGTACAAGATGTACACTGTATTACAGTGTGCCGTGAGAATCTGTGGCTGTGTGTGTATGTGTGTGCTTATATAGGCTGCACATTGAGTCACAGTGAGCTGTGAGTGTGGCTGTGGTGCTTGTTTAGACTGTGAACTGAGTCACAGTGAATTATATGTGTGTGTGTGTGCTGCTAGGTAATGTGCCTTGAGTCACAGTGAGATCTGTGTGTGTTTTTGAATACCTTTGGGCTGACATAGGCTGACCATTGAGTCACAGTGAGGTGTGTGTGTGAATGTGCATGTGTGTGCAAGTATAGGCTGGGCATTGAATCACAGTGAGCTGAGTGTGTTTGTGTGTGTGCTGGTATAGGCTGCGCATTCAGTCACAGTGAGTCGTGTGTGTGCTATAACAGCACACACACACACACACACATGCACAGATGCAGGCCTCACTGTGACTCAGTGCACAGTCTATACCAGTACACACACACACACCAACACGCACTCACACATGGCTCACTGGTACTCAAACAATCGCCTATACCAGCACACACACACACAGCTCACTGTGACTCAATGCAGTCTGTATCACCACACACTCACACACACACACCCATGAATCATTAAAGCCCATACCAGCACAATAAAGCCCATACCAGCACACAAACTCACATGCACGCACACACACACACAAACACCTCACTGTGACTCAATGCACAGCCTATACGAGCACACACATACACACACAGCTCACAGTGACTCAATACAGAGTCTATACCAGTGCACACACAGACACACACACACACACAGCCCACTCTGTCTCAATGGTCATCCAGGGCCAGCACACACACACACACACACACACAAACACACACACTCGTTCAGGTCAAATTGGATAAAACCACAGTCCACACCATCACAGACACACACACACTGCACTACTCACTGTGATTCAATGCACAGTCTACACCAGCAAATACACACACACACACACACACACCTCCCACACATTTAACTGTGACTCAGTGCTGTGACTATACCAGCTCCCCACACACACATGGTTCACTGTGACTCAATGCACAGCCAATAACTGTACACACACACACACATACACACACATATTGCTCAGTTTGACCTAACGAACAGTCTGTAGCACCACATACACACATGCACACCTCAGTGACTCAATGTTCAGCTTGTACCATCACACACACAAATGCATACACATATACACATACACACACAAAACGGCTTGCTGTGATTCAATGCACAGCCTATTACACCACACAGAGACACCCATCACTCTGACTCAAACCGCAGCCTGTACCTGCACATACACACACAAAGACCCACCTTCTGTGACTCAATTCACAGCCTAATGCAGCACAAACACACACACACACAAACATATCCATCACTGTGACTCAATGCACCTCCTATACCAGCATACACACATGGCTCACTGTGAATCAATACACAGCCTATACAAGAACACACACACACACCAACACGCTCTCACACATGGCTCACTGGTAGTCAGTCAATCACCTATACCAGCACACACACACAGCTCGCTGGGACTCAATGAAGTCTGTATCACCACACACTCACACACACACCCATGATTCAATAAAACCCATACCAGCACAGTAAAGCCCATACAACACACAAAATCACATGAACACACACACACACCTGACTGTGACTGAAAACGCTTCCTGTACCAGCACACACACACACAAACACCTCACTGAGACTCAATGCACTGCCTATACGAACAGACACATAAACACACAGCTCACAGTGAATCAATACAGAGTCTATACCAGCACACACACAGACACACACACAGTCCACTCTGCCTCAATGGTCATCCAGTGCCAGCAAACACACACACACACACACACACACAGATACACACACACACACACTCGTTCATGTCAAAGTGGATAAAACCACAGTCCACACCATCACAGACACACACACACTGCACTACTAACTGACTCAATGCACAGTCTACAGCAGCAAATACACACACACACACACACACACACACAGACACCTCCCACAGATTTAACTGTGACTCAGTGCTGTGACTCTACCAGCTCCCCACACACACATGGTTCACCGTGACTCAATGCACAGGCAATAACTATACACACACACACACATATTGCTCAGTTTGACCTAACGAACAGTCTGTAGCACCACATACACACATGCACACCTCAGTGACACAATGTTCAGCCTGTACCATCACACACACACACACATACAAAAATACACATACACACAAAAATACGGCTTGCTGTGATTCAATTCACAGCCTATAACACCACACATAGACACTCATCACTGTGACTCAAACCGCAGCCTGTACCTGCACATACACACACAAAGACCCACATTCTGTGACTCAATTCACAGCCTACTGCAGCACACACACACACAAGCACAACCATCACTGTGACTCAATGCACCTCTTATACCAGCATGCGCACATGGCTCACTGTGAATCAATGCACAGCCTATACAAGAACACACAAACACACACTCACACATACCTGACTGTGACTCAGTGAACCACCTATAGCAGCACACACACACACAGACACAAACATACACGGCTCTCTTGGACTCAAGGCACTGCCTATACCAGCACACACACACACACACACACACACAAACACATATATGACTCACTGACTCAATGCACAGCCTGTACTGGCACACACACAAGGCTTACTGTGACTCAAGGCAGAGTCTACACCAGCATACAAACACATGGCTCACTGTGACTCAATGTAATGCCTATGCAGGCACACTCACACAGAGACACATGCATGGCTCTCTCTTATTCAATGCACGTACTATACCATCACAAACACAAACACACACACACACGCACAGTCACTGTGACACAATACACAGCCTATACCACAACACCCATGCAAAGACACATATGCACGGCCCATTGTGACTCTATGCACACCCTATACTATCACATACACACATTCACACATGGCTCATTGTGAATTAGTGCACAGTCTGTAGTTCCAGGTATACACACACAGACACACACCTCAGTGACTCAATGCAAAGCCCATACCATCATACACACACATACACACACAGCTCACTGTGAATCAGTATACGGTCTTCAGCTCCATGTACATACACACACAACACACCTTAGTGAATCAATGCAGAGACCATACCAGCATACACACACACATACACACACCTGAGACTCAATGCTCTGCCTATTCCAGCACACACACATGCACACACACGGCTCACTGTGATTCAATACCAGCCTGTACCTGCACATACACACACTCTCACACACACTGCCGTGTGACTCAAAGCAGCTTATACCACCACACAGACACACACACACACCTCACTGTGACTCAATGCCAAGCCCATACAAGTAAACAGACACACACAACCATGGCTCACTGAGACTCAATGAACAGTGTATACTAGCACATACAAACACATGGCTCAATATGAGTCAATGCATAGCCTATACCCGTACACCCATACACAGAAACACACCTTAATGTGGCTCAGTGCATAGCCTATAGCAGTACACACACACACACACACACACCGCTCAGTGATTCAATGCAAATCCCATATCAGCATACACATACACATACGCTCACCTAGGTGTGACTCAATTCTCAGCCTATAGCAGCACACACACACACCTTACTGTGACTCATGCAGACTCTACAGCACCAAATACACAAACACTAACACAGGGCTGGGATTCAATGCACAGTCCATACCAGCAAAGGCACACACACCACACCACACTGTGACTCAATGCTCAGAATATACCAGCACACACACATGGCTCACTGTGTCCTAGTGCACAGCATATAACATCACACACACACACACACCCTCCCCACACTGTGACTCAATTCACAGCCTGTACCTACACATACACACACACACATTTCACTGTGACAAAAAGTGTAACCTATGCCAGCACACACACACACACACACACACCTCAATGTGACACAATGGTCACCCTATACCAGAACACGCAGAAACACACACATCACTGTGACTCAATACACAGTCTATACCAGCGTGCACACAAACACACAGCACTGTGACTCAATGTACAATGTATACCAAAACACACAAGCATACACACACACCTCAGTGTGACCCAAGGCACAGCCTATACCAACACCACACATACACACCTGCACAGATACAGGGTTCACTGTGACTCAATGCACAACCTATAGAAGAACACACACACATAACAACATGCACACACACATGGCTGACCGTGACTCAATCAATCGTCTATACCAGCACACACACACACGACTCACTGTGACTCAATGCAGTCTTTAGCACAACAAACACAGACACACACACCCCATTGAATCAATGAAATCCCACCAACACACAACACACTCATGGCTCCGTGTTACACAATGCGCAGCCTCTAGCAGCACACACACACACCCACACACATAGCCACACATATGCACGACTCACTGTATCTTAATGTACATCTTATACCAGAACACAAACACACACATACACGGCCACACACCACACTGTGACTCAATGTTCAGAATATACCAGCATGCACCCATGAAAACAGCGCACTCACACTCAATGCATGGCTTATAACAGCACAAAACACACACGTGTATCACTATGTGTCAATGCATAAACTATACCAGCATTCACACACACACACATGGCCATGACTCAGTTCACAGACTTTACAAGCACACACACACACATGGCTCACTGTCACCCAAAAACCAGCCTACGCCACGACAGACACACAAACACACCTCACTGTGAATGAATGCACAGCCTATACAAGTACAGAAACATACACAAACAAACAAGGCACACTGTGACTAATAGCCAGCCTTTAGATGCAGACACATGCACACTCCCACAAACACACTTCACTGTGACACAATGCTCAGCCTGTAGCACAACACACAGACACACATACACCCAGCTAACTGTGAAAATTGCAAAGCATACACCAGCACACACCCACACACACAGTTCAATGTGAATCAATGCACAGCTTATAAAATCACACACAAATGCACACACACACACATGGCTAACTGTGACAGAATGCACAGAATGGAACAGCACACACACACACAATCACACACACACCTCACTGTGACTCAGTGTGCAGCCTCTACAAGAACACTCACACACTCACGGCTCACTGTGACTGAATGCGCAGCCTATACCAGCACACACACGAAAACACACAGCTCACTGTGATTCACTGCCCAGCCTATACTTGCACACACACGCACACTCACACACACACCTCACTGTGACTCAATGCTCAGCCTATACCAGCCCAGAGGTATTCACAAACACACACAGAGCTCACTGTGACTCAATGCACATTAACTTGAAGCAAACACACACACACACACACACACACACATGGTTCTCTGTGACTCAGTTCACAGTCTATACTAGCATCACACCCACACTCACAGCTCACTGTGACTTACTGCACCACCTATATAGGCTCACACATACACACACAGCCACAGATACCCATGGCTCACTGTAACTCAGTGTACATCTTGTACCGGCAAAACAAACTCACAACCAAACTGTGACTCAGTGCTCAAACTATATCAGCACATGCACACGCAAACAGCTCACTGTGAATCAATTGACAGCCTATACCATCACACACACATAAACAGCTCACTATGAGTCAATGCATAGCCTATGTCTGCATGCATACACACACACACACACATGGCCATGAGTCAGTTCACAGTCTATACCAGCACATAATCACACATAGCTTACTGTGACACAACATGCAACTGAAAACAGTACATGTGGACACACACACACCCAGAGACACACATGACTCACTGTGACTCAATGCACTGTCCATATTTGCACAGACACACACACACAGATGGCTTACTGGGACCCTGTGCAGGGCCTTTACCAACAAACCCTCACAGACACTAACGGATCACTGTGACTCAATGCATAGCCTATATCAACAAGCATACCCACACACACAAAAATACGGCAATGTGACTCAGTGCACAGCTTATAACAGAACACATGCATGCACACACACAAAAACAAACATGGCTCACTGATACTCAATCCACAGTCTCTAACAGCACACACACACTCACACTCAAACCTCACTGTGTCTGAATATACAAGCTATACTCTTACACACTCACACAGACACTGACACACATGTCACTGTGACTCAATGCACAGCCTATCTCAGCACACACACACAGACATACAAAGCTGAGACTCAATGCCCAGTGTACACCTGAACAGACACACACACCTCACTGTGACTCAATGCACAGCCTATACCAGCACACAAACACACACATGCACACACACACATGGCTCACTGTGACTCAATGCCCAGCATAAGCCTGAAAACACACACACAATCACACACAAACATCACTGTTTCTCAGTGCATGGCTTTTACCACTACACACAAACACAAACTCACACACACACCTCACTGTGACTCAATGTCCAGCCTATATGTTCACACACATGCACACTCACACACACACAGCTCACAGTGAATCAATGCAAATCATATAGCCACACAACACGCACAACCACACACTAACTCAATGTGAATCAATGCATAGCCTATACCAGCACACATGCATACACACACACAGACTCAAGGCACCGGCTATAGAGTGACACACAGAAACACATGGCTCAGTGTTACACAATGCACAGCCTGTAGCAGCACACACAAACACACACAGCCACACACATGCATGGCTCACTGTATCTCAATGTACATCTTATACCAGAACACACACACACAAACACACACAGAGCTCATTGTGAAACAATGCAAAACGTATACCAGCAGACACCCACACACCAACACTCAGAGTTCAATGTGAATCAAGGCTCAGCCTATAAAAGCACACATGCATGCACACACACACACAGCAAACTGTGACTGAATGCCCAGTATGTAACAGCACACACACACACTCATACACACTTCACTGTTAACCAGTGTGCAGCTTCTACAAGCACACTCACATACACACACGGCTCACTGTAACTGAATGTGCAGCCTATATCAGCACACACACAAACACACACAGCTCACTGTGCTTCAATGCCCAGCCTATACTTGATCCGTTAGTGTCTGTGAGCGTTTCTTGGTATAGGCTGTGCACAGTCCCAGTGAGCTGTCACTTTGTATGGGTTTATCTGCAGTTATGGACCCTGCATTATGTCATTGTGAGTCTTGTGCTTCTGTGTGTGTGTGTGTGTGTCAAAGTGTGCTGGTTTAGGCAGCGTGTTGTGTCACAGTGAGCAATGTTTGTGTTGTGTTGGTATAGACTGTGAACTGAGTCACAGCCATGTGTGTGTACTTGTGCACGAAGGTACCGGCTGTGCATTGATTCATAGTGAGATGTGTATGTGTGTGTGCCGGTATAGACCATCAATTCAGTCACAGTGAGCTGCTTGCATGTGCATGTGCTGGTATAGTTTGAGCATTGAGTCACAGTGTTGTTGTGAGTTTGTTTTGCAAGTACAAGATTTACACAGAGATACAGTGAGCCGTGTCTGTCTCTGGCTCTGTGTGTATGTTTGTGCTTATATATGTGGCGTAGTGAGTCACAGTGAGCTTTGAGTGTGGGTGTGATGCTGGTATAGACTATGAACTGACTATGAGCCATGTGTGTGAGTGTGTGTGTGTGTGTGTGTGTGCATGCAGATATAGGCTATGCATTGACCAATAAGGAGCCGGGTGTGTGTGTGTGTGCTGGTATAAGCAGTGAATTCTGTCACACTGATCTGTGTGCATGTGAGTGTGCTGGTATAGTCCAAGGATTCAATCACAGTGAGGGGTGTGTGTGTGTGTGTCTCTTCAGTTGTCAGCTTGACATTGAGTCACAGTGAGCCTTCTGTGTGTCTGTGTGTGCTGGTATAGGTGGTGTATTGAGTCACAGTGAGTTTTGTGTGTGTCTGTGTGTGCTGTTAGAGACTGTGGATTGATTCACAGTGAGCCATATGTGTCTGTGTGCATGTATGTGTGCTGTTATAAACTGTGCATTGAGTCACAATGAGCAGTGTGTTTGTGTGTTTATGCATGCAGCTATAGGCTGTGCATTGAGTCACAGTGATCTGTTAATGTCTGTGAAGGTTTGTTGGTATACGCTGTGCACATTCCCAGTGAGCCGTCTGTGTGTATGTGTTTCTGTGCAGGAATGCACAGTTCATTGAGTCACTGTGTGTTGTGTGCATCTATGTGTGTGTGAAAGTGTGTTTGTTTAGGCTGTGTGTTGTGTCACAGTGAGCCATGTGTGTGTTGTGTTGGTATACTGTGAACCGAGTCTCGGCCATGTGTGTATGTTTGTGCATGAAGGCACAGGCTGTGCATCCATTCACAGTGAAGTGTGTGTGTGTGTCTGTGCAGGTGTACGCTGGTTATTAAGTCACAGTGAGCCGTGTGTGTGTGTGTATGTGTTTGAATACACTGTGAACTGAGCCATGGCCTTTTGTGCATGTGTGTGTGGGGGGCATGGTGGTATAGGTTTTGCATTGACACATAGTGAGCTGTGTGTGTGTGTTGTGCTGTTATAGGCAAAGCATTGAGTCAGAGTGAGCTGTTTTCATGTGTGCGTTCTGGTATATTCTGACCATTGAGTCACAGTGTGGTGTGTGTGTGTGTGTTCTGGAATAAGATGAACTTTGAGATACAGTGAGCCGTGTTTATGTGTGGCTGTGTGTGTGTGTGTGTGTCTGCTGGTAGAGGCTGCGCATTTTGTAACAGTGAGCAATGGGTTTCTGCGTGTCACTCTATAGACTGCACATAGTGCCTGTGTGTGTGCATGCATGTGTGCTTCTATAGGCTATGCATTGATTCACATTGAGCTTTGTGTGTGGTTCTGCGTGTTGTGCTGCTCTATGTTTTGCATTGATTCACAATGAGCTGTGTGTGTGTGAGCGTGCATATATGTGAACATATAGGCTGGGTATTGAGTCAAAATGAGGTCTGTGTGTGAGTGTCTATCTTTATGCACTGGCATAGGCCATGCAGTGAGACACCGTGAGGTTTGTGTATGAGTGTGTTTATCTTTTCAGGTGTATGCTGGGCATTGAGTCACAGTGAGCCATGAGTGTGTGTGCATGTGTGGTGGTGTGTACTGGTATAGGCTGTGCATTGAGTCACAGTGAGGTGTGTGTTGTTAGAGACTGTGAATTGACTCACACTGAGACTTGTGTGTGTGTGTGTGTGTGTGCGCGCGCTTGCATAGGCTGTGCATTGAGTCACAGTGAGGTGTGTGTGTCTTTTCAGGTATAGGCTGGGCATTGAGTCTCAGTTAGCTTTGTGTGTGTGAGTGCTGGGATACGTTATACATTGAGTCACAGTGACATGTGTGTCAGTGTCTGTGTGTGTGCTAGTATAGCTTGTGTATTCAGACACAGTGAGGTTTGAGTGTGTGTGCTGTTAGAGACGTGGATTGAGTCTCAGTGAGCTGCATGTGTGTGTGTCTGCCTGCATGTGTTCCATTATAAGCTGTGCACAGAGTCACATGGCCATGTTTGGGTGTGTGTGTATGCTTGTTGATATAGGCTATGGATTGAGTCACAGTGATCCGTTAGTGTCTGTGAGGGTTTGTTGTTATAGGCTGTGCACAGGGTCCCAGTGAGCCATCTGTGTGTGTGTGTCTGTGTAAATATGGACAGTGCATTGAGTCACAGTGAGTTGTGTGTGTCTCTGGGTGTGTGTGTGTCCACATGTGCTGTTTTTGGTTGCGTGTTGTGTCACAGTAAACCCTGTGTGAGTGTGTGCTGTTATAGACAGTGAACTGAGTCCCGGCTATGTGTTTGTGTGTGTGCATGCATATATAGGCTATGCATTGACTCACAGTGAGCTGTGTGTGTGTGTGTGCTGGTATAGGCTGTGAATTCAGTCACACTGATCTGTGCGCATGTGAGTGTGTTGGAATAGTCTGAGCATTGAGTCACAGTGAGGTGTGAGTGTGTGTGTCTGTTCAGTTGTAGGTTTAGCATTGAGTCACAGTGAGTCTTGTGTGTGTGTGTGCTGAAAGAGTTTGTGTACTGAGTCATGGTGCAGTTTGTGTGTGTTTGTGTGTGTCTGTGCTGTCAGAGACTGTCGATAGATTCACAGTGAGCCATGTGTGTCTGTGGGCATGCATGTATGCTGTAATAAGCTGTGCACTTAGTCACAATGAACAGTGTGTTTGTGTGTTTATGCATGCTGATAGAGGCTATGCATTGAGTCACAGTGATCCGTTAGTGTGTGTGAGGGTTTGTTGGAATAGTCTGTGCAAAGAGTCCCAGTGAGCCATCTCTGTGTATGTGTTTCTCTGCATATATGGATGGTGCATTGAGTCACAGTGAGTCGTGTGCATCTGTGTGTGTGTGTGTGTCAAAGTGTGCTGCTTTAGGCTGTGTGTTGTGTCACAGTGAGCCATGTGTGTGTTGTGTTGGTATAGACTGTGAAATGAGTCACGGACATGTTTGTCTGTCTGTGCATGAAGCCACGGGCTGTGCATTGATTCAT
This sequence comes from Grampus griseus, assembly GCF_964374135.1. Lineage (NCBI taxonomy): Eukaryota > Metazoa > Chordata > Mammalia > Artiodactyla > Delphinidae > Grampus > Grampus griseus. Next base: position 12,347,501 of record NC_139016.1, on the reverse strand, counting down.
AGAGAGCTGTGTATGTGTGTGTACCGGTATAGGCCGTGAATTCAGTCACAGTGAGCTGTGTGTGAGCATGTGCTGGTATAGTTTGAGCATTGAATCACAGTGTGGTTGTGAAATTCTTGTGCCAGTGTAAGATATACACTGAGTTACAGTGAGCCGTGGTGTGTCTGTGGCAGTGTGTGTTTGTGTGTGCTTATATAGGTGGCACATTGAGTCACAGTGAGCCTTGTTTGTGTGTGTGCATGCATGTGTTCTGTTATTCGCTGTGCACTGAGTCACATGGCCGTGTTTTTGTGTGTGTATGCTTGGTGGTATAGGCTGTGCATTGTGTCACAGTGATCCGTTAGTGTCTGTGAGGGTTTGTTGGTATAGGCTGTGCACAGAGTCCCAGTGAGCCATCTCTGTGTGTGTGTCTCTGTGCAAATATGGGCAGTGCATTGAGTCACGGTGAGTTGTATGTGTGTGTGTGTCCACATGTGCTGTATTAGGCTGCTTGTTGTGTCACAGTAAGCCGTGTGTGTGTGTGCTGGTATAGACAGTGAACTGAGATATCCCATGTGTGTGTTTGTGTGTGTGCATGCAGATATAGGTTTTGCATTGACTAATACTGAGCTGTGTGTGTGTTTGTGTTGGTATAGGCAGTGAATTCAGTCACACTGATCTGTGTGCATGTGAGTGTGCTGGTATAGACTGAAGATTGAATCACAGTGAGGTGTGTGTGTGTGTATCTGTTCAGTTTTTGGCTTGGCATTGAGTCACAGTGAGCCTTGTGTGTGTGTGTGTGTGTGCTGGTATAGGTGGTGTATTGAGTCACAGTGAGTTTTGTGTGTGTCTGTGTGTGCTGTTAGAGACTGTGGATTGATTCACATTGAGCCATGTGTTTCTGTGTGGTTGCATGTGTGCTTTTATAAGCTGTGCATTAAGTCACAATGAGCAGTGTGTTTGTGTGTTTATGCATGCAGATATAGGCTGTGCATTTGAGTCACAGTGATCCGTTAGTGTCTGGAAGGGTTTGTTGGTATAGGCTGTGCACTGTCCCAGTGAGCCGTCTCTGTGTATGTGTTTCTCTGCAGGTATGGACTGTGCATTGTGTGACTGTGAATAGTGTGCTTCTGCATGTGTGTGTGTGTCAAAGTGTGCTGGTTTAGGCTGCGTGTTGTGTCACAGGGAGCCATGTGTTTGTTGTGTTGGTATAGACAGTGAAATGAGTCACAGCAATGTATGTGTACTTGTGCATGAAGGTACCTGCTGTGCATTATTCATAGTGAGCTGTATATATGTGTGTGCTGGTATAGGCTGTCAATTCAGTCACAGTGAGCTGTTTGCGTGTGCATGTGCTGGTATAGTTTGAGCATTGTGTCACAGTGTTGTTGTGAGTTTGTTTTGCCGGTACAAGATTTACACTGAGTTACAGTGAGCCGTGTGTGTCTGTGGCTGTGTGTGTATGTGTGTGCTTATATAGGTTGCACATTGAGTCACAGTGAGCCTTGTTTGTGTGTGTGAATGCATGTGTTCTGTTATTAGCTGTGCACTGAGTCCCATGGCTGTGTTTTTGTGTGTGTATGCTTGGTGGTATAGGCTGTGCCTTGAGTCACAATGAAAGTGTGTTTGTGTGTTTATGCATGCAGATATAGGCTGTGCATTTGAGTCACAGTGAACCGTTAGTGTCTGTGAGTGTTTCTTGGTATAGGCTGTGCACAGTCCCAGTGAGTTGTCACTTTGTATGGGTTTATCTGCAGGTATGGACTGTGCATTAAGTCACTGTGAGTCTTGTGCTTCTGTGTGTGTGTGTGTGTGTGTGTCAAAGAGTGCTGGTTTAGGCAGCATGTTGTGTCACAGTGAGCCATGTTTGTGTTGTGTTGTTATAGACTGTGAACTGAGTCACAACCATGTGTGTGTACTTGTGCACGAAGGTACCGACTGTGCATTGATTCATAGTGAGCTGTGTATGTGTGTGTGCCGGTATAGACCATCAATTCAGTCACAGTGAGCTGTTTGCATGTGCATGTGCTGGTATATTTTGAACATTGAGTCACAGTGTTGTTGTGAGTTTGTTTTGCCAGTACAAGATTTAAACAGATTTACAGTGAGCCGTGTCTGTCTGTGGCTCTGTGTGTATGTGTGTGCTTATATAGGCGGCGCAGTGAGTCACAGTGAGCTTTGAGTGTGGGTGTGATGCTGGTATAGACTATGAACTGACTATGAGCCATGTGTGTGAGTGTGTGTGTGTGTTGTTAGGTAATGTGCATTGAGTCACAGTAGCTCTGTGTGTGTTTTTGAATACTTCTGGGCTGGCATAGGCTGAGCATTGAGTCACAGTGTGGTGTGTGTGTGAGTGTGCATGTGTGTGCAATTATAGGCTGAGCATTGAAGCACAATGAGCTGTGTGCGTTTGTGTGTGTGCTGATATAGGCTGCACATTCAGTTACAGTGAGCCATGTGTGTATGTGAGTGTGCTTGTAGAAGCTGCACACTGATTAACAGTGAGGTGTGTATGAGTGTGTGTGTGTGTTTCTACATACTGGGCATTCAGTCACAGTTTGCTGTGTGTGTGTGTGCATGCATGTGTGCTTTTATAGGTTGTGCCTTGATTACATTGAACTGTGAGTGTGGGTGTGTGGGTGTCTGCTGGTATACGTATTGCATTGTTTCACAATGAGCTGTGTGTGTGTGTGTGTGTGTTCTGGTATAAGTTGTACATTGAGATACAGTGAGCCATGCATGTGTGTGGCTGTGTGTGTGTGTGTGCTGCTAGAGGCTGCGTATTGTGTAACACTGAGCCATGTGTTACTGTGTGTCACTCTATAGACTGTGCATTGAGTCTGTGTGTGTGCATGCATGTGTGCTGGTATAGGCTATGCATTGATTCACATTGAGTTAGTGTGTGGTTGTGCGTGTTGTGTGGCTATATGATTTGCATTGATTCACTGTGAGCTGTGTGTGTGTGAGTGTGCATGTGTGTGAACATATAGGCTGGACATTGAGTCACAGTGAGGTGTGTGTGTGAGTTTGTGTGCACTGGTATAGGTCATACCCTGAGACACAATGATATTTGTGTGTGTCTTTTCAGGTTTATGCTGGGCACTGAGTCACAGTGACCCGAGTGTGTGTGTGAGTGTGTGTGAGTGTCCTGGTATAGGCTGTGCATTGGGTCAGTGAGGTGTGTGTCTGTATTGGTGTCAGTGTGCATTGAATCACTGTGGGGGGGGGTGTGTGTGTGACGTTAGAGACTGTGAAATGAGTCACAGTTTGCCTTGTTTGTGTGTGTGAATGCATGTGTTCTATTATTAGCTGTGCACTGAGTCACATGATCGAATTTTTGTGTGTGTATGCTTGCTGATATAAGCTATGCATTGAGTCAAAGTCATCTGTTAGTGTCTGTGATTTTTTGTTGGTATAGGCTGTGCACAGAGTGCCAGTGAGCCATCTGTGTGTGTGTGTGTCTGTGCAAATACGGACAGTGCATTGAGTCACAGTGAGATGTGTGTGTCTCTGGGTGTGTGTGTCCACATGTGCTATTTTAGGATACTTGTTGTGTCCCAGTAAGCCATGTGTGTGTGTGCTGGTATAGACTGTTAATTGAGTCATGGCATGTGTGTGTGTGTGTGTGTGTGTGCATGCAGATATAGGCTATGAATTCACCAATAAGGAGCTGGGTGTGTGTGTGTGTGCTGGTATAAGCAGTAAATTCTGTCACACTGATCTGTGTGCATATGAGTGTGCTGGTATAGTCCGAGGATTGAATCACAGTGAGGTGTGTGTGTGTGTGTGTCTCTTCAGTTGTCAGCTTGACATTGAGTCACAGTGAGCCTTGTGTGTGTCTATGTGTGCTGGTATAGGTGGTGTATTGAGTCAGAGTGAGTTTTGTGTGTGTCTGTGTGTGCTGTTAGAGACTGAATTGATTCACAGTGAGCCATATGTGTCTGTGTGCATGTATGTGTGCTGTGATAAACTGTGCATTGAGTCACAATGAGCAGTGTGTGTGTGTGTGTTTATGCATGCAGATATAGGCTGTGCATTGAGTCACAGTGATCTGTTAGTGTCTGTGAGGGTTTGTTGGTATACGCTGGGCACATTCCCAGTGAGCCGTCTGTGTGTATGTGTTTCTGTGCAGGTATGCACTGTGCATTGAGTCACTGTGTGTTGTGTGCATCTGTGTGTGTGTGTCAAAGTGTGCTTGTTTAGGCTGTGTGTTGTGTCACAGTGAGCCATCTGTGTGTTGTGTTGGTATAGACTGTGAACTGAGTCTCGGCCATGTGTGTATGTCTGTACATGAAGGTACAGGCTGTGCATCCATTCACAGTGAAGTGTGTGTGTGTCTCTCTGTGCAGGTGTACACTGCTTATTAAGACACAGTGAGCCGTGTGGGTGTGTGTGCTTGAATACACTGTGAATTGAGTCATGGCCGTTTGTGCATGTGTTTGTGTGTGTGCGTGGGCATGCCGGTATAGGTTTTGCATTGACACATAGTGAGCTGTGTGTGTGTGTTGTGCTGGTATAGGCCATGAATTGAGTCAGAGTGAGCTGTTTTCATGTGTGCGTTCTGGTATATTCTGAACATTGAGTCACAGTGTGGTGTGTGTGTGTGTGTTCTGGAATAAGATGAACATTGAGTTACAGTGAGCCGTGTTTATGTGTGGCTGTGTGTGTATCTGCTGGTAGAGGCTGCGCATTTTGTAACAGTGAGCCATGCGTTTCTGTGTGTCACTCTATAGACTGCACATAGTGTCTGTGTGTGTGCATGCATGTGTGCTTGTATAGGCTATGCATTGATTCACATTGAGCTTTGTGTGTGGTTGTGCATGTTGTGCTGCTCTATGTTTTGCATTCATTCACAATGAGCTGTGTGTGTGTGAGCGTGCATATGTGTGAACATATAGGCTGGGTATTGAGTCACAATGAGGTGTGTGTGTGAGTGTCTGTCTTTGTGCACTGGCATAGGGCATGCAGTGAGACACAGTGAGGTTTGTGTATGAGTGTGTGTGTCTTTTCAGGTGTATGCTGGGCATTGAGTCACAGTGTGCCGTGAGTGTGTGTGCATGTGTGTTGGTGTGTACTGGTATAGGCTGTGCATTTAGTCACAGTGAGGTGTGTGTCTATGTTTCTGTGCTGTTGTAGGTGTGCACTGAGTCACAGTGAGGTGTGTGTTGTTAGAGACTGTGAATTGAGTCACACTGAGCCTTTTGTGTGTGTGTGTGTGCTTGAATAGGCTGTGTATTGAGTCACAGTGAGGTGTGTGTGTCTGTTCAGGTGTAGGCTGGGCATTGAGTCTCAGTTAGCTTTGTGTTTGAGAGTGCTGAGATACGCTATGCATTGAGACCCAGTGACAAGTTTGTCAGTGTCTGTCTGTGTGTGTGCTAGTATACCTTGTGTATTCAGACACAGTGAGGTTTGAGTGTGTGTGCTCTTAGAGACGTGGGTTGAGTCTCAGTGAGCCACATGTGTGTGTTTATGTCTGCATGTGTTCTGTTATAAGCTGTGCACTGAGTCACATGGCGTGTTTGTGTGTGTGTGTATGCTTGTTGATGTAGGCTGTGCATTGAGTCACAGTGATCCGTTAGTGTCTGTGAGAGTTTGTTGTTATAGGCTGTGCACAGCGTCCCAGTGAGCCATCTGTGTGTGTGTGTCTGTGCAAATATGGACAGTTCATTGAGTCACAGTGAGTCATGTGTGTCTCTGGGTGTGTGTGTGTCCACATGTGCTGTTTTTGCTTGTGGTTGTGTCACACTAAGTCCTGTGTGATTGTGTGCTGGTATAGGCAGTGAACTGAGTCACAGCCATGTGTGTGTGTGTGTGTGCATGCAGATATAGGCTATGCATTGATTCAGGTTGAGCTCTGTGTGTGTGTGCTGGTATAGGTTGTGAAGTCGGTCAAACCGATCTGTGTGCATATCAGTGTGCTGGTATAGTCTGAGCATTGACTCACAGTGAGGTGTGTGTGTGAGTGCGTTTGTCTGTTCAGTTGCAGGTTTAGCATTGAGTCACAGTGAGCTTAGTGTGTGTGTGTGCTGATAGAGATTGTGTATTGAGTCACGGTGCGGTTTGTGTGTGTTTGTGTGTGTGTGTGCTGTCAGAGACTGTCGATTGATTCACAGTGTGCCATGTGTGTCTGTGCGCATGCATGTATGCTATAATAAGCTGTGCACTTAGTCACAATCAACAGTGTGTTTGTGTGTTTATGCATGCTGATGTAGGCTATGCATTGAGTCACAGTGATCCCTTAGTGTCTGTGAGGGTTTGTTGTTATAGGCTGTGCACAGAGTCTCAGTGAGCCATCTCTGTGTTTGTGTGTCTGTGCAAATATGGACAGTGCATTGAGTCACAGTGAGTTGTGTGTGTGTGTCTGTCCACATGTGCTGTTTTAGGCTGCTTGTTGTGTCACAGTAAGCCATGTGTGGATATACTGGTGTAGACTGTGAAATGAGTCACGGCCATGTGTGTTTGTTCGTACATGAAGCTACGGGCTGTGCCTTGATACATAGTGAGCTGTGTATATGTGTGTGCTGGTACAGGCAGTGAATTCCGTCACAGTGAGCTGTGTGTGTGAGCCTGTGCTGGTACAGTTTGAGCATTGAGTCACAGTGTGGTTGTGAATTTCTTGTGCTGGTGTAAGATATACACTGAGTTACAGTGAGCCGTGTGTGTCCGTGGCAGTGTGGGTATGCGTGTGCTTATATAGGTGGCACATTGAATCACAGTGAGCCTTGTTTATGTGTGTGCATGCATGTGTTCAGTTATTTGCCATGCACTGAGTCACATGGCCGTGTTTTTGGGTGGGTATGCTTGGTGGTATAGGCTGTGCATTGATTCACAGTGATCCGTTAGTGTCTGTGAGGGTTTGTTGGTATAGGCTGTGCACAGAGTCCCAGTGAGCCATCTCTGTGTGTGTGTGTCTGTGCAAATATGGACAGTGCATTGAGTCACAGTGAGTTGTGTGTGTGTGTGTCCACATGTGCTGTTTTAGGCTGCCTGTTTTGTCATAGAAAGCCGTGTGTGTTTGTGCTCGTATACTGTGAACTGAGTCATCCCATGTGTGTGTGTGTGTGTGCGTGCAGACATAGGCTGTGCTTTGATTAATACTGAGCTGTGTGTATGTGTGTTCTGGTATAGGCAGTGAATTCAGTCACACTGATCTGTGTGCATGTGAGTGTGCTTGTATAGTCTGAGGATTGAATCACAGTTATATGTTTGTGTGTGTGTGTCTGTTCAGTTGTCAGCTAGGCATTGAGTCACAGTGAGCCTTATGTGTGTGTGTTTGTGCTGGTATAGGTGGTGTATTGATTCCCAGTGAGTTTTGTGTGTGTTTGTGTGTGCTGTTAGAGACTGTGGATTGATCCACAGTGAGGCATATGTGTCTTGCATGCATGTGTGCTGTTACAAGGTGTTCATTGAGTCACAATGAGCAGTGTGTTTCTGTCTTTATGCATGCAGATATAGGCTGTGCATTTGAGTCACAGTGATCCGTTAGTGTCTGGGAGGGTTTGTTGATATAGGCTGTGCACAATCCCAGTGAGCCTTCTCTCTGTATGTGTTTCTCTGCAGGTATGGACTGTGCATTGTGTCACTGGGAATCCTGTGCATATGCGTGTGTGTGTGTGTGTCAAAGTGTGCTGGTTTAGGCTGCGTGTTGTGTCACAGGGAGCCATGTGTTTGTTGTGTTGGTATAGACAGTGAACTGAGTCACAGCCATGTCTGTGTACTTGTGCACGAAGCTACCGGCGGTGCATTGATTCATAGTGAGATGTGTATGTGTGTGTGCTGGTATAGGCCATCAATTCAGTCACAGTGAGCTGTTTGCATGTCCATGTGCTGGTATAGTTTGAGCATTGAGTCACAGTTTTGTTGTGAGTTTGTTTTGCCTGTCAAGATTTACATTAAGTTACAGTGAGCCGTGTGTGTCTGTGGCCGTGTGTGTATGTGTTGGCTTATATAGGCAGTGCAGTGAATCACAGTGAGCTGTTAGTGTGGGTGTGATGATGGTATAGACTATGAACTGAGTCACAGTGAACCATGTGTGTCTGTGTGTGTGTGTGTGTGTGTGTGTGTGTACTGTTTGATAACGTGCATTGAGTCTCAGCTCTGTGTATGTTTTTGAATACCACTGGGTTGGCATAGGCTGAGCATTGAGTCACAGTGTGGTGTGTGTGTGAGTGTGCATGTGTGTGCAAGTATAGGCTGGGCATTGAATCATAGTGAGCTGTGTGTGTTCGTGTGTGTGCTGATCAAGGCTGCACATTCTGTCACAGTGAGCCATGTATGTGAGTGTGCTTGTAGAGTCTGCACACTGAATAGCAGTGAGGTGTGTATGAGTGTGTGTGTGTGTTGTTCCATACTGTGCATTCAGTCACAGTTTTGTGTGTGTGTGTGTGCATGCATGTGTGCATTTATAGGCTGTGCCTTGATTCACATTGAACTGTGTGTGTGTGTTTGTGTGTGTGTGTGAGCTGGTACACGCTGAACATTGTGTCACAGTATGGTGTGTGTGTGTGTGTGTGTGTGTCTGCATCTGGAGGCTGAAAATTGGTCACAGTGTGCCATGTGTGTTTGTGTATGTTTCTGCACTGGTATAGGCTGTGCATTCATTCTCAGTAAGGTGTGTGTGATTGTCCAGGTGTAGGCTGCTTACTGAGTCACAGTCAGCCGTGCCTGTGTGCGGCAGTGTGTGTGTGTGTGTGTGTGTGTGCTGCTAGAGGCTGCTCATTGTGTAACACTGAGCCATGTGTTTCTGTGTGTCACTCTATAGACTTGGCATTGTGTCTTTGTGTGTGCATGCATGTGTGCTTGTATAGGCTACGCATTAATTCACATTGAGTTTGTGTGTGGTTGTGCATGTTCTGCAGCTATATGTTTTGCTTTGATTCACTGACATGTGTGTGTGTGAGTATGCATGTCTGTGAACATACAGGCTGGACATTGAGTCACAGTGACGTGTGTGTGTGAGTTTGTGTTTGTGTGCACTGCTATAGGCCATGCACTGAGACACAGTGATGTTTGTGTGTGATTGTGTGTGTCTTTTCAGGTGTATGCTGGAATTGAGTCAGTGTGAGCCATGTGTGCATGTGTGTGAGTGTGTGTATATGTGCTGGTATAGGCTGTGTTTTGAGTCAGTGAGGTGTGTGTCTGTGTGTCTGTTTTGGTGTAAGTGTGCATTGAATCACTGAGGGGTGTGTGTGTGTGTGATGTTAGAGACTGTGAATTGAGTCACAGTGATCCTAGTTTGTGTGTGTGCATGCATGTGTTCTATTATTAGTTGTGTACTGAGTCACATGACCGTATTTTTGTGTGTGTATGCTTGCTGATATAGTCTATGCATTGAGTCAAAGTCATCCGTTAGAGTGTGTGAGGGTTTCTTGGTATAGGCTGTGCACAGAGTCCCAGTGAGCCGCCTATGTGTTTGTGTGTCTGTGAAAATATGAACAGTGCATTGAGTCACAGTGTGTTGGGTGTGTCTGTGTTTGTTTCCGTCCACATGTGCTACTTTAGGCTACTGGTTGTGTCCCAGTAAGCCATCTGTGTGTTTGCTGGTATAGACTGTGAACTGAGTCACGGCATGTGTGTGTGCATGCAGATATAGGCTATGCATTGACCCATAAGGAGCTGTGTGTGTCTGTGTGTGCTGGTATAGGCAGTGAATTCAGTCACACTGATCTGTGTGCATGTGAGTGTGCTGGTATATCTGAGGATTGAATCACAGTGAGGTGTGTGTGTGTGTGTTTGTCTGTTCAGTTGTCGGCATGGCATTGAGTCACAGTGAGCCTTTGTGTGTGTGTGTGCTGGTATAGGTGGTGTATTGAGTCACATGAGTTTGTGTTTGTCTGTGTGTGCTGTTAGAGACAGTGGATTGATTCACAGTGAGCCATATGTGTCTTGCATGCATGTGTACTGTTATAAGCTGTGCATTGAGTCAGAATGAGCAGTGTGTTTGTGTCTTTATGCATGCAGCTATAGGCTGTGCATTGAGTCACAGTGATCCGTTAGTGTCTGTGAGGGTTTTTTGGTATAGGCTGTGCACATTCCCAGTGAGCCGTCTCTGTGTATGTGTTTCTGTGCAGCTATGGACGGTGCATTGAGTCACTGTAAGTTGTGTGCGTCTGGGTGTGTGTGTGTCAAAGTGAGCTGGTTTAGGCTGTGTGTTGTGTCACAGTGAGCCATGTGTGTGTTTTGTTGGTATAAACTGTGAACTGAGGCACGGCCATGTGTGTGTGTTTGTGCATGAAAGTACAGGCTGTGCATTGATTCATAGTGTGCTATTTATGTGTGTGTGATGGTATAGGCCGTCAATTGAGTCACAGTGAGCTGTGTGTGTGAGCATGTGCTGGTATAGTTTGAGCATTGAGTCACAGTGTGGTTCTGAGTTTCTTATGGCGGTACAAGATGTACACTGTATTACAGTGAGCCGTGAGAGTCTGTGGCTGTGTGTATGTGTGTGCTTATATAGGCTGCACATTGAGTCACAGTGAGCTGTGAGTGTGGGTGTGATGCTTGTTTAGACTGTGAACTGAGTCACAGTGAATTATGTGTGTGTTTGTGTGTGCTGCTAGGTAATGTGCCTTGAGTCACAGTGAGCTTTGTGTGTGTTTTTGATACCTCTGGGCTGACACAGGCTGAGCATTGAGTCACAGTGAGGTGTGTGTGTGAATGTGCATGTGTGTGCAAGTATAGGCTGGGCATTGAATCACAGTGAGAGGTGTGTGTTTGTGTGTGTGCTGGTTAGGCTGCGCATTCAGTCACAGTGAGCCGTGTGTGTGTGTGAGTGTTTTTGTAGAGGCTGCACATTGAATCACAGTGAGGTGTGGTGTGATTGTGTGTTTGTGTGCTGTTCCATACTGTGCATTCAGTCACAGTTATCCATGTGTGTGTGTATTCTTGCATGTGTGCTTTTATAGGCTGTGCCTTCATTCACATTGAACTGTGTGTGTGTCTGCTGGTATACACTTTGCATTGCTTCACAGTGAAGAGTGTGTGTGTGTGTTTGTGTGTGCCAGTACAGATGGAGCATTCTTTCACAGTGAGGTGTGTGTGTGTGAGTGTGCATGTGTCTGCATCTAAAGGCTGGCAGTTAGTGACCATGTGTAGTGTGTTTTTGTGTATGTTTCTGTACTGGTATAGGGTGTGCATTCATTCACAGTCACGTGTGTGTGTGTCTGTCCAGGTGTAGGCTGGTTATTGAGTCAGAGTGAGTCATGTGTGTGACTGTGCTTGAATACACTGTGAACTGAGTCATGGACTTTTCTGTGTGTATGTGTGTGTGTGTGTGTGTGTGTGTGGGCATGCTGGTAAAGGTTTTGCATTGACACATAGTGAGCTGTGTGTGTGTATTGTGCTGGTATAGGCCATGCACTGATTCAGAGTGAGCTGTTTTCATGTGTGCGTTCTGGTATATTCTGACAATTAATCACAGTGTTGTGTGTGTGTGTGTTTTGGTGTAAGATGAAAATTGAGATACAGTGAGCCGTGTTTATGTGTGGCTGTGTGTGTGTGTGTGTGTTTCTGCTGGTAGAGGCTGCGCATTTTGTAACAGTGAGCCATGGCTTTCTGTGTGTCACTCTATAGACTGTACATAGTGTCTGTGTGTGTGCATGCATGTGTGTTTGTATAGGTTGATTGATTCACATTGAGCTTAGTGTGTGGTTGTGTGTGTTGTGCTGCTCTATGTTTTGCATTGATTCACACTGAGCTGTGTGTGTGTGAGTGTGCATATGTGTGAACATATATGCTGCGTATTGAGTCACATTGGTGTGTGTGTGTGAGTGTCTGTGTTTCTACACTGGCATAGGCCATGCACTGAGACACAGTGAGGTTTGTGTGTGAGTGTGTGTGTCTTTTCAGGTGTATGCTGGGCATTGAGTCACAGTGAGCCATGAGTGTGTGTGCATGTGTGTGTGTGTGTACTTGTATAGGCTGTGCATTGAGTCACAGTGAGGTGTGTGTCTATGTGTCTGGGCTGTTGTAGGTGTGCATCGAGTCACAGTGAGGTGTGTGTTGTTAGAGACTGTGAATTGACTCACACTGAGCCTTGTGTGTGTGTGTCTGTGTGTGCTTACATAGGCTGTGCATTGAGTCACAGTGAGGGGTGTGTGTCTGTTCAGGTGTAGGCTGGGCATTGAGTCTCAGTTAGCTTTGTGTGTGTGTGTGCTGAGATACGCTATGCATTGCATCACAGTGACATGTGTCTCAGTGAATGTTTGTGCGCTAGTATAGCTTGTGTATTCAGACACAGTGAGGTTTGAGTGTGTGTGCTGTTAGAGACGTGGATTGAGTCTCAGTGAGCTGCATGTGTGTTGTCTGCCTGCATGTGTTCTGTTATAAGCTGTGCACTGGGTCACATGGCCGTGTTTGGGTGTGTGTGTATGCTTGTTGATATAGGATATGCATTGGGTCACAGTGATCCGTTAGTGTCTGTGAGGGTTTTTTGTTATAGGCTGTGCACAGGGTCCCAGTGAGCCATCTGTGTGTGTGTGTCTGTGCAAATATGGACAGTGCATTGAGTCACAGTGAGTCGTGTATGTCTCTGGGTGTGTTGTGTCCACATGTGCTGTTTTCGGTTGCGTGTTGTGTCACAGTAAGCCTTGTGTGAGTGTGTGCTGTTATAGACAGTGAACTGAGTCATGGCCATGTGTGTGTGTGTGTGCGTGCAGATATAGGCTATGCATTGACTCACAGTGAGCTGTGTGTGTGTGTGTGCTGGTATAGGCTGTGAATTCAGTCACACTGATCTGTGTGCATGTGATTGGGCTGGTATAGTCTGAGCATTGACTCACAGTGAGGTGTGTGTGTGAGTGTGTGTGTCTGTTCAGTTGTAGGTTTAGCATTGAGTCACAGTGAGTCTTGTGTGTGTGTGTGCTGAAAGAGTTTGTGTACTGAGTCATGGTGCAGTTTGTGTGTGTTTGTGTGTGTGTGTGCTGTCAGAGACTGTCAATTGATTCACAGTGAGCCATGTGTGTCTGTGGACATGCATGTATGCTGTAATAAGCTGTGCACTTAGTCACAATGAACAGTGTGTTTGTGTGTTTATGCATGCTGATAGAGGCTATGCATTGAGTCACAGTGATCCGTTAGTGTGTGTGAGGGTTTGTTGGAATAGTCTGTGCAAAGAGTCCCAGTGAGCCATCTCTGTGTATGTGTTTCTCTGCAGGGATGGACGGTGCATTGGGTCACAGTGAGTCATGTGCATCTGTGTGTGTGTATGTGTCAAAGTGTGCTGCTTTAGGCTGTGTGTTGTGTCACAGTGAGCCATGTGTGTGTTGTGTTGGTATAGACTGTGAAATGAGTCACAGCCTTGTGTGTTTCTTTGTGCATGAAGCTATGGGCTGTGCATTGATTCATAGTGAGCTGTGTATGTGTGTGTGCCAGTACAGGCCGTGAATTCAGTCACATTGAGCTGTGTGTGTGAGCATGTGCTGGTACAGTTTGAGCATTGAGTTACAGTGTGGTTGTAAATTTCTTGTGCCGGTGTAAGATGTACACTGAGTTACAGTGAGCTGTGTGTGTCTGTGGCTGTGTGTGTATGTGTGTGCTTATATAGGTGGCACATTGATTCACAGTGAGCCTTGTTTGTGTGTGTGCATGCATGTGTTCTGTTATTCGCTGTGCACTGAGTCACATGGCCGTGTTTGAGGTGTGTATGCTTGGTGGTATAGGCTGTGCATTGCGTCACAGTGATCCGTTAGTGTCTGTGAGGGTTTGTTGGTATAGGTTGTGCACAGAGTCCCAGTGAGCCATCTGAGTGTGTGTGTCTGTGCAAATATGGACAGTGCATTGAGTCACAGTGAGTTGTATGTGTGTGTGTGTCCACATGTGCTGTTTTATGCTGCTTGTTGTGTCACAGTAAGCCGTGTGTGTGTGTGCTGGTACAGACTGTGAACTGAGATATCCCATGTGTGTGTTTGTGTGTGTGCATGCAGATATAGTTTATGCATTGACTAATACTGAGCTGTGTGTGTGTGTGTGCTGGTATAGGCAGTGAATTCAGTCACACTGATCTGTGTGCATGTGAGTGTGCTGGTATAGTCTGAGGATTGAATCACAGTGAGGTGTGTGTGTGTGTGTCTGTTCAGTTTTTGGCTTGGCATTGAGTCACAGTGAGCCTTGTGTGTGTGTGTGTGTGTGCTGGTATAGGTGGTGTATTGAGTCACAGTGAGTTTTGTGTGTGTCTGTGTGTGCTGTTAGAGACTGTGGATTGATTCACAGTGAGCCATGTGTGTCTGTGCTTTCATGTGTGATTTTATAAGCTGTGCATTAAGTCACAATGAGCAGTGTGTTTTTGTGTTTATGCATGCAGATATAGGCTGTGCATTTGAGTCACAGTGATCCTTTAGTGTCTGGGAGGGTTTGTTGGTATAGGCTGTGCACAGTCCCAGTGAGCCGTCTCTGTGTATGTGTTTCTCTGCAGGTATGGACTGTGCATTGTGCCACTTTGAATCGTGTGTATCTGCGTGTGTGTCAAAGTGTGCTGGTTTAGGCTGCGTGTTGTGTCACAGGGAGCCATGTGTTTGTTGTGTTGGTATAGACAGTGAAATGAGTCACAGCCATGTATGTGTACTTGTGCATGAAGGTACCTGCTGTGCATTGATTTATAGTGAGCTGTATATGTTTGTGTGCTGGTATAGGCCGTCAATTCAGTCACAGTGAGCTGTTTGTGTGTGCATGTGCTAGTAGAGTTTGAGCATTGTGTCACAGTGTTGTTGTGAGGTTGTTTTGCCGGTACAAGATTTACACTGAGTTACAGTGAGCCGTGTGTGTTTGTGGTTGTGTGTGTATGTGTGTGCTTATATAGGTGGGGCAGTGAGTCACAGTGAGCTGTGAGTGTGGCTGTGATGCTGGTATAGACTATGAACTGAGTCAAAGTGAGCCATGTGTGTCTGTGTGTGTGTGTGTGTGTGTGTGTGTGTGTGCTGTTTGGTAATGTGCATTGAGTCACTGTGAGCTCTGTGTGTGTTTTTGAATACCCCTGGGCTGGCATAGGCTGAGCATTGAGTCACAGTTGATGTGTGTGTGAGTGTGCTTGTGTGTGCAAGTATAGGCTGGGCATTGAATCATAGTGAGCTGTGTGTGTTCGTGTGTGTGCTGATAAATGCTGCGCATTCAGTCACAGTGAGCCGTGTGTGTATGTGAGTGTGCTTGTAGAGGCTGCACACTGAATAACAATGAGTTGTGTATGAGTGTGCGTGTGTTGTTCCATACTGTGCATTCAGTCACAGTTTGCTGTCTGTGTGTGTGCATGCATGTGTGCTTTCATAGGCTGTGCCTTGATTCACATTGAACTCTGTGTGTGTGTGTGTGTGTGTGTGTGTGTTCTGGTACAGGCTGAGCATTGTGTCACACTGAGGTGTGTGTGTGTGAGTGTGCATGTCTCTGCATCTGGAGGCTGACAATACGTCACAGTGTGCCATGTGTGTTTGTGTATTTTTCTGTACTGGTATAGGTTGTGCATTCATTCTCAGTGAGGTGTGTGTGATTGTCTGTCCAGGTGTAGGCTGGTTATTGAGTCACAGTGAGCCGTGTGTGTGTGTGTGCTTGTATACACTGTGAACTGAGACATGGTGTTGTGTGTGTGTGTGTGTGTGAATGCTTGTATAGGTTTTGCATTGACACATAGTGAGCTATGTGTGTGTGTTGTGCTGGTATAGGCCATGCATTGAGTCTGAGTGAGCTGTTTTCATGTGTGCATGTTGGTATATTCTGAGCATTGAGTCACAGTGTGGTGTGTGGCTGTGTATATGTGTGTGTGTGTGTGTTCTGGTATAAGATGTACATTGAGTTACAATGAGCCGTGCATATGTGTGGCTGTGTGTGTGTGTGTGTGCTGCTAGAGGCTGCTCATTGTGTAACACTGAGCCATGTGTTTCTGTGTGTCACTCTATAGACTGTACATAGTGTCTGTGTGTGTGCATGCATGTGTGCTTGTATAGGTTGACTGATTCACATTGAGCTTTGTGTGTGGTTGTGCGTGTTGTGCTGCTCTATGTTTTGCATTGATTCACACTGAGCTGTGTGTGTGTGAGTGTGCATATGTGTGAACATATAGGCTCGGTATTGAGTCACAATGTTGTGTGTGTGTGAGTGTCTGTGTTTGTGCACTGGCATAGGCCATGCACTGAGACACAGTGAGGTTTGTGTGTGAGTGTGTGTGTCTTTTCAGGTGTATGCTGGGCATTGAGTCACAGTGAGCCATGAGTGTGTGTGCATGTGTGTGTGTGTACTAGTATAGGCTGTGCAATGAGTCACAGTGAGGTGTGTGTCTATGTGTCTGTGCTCTTGTAGGTGTGTATTGAGTCACAGTGAGGTGTGTGTTGTTAGAGACTGTGAATTGGGTCACACTGAGCCTTGTGTGTGTGTGTGTGTGTGCTTGCATAGGCTGTGCATTGAGTCACAGTGAGGGGTGTGTGTCTGTTCAGGTGTAGGCTGGGCATTGAGTCTCCGTTAGCTTTGTGTGTGTGTGTGCTGAGATACGCTATGCATTGCGTCACAGTGACATGTGTGTCAGTGTCTGTGTGTGTGCTAGTATAGCTTGTGTATTCAGACACAGTGAGGTTTGAGTGCGTGTGCTGTTAGAGACGTGGATTGAGTCTCAGTGAGCTGCATGTGTGTGTGTCTGCCTGCATGTGTTCTGTTATAAGCTGTGCACTGAGTCACACGGCCGTGTTTGGGTGTGTGTGTATGCTTGTAGATATAGGCTATGCATTGAGTCACAGTGATCCGTTAGTGTCTGTGAGGGTTTGCTGCTATAGGCTGTGCACAGGGTCCCAGTGAGCCATCTGTGTGTGTGTGTCTGTGCAAATATGGACAGTGCATTGAGTCACAGTGAGTTGTGTGTGTCTCTTGGTGTGTGTGTGTCCACATGTGCTGTTTTTGGTTGCGTGTTCTGTCACAGTAAACCCTGTGTGAGTGTGTGCTGTTATAGACAGTGAACTGAGTCACGGCCATGTGTGTTTCTTTGTGCATGAAGCTACGGGCTGTGCGTTGATTCATAGTGAGCTGGGTATGTGTGTGTGCCAGTACAGGCCGTGAATTCAGTAACAGTGACCTGTGTGTGTGAGCATGTGCTGGTATAGTTTGAGCATTGAGTCACAGTGTGGTTGTGAATTTCTTGTGCCGGTGTAGGATGTACACTGAGTTACAGTGAGCTGTGTGTGTCTGTGGCAGTGTGTTTATATGTGTGCTTATATAGGTGGCACATTGAGTCACAGTGAACCTTGTTTGTGTGTGTGCATGCATGTGTTCTGTTATAAGCTGTGCATTGAGTCACAATGAAAGTGTGTTTGTGTTTTATGCATGCAGATATAGGCTGTGCATTTGTGTCACAGTTTCTGTACTGGTATAGGCTGTGCATTCATTCACAGTGATGTTGTGTGTGTCTGTCCAGGTGTAGGCTGTTTACTGAGTCACAGTGAGCCATGTGTGTGAGTGTGCTTGAATACACTGTGAACTGAATCATGGTCTTTTCTGTGTTTGTGTGTTTGTGTGTGTGTGTGGGCATGCAGGTATAGGTTTTGCATTGACACATAGTGAGCTGTGTGTGTGTGTTGTGCTGGTATAGGCCATGCATTGAATCAGAGTGAGCTGTTTTCATGTGTGTGTTCTGGTATATTCTGACAATTGAGTCACAGTGTGGTGTGTGTGTGTGTGTTCTGGTATGAGATGAACATGGAGATACAGTGAGCCGTGTTTGTGTGTGTGTGTGTGTGTGTAGGTGTGTGCTGGTAGAGACTGCACATTTTGTAACAGTGAATCATGGGTTTCTGTGTGTCACTCTATAGAATTTACATAGTGTCTTTGTGTGTACATGCATGTGTGCTTGTACAGGTTGATTGATTCACATTGAGTTTTGTGTGTGGTTGTGCATGTTGTGCTGCTCTATGTTTTGCATTGATTCACACTGAGCTGTGTGTGTGTGCATATGTGTGAACATATAGGCTGGATATTGAGTCACAATGTTTTGTGTGTGTGAGTGTCTGTGTTTGGCACTGGCATAAGCCATGCACTGAGACACAGTGAGGTTTGTGTGTGAATTTGTGTGTCTTTTCAGGTGTATGCTGGGCATTGAGTCACAGTGAGCCGTGAGTGTGTGTGCATGTGTGTGTGTGTGTGCTGGTATAAGCTGTGCATTGAGTCACAGTGAGGTTTGTGTCTATGTGTCTGTGCTCTTGTAGGTGTGCATTGAATCACAGTGAGGTGTCTGTTGTTAGAGACTGTGAATTTTCTCACACTGAGCCTTGTGTGTGTGTGTGTGTATGTGCTTGCATAGGCTGTGCATTGAGTCACAGTGAGGGGTGTGTGTCTGTTCAAGTGTAGGCTGGGTATTGAGTCTCAGTTACCTATGGGCGTGTGTGTGTGCTGAGATACACTATGCATTGAGTCACAGTGACATTTGTGTCATTGTCTGTGTGTGTGTGTGCTAGTATAGCTTGTGTATTCAGACAAAGTGAGGTTTGAATGTGTGTGCTGTTACAAACGTGGTTTGAATCTCAGTGAGCCGCATGTGTGTGTGTCTGCCTGCATGTGTTCTGTTATAAGCTGTGCACTGAGTCACATGGCCGTGTTTGTGTGTGTGTGTATGCTTGTTGATATAGGCTATGCATTGAGTCACAGTGATCCGTTAGTGTCTGTGAAGATTTGTTGTTATAGGCTGTGGACAGGGTCCCAGTGAGCCATCTGTGTGTGTGTGTCTGTGCAAATATGGACAGTGCATTGAGTCACAGTGAGTCGTGTGTGTCTCTGGTTGTGTGTGTGTCCACATGTGCTGTTTTGCATTGCCTGTTGTGTCACAGTAAGCCATGTGTGAGTGTGTGCTGGTATAGGCAGTGAACTGAGTCATGGCCTAGTGTGTGTGTGTGTGCATTCAGTTATAGGCTATGCATAGACTCATAGTGAGCTGTGTGTGTGTGTGTGTGCTGGTATAGGCTGTGAATTCAGTCACACTGATCTGTGTGCATGTGAGGGTGCTGGTATAGTCTGAGCATTGAGTCACAGTGAGGAGTGTGTGTGCGTGTGTGTGTCTGTTCAGTTGTAGGTTTACCATTGAGTCACAGTGAGTCTTGTGTGTGTGTGTGCTGATAGAGTTTGTGTGTTGAGTCACGGTGCAGTTTGTGTCTGTTTGTGTGTGCGTGTGCTGTCAGAGACTGTCGATTGATTCACAGTGAGCCATGTGTGTCTGTGGGCATGCATGTATGCTGTAATAAGCTGTGCACTTAGTCACAATTAATAGTGTGTTTGTGTCTTTATGCATGCTGATATAGGCTATACATTGAATCACAGTGATCCGTTAGTGTCTGTGAGGGTTTGTTGGAATAGTCTGTGCAAAGAGACCCTGTGAGCTATCTCTGTGTATGTGTTTCTCTGCACGTATGGATGGTGCATTGAGTCACAGTGAGTCATGTGCGTCTGTGTGTGTGTGTCAAAGTGTGCTGCTTTAGGCTGTGTGTTGTGTCACAGTGAGCCATGTGTGTGTTGTGTTGGTATAGACTGTGAAATGAGTCATGGCCATTTTTGTCTGTTTGTGCATGAAGCCACGGGCTGTGCATTGATTCATAGAGAGCTGTGTATGTGTGTGTGCCGGTATAGGCCGTGAATTCAGTCACAGTGTGCTGTGTGTGAGCATGTGCTGGTATAGTTTGAGCATTGATTCACAGTGTGGTTGTGAAATTCTTTTGCCAGTGTAAGATATACACTGAATTACAGTGAGCCGTGTGTGTCTGTGGCACTGTGTGTATGTGTGTGCTTATATAGGTGGCACATTGAGTCACAGTGAGCCTTGTTTGTGTGTGTGCATGCATGTGTTCTGTTATTCGCTGTGCACTGAGTCACATGGCCGTGTTTTTGTGTGTGTATGCTTGGTGGTATAGGCTGTGCATTGTGTCACAGTGATTCGTTAGTGTCTGTGAGGGTTTGTTGGTATAGGCTGTGCACAGAGTCCCAGTGAGCCATCTCTGTGTGTGTGTGTCTGTGCATATATGGACAGTGCATTGAGTCTCAGTGAGTTGTATGTGTGTGTGTGTCCACATGTGCTGTTTTAGGCTGCTTGTTGTGTCACAGTAAGCCGTGTGTGTGTGTGCTGGTATAGACTGTGAACTGAGATATCCCATGTGTGTGTTTGTGTGTGTGCATGCAGATATAGGTTATGGGTTGACTAATACTGAGCTCTGTGTGTGTTTGTGTTGGTATAGGCAGTGAATTCAGTCACACTGATCTGTGTGCATGTGAGTGTGCTGGTATAGACTGAAGATTGAATCACAGTGAGGTGTGTGTGTGTGTTTCTGTTCAGTTTTTGGCTTGGCATTGAGTCACAGTGAGCCTTGTGTGTGTGTTTGTGTGCTGGTATATGTGGTGTATTGAGTCACAGTGAGTTTTGCGTGTGTCTGTTAGAGACTGTGGATTGATTCACAGTGAGCCAGGTTGTCTGTGTGTTTGAATGTGTGCTTTTATAAGCTGTGCATTAATTCACAATGAGCAGTGTGTTTGTGTGTTTATGCATGCAGATATAGGCTGTGCATTTGAGTCACAGTGATCCGTTAGTGTCTGGGAGGGTTTGTTGGTATAGGCTGTGCACAGTCCCAGTGAGCTCTCACTTTGTATGGGTTTATCTGTAGGTATGGACTGTGCATTAAGTCACTGTGAGTCTTGTGCTTCTGTGTGTGTGTGAGGGTCAAAGTGTGCTGGTTTAGGCAGCGTGTCATGTCACAGTGAGCCATGTTTGTATTGTGTTGGTATAGACTGTGAACTGAGTCACAGCCATGGTTGTGTACTTGTGCACGAAGGTACCGGATGTGCATTGATTCATAGTGAGCTGTGTATGTGTGTGTGCCGGTATAGACCATCAATTCAGTCACAGTGAGCTGTTTGCATGTGCATGTGCTGGTATAGTTTGAGCATTGAGTCACAGTGTTGTTTTGAGATTGTATTGCTGGTACAAGATTTACACAGAGATACAGTGAGCCGTGTCTGTCTGTGGCTCTGTGTGTATGTGTGTGCTTATATAGGTGGTGCAGTGAGTCACAGTGAGCTCTGAGTGTGGGTGTGATGCTGGTATAGACTATGAACTGACTATGAGCCATGTGTGTGAGTGTGTGTGTGTGTGTGTGCTGTTAGGTAATGTGCATTGAGTTACAGTGAGCTCTGTGTGTGTTTTTGAATACCTCTGGGCTGGCATAGGCTGAGCATTGAGTCACAGTGTGGTGTGTGTGTGAGTGTGCATGTGTGTGCAAGTATAGGGTGGGCATTGAAGCACAATGAGCTGTGTGTGTTTGTGTGTGTGCTGATATAGGCTGCACATTCAGTTACAGTGAGCCGTGTATGTATGTGAGTGTGCTTGTAGACTGCACACTGATGAACAGTGAGGTGTGTATGAGTGTGTGTGTGTGCTGTTACATAATGGGCATTCAGTCACAGTTTGCTGTGTGTGTGTGTGCATGCATGTGTGCTTTTATAGGCTGTGCCTGATTCACATTGAACTGTGAGTGTGGGTGTGTGGGTGTCTGCTGGTATACATTTTGCATTGTTTCACAATGAGCTGTGTGTGTGTGTGTGTGTTCTGGTATAAGATGTACATTAAGACACAGTGAGCCGTGCATGTGTGTGGCTGTGTGTGTGTGTGTGCTGCTAGAGGCTGCATATTGTGTAACACTGAGCCATGTGTTTCTGTGTGTCACTCTATAGACTGTGCATTGAGTCTGTGTGTGTGCATGCATGTGTGCTGGTATAGGCTATGTATTGATTCACATTGAGTTAGTGTGTGGTTCTGCGTGTTGTGTGGCTATATGTTTTGCATTGATTCACTGTGAGCTGTGTGTGTGTGAGTGTGCATGTGTGTGAACATATAGGCTGGACATTGAGTCACAGTGAGGTGTGTGTGTGAGTTTGTGTTTGTGTGCAGTGGTAAAAGCCACGCACTGAGAAACAGTGATGTTCCTGTGTGATTGTGTGTGTCTTTTCAGGTTTATGCTGGGCATTGAGTCACAGTGAGCCGTGTGTGTGTGCATATGTGTGTTTGTGTGCTGGTATAGGCTGTGCATTGAGTCATAGTGAGGTGTGTGTGTCTGTTCAAGTGTACACTGGGCATTGAGTCTCAGCTTCGTATATCTGTGTGTGTGTGTGCTGAGATAGGATGTGCATTGAGTCACAGTGACACGTGTGTCAGTGTCTGTGTGAGTGTGTAATACTATACCTTGTGTATTCAGACACAGTGAGGTTTGAGTTTGAGTGTGTGTGTGCTGTTAGAGACTGTGGATTGAGTATCAGTGAGCCATGTTTGTTTTTGTGTGTGTGCATGCATGTGTTCTGTTCTAAGCTGTGCACTGAGTCACATGGCCATATTTGTGTGTGTGTGTATGCCTGTTGATATAGGCTATGCATTGAGTAATAGTGATCCATCAGTGTCTGTGACGGTTTGCTGGTATAGGCTGTGCACAGGGTCCCAGTGAGCCATCTGTGTGTGTGTGTCTGTGCAAATATGGACAGTGCATTGAGTCACAGTGAGTCATGTGTGTCTCTGGGTGTGTGTGTGTCCACATGTGCTGTTTTTGGTTGCGTGTTCTGTCACAGTAAGCCATGTGTGAGTTTGTGGTGTTGTAGACTGTGAACTGACTCATGGCCATGTGTTTGTGTGTGTGTGTGTGTACGTATGCAGACATACGCTATGCATTGACTCATAGTGAGCTGTTTATGTGTGTGATGGTATAGGCTGTCAATTGAGTCACAGTGAGCCATTAACGTGTGCATGTGCTGATATAGTTTGAGCATTGAGTCACAGTTTTGTTGTGAGTTTGTTTTGACGGTACAAGACGTACACCGAGTTACAGTGAGCCTTGGGTGTCTGTGGCTGTGTGTGTATGTGTGTGCCTATATAGGTGGTGCAGTGAGTCACAGTGAGCTGTGAGTGTGGGTGTGATGCTAGTATAGACTGTGAACTGAGTCACAGTGAACCATGTATGTGTGTGTGTGTGTGTGTTTGCTTCAAGTTAATGTGCATTGAGTCACAGTGAGCTCTGTTTGTGTTTGTGAATACCTCTGGACTGGTATAGGCTGAGCATTGAGTCACAGTGAGGTGTGTGTGTGAGTGTGAGTGTGTGTGCAAGTATAGGCTGGGCATTGAATCACACTGAGCTGTGTGTTTTCGTGTGTGTGCTGGTATAGGCTGCGCATTCAGTCACAGTGAGCCGTGTGTGTGTTTGAGTGTTCTTGTATAGGCTGCACATTGAATCACAGTGAGTTGTGTGTGTGATTGTGTGTGTGTGTGCTGTTCCATTCCGTGCATTCTGTCACAGTTAGCCGTGTGTGTGTGTGCATTTGTGTGTGATTTTGTAAGTTGTGCATTGATTCACAATGAACTGTGTGTGTGGGTGTGTGCTGGTGTATGCTTTGCATTTTTCACAGTCATCTGGGGGTATGTGTGTCTGTGTGTTGTGCTACAGGCTGAGCATTGTGTCACAGTGAAGTGTGTTTGTGTGAGTGCGCATGTGTCTGCATCTAAAGGCTGGCTATTAGTCACAGTGTGCCTTGTGTGTTTGTGTATGTTTCTGTACTGGTATAGGCTGTGCATTCATTCACAGTGAGGTGGGTTTGTGTGTCTGTCCTGGCATAGGCTGGTTTCTGGGTGACAGTGAGCCATGTGTGTGTGTGTGCTTGTAAAGTCTGTGAACTGAGTCATGGCCGTGCTTGTGTGTGTGAATGCTGGTATAGTTTTTGCATTGACACATAGTGAGCTACGTGTGTGTTTTGTGCTGGTATAGGACATGCATTGAGTGTGAGTGAGCTGTTTTCATGTGTGCATGCTGGTATATTCTGCATATTGAGTCACAGTGTGGTGTGTGGCTGTTTATGTGTGTGTGTGTGTGTGTGTTCTTGTATAAGATATACATTGAGATACAGTGAGCCATGCATATGTGTGGCTGTGTGTGTGTGTGTGTGTTGCTAGAGGCTGCGCATTGTGTAACACTGAACCATGGGTTTCTGTGTGTCACTCTATAGACTGTGCATTGTGTTTGTGTGTGTGTATGCATGTGTGCTTGTATAGGCTATGCATTGATTCACATTGAGTTAGTGTGTTTGTGCGTTATGTGAGGCTATATGTTTTGCATTGTTTCACTGTGAGCTGTGTGTGTGTAAGTGTGCATGTGTGTGAATATATAGGCTGGACATTTTTTCACAGTGAAGTGTGTGTGTGAGTTTGTGTTTGTGTGCACTGGTATAGGCCATGCACTGAGACACAGTGATATTTGTGTGTGTCTTTTCAGGTTTATGCTGGGCATTGTGTCACAGTGAGCCATGTGTGTGTGTGAGTGTGTGTTTGTGTGCTGGTATAGGCTGTGCATTGAGTCAGTGAAGTGTGTGTCTGTGTGTCTATTTTGGTGTCAGTGTGCATTGAATCACTGTGGGGGGTGTGTGTGTGTGATGTTAGAGACTGTGAAATGAGTCACAGTGAGCCTTGTTTGTGTGTGTGCATGCATGTGTTCTATTATTAGCTGTGCACTGAGTCACATGACCGTATTTTTTGTGTGTATGCTTGCTGATATAAGCTATGCATTGAGTCAAAGTCATCCATTAGTGTCTGTGAGGGTTTGTTGGTATAGGCTGTGCACAGAGTGCCAGTGAGTCATCTGTGTGTGTGTGTGTGTCTGTGCAAATATGGACAGTGCATTGAGTCACAGTGAGATGTGTGTGTCTCTGGGTGTGTGTGTCCACATGTGCTATTTTAGGCTACTTGTTGTGTCCCAGTAAGCCGCGTGTGTGTGTGCTGGTATAGACTGTGAATTGAGTCACGGCATGTGTGTGTGTGTGTGTGCATGCAGATATAGGCTATGCATTGACCATTAAGGAGCTGGGTGTGTGTGTGTGTGCTGGTATAAGCAGTGAATTATGTCACACTGATCTGTGAGCATGTGAGTGTGCTGGTATAATCAGAGGATTGAATCACAGCGAGGTGTGTGTGTGTGTGTGTGTCTCTTCAGTTGTCAGCTTGACATTGAGTCGTAGTGAGCCTTGTGTGTGTCTGTGTTTGCTGGTATAGGTGGTGTATTGAGTCACAGTGGTTTTGTGTGTGTCTCTGTGTTATGTTAGAGACTGTGGAATGATCCACAGTGAGCCATATGTGTCTTGCATGCATGTGTGCTGTTATAAGCTGTGCATTGAGTCACAACGAGCAGTGTGTTTGTGTGTTTATGCATGCAGATATAGGCTGTGCATTGAGTCACAGTGATCCGTTAGTGTCTGTGAGGTTTCATTGGTATAGGCTGTGCACATTCCCAGTGAGCCATCTCTGTGTATGTGCTTCTGTGCAGATATGCACTGTGCATTGAGTCACTGTGTGTTGTGTGCATCTGTGGAGAGTGTAAAAGTGTGCTTGTTTAGGCTGTGTGTTGTGTCACAGTGACCCATGTGTGTGTTGTGTTGGTATAGACTTTGAACTGAGTCTCAGCCATGTGTGTATGTTTGTGCATTAAGGTACAGGCTGTGCATCCATTCACAGTGAAGTGTGTGTGTGTGTCTGTCCAAGTGTACGCTGGTTATTAAGTCACAGTGAGCCGTGTGGGTGTGTGTGTTTGAATACACAGTGAATTGAGTTATGGCCGTTTGTGCATATGTGTGTGTGTGTGTTTGTGTGTGTGTGTGGGCATGCTGGTATAGGTTTTGCATTGACACATAGTGAGCTGTGTGTGTGTGTTGTGCTGGTATAGGCCATGCATTGAGTCAGAGTGAGCTGTTTTCATGTGTGCGTTCTGGTATATTCTGACCATTGAGTCACAGTGTGGTGTGTGTGTGTGTGTTGTGGAATAACATGAACATTGAGTTACAGTGAGCCGTGTTTATGTGTGGCTGTGTGGCTGTGTGTGTGTGTGTCTGCTGGTAGAGGCTGTGCATTTTGTAACAGTGAGCCATGAGTTTGTGCGTGTCACTCTATAGACTGCACATAGTGTCTCTGTGTGTGCGTGCATGTGTGATTGTATAGGCTATGCATTGATTCACATTGAGCTTTGTGTGTGGTTCTGCGTGTTGTGCTGCTATATGTTTTGCATTGATTCACAATGAGCTGTGTGTGTGTGAGCCTGCAAATGTGTGAACATATAGTCTGGGTATTGAGTCACAATGAGGTGTGTGTGTGAGTGTCTGTCTTTGTGCACTGGCATAGGCCATGCAGTTAGACACAGTGAGGTTTGTGTATGAGTGTGTGTGTCTTTTCAGGTGTATGCTGGGCATTGAGTCAAAGTGTGCTGTGAGTGTGTGTGCATGTGTTTTGGTGTGTACTGGTATAAGCTGTGCATTTATTCACAGTGAGGTGTGTGTCTATGTGTCTGTGCTGTTGTAGGTGTGCATTGAGTCACAGTGAGGTGTGTGTTGTTAGAGACTGTGAATAAGGTCACACTGAGCCTTGTGTGTGTGTGTGTGCGCTTGAATAGGCTGTGCATTGAGTCACAGTGAGGTGTGTGTGTCTGTTCAGGTGTAGGCTGGACATTGAGTCTCTGTTAGCTTTGTGTGTGTGAGTGCTGAGATACGCTATGCATTGCATCACAGTGACATGTGTGTCAGTGAATGTTTGTGCGCTAGTATAGCTTGTGTATTCAGACACAGTGAGGTTTGAGTGTGTGTGCTGTTAGAGACGTGGATTGAGTCTCAGTGAGCTGCATGTGTGTTGTCTGCCTGCATGTGTTCTGTTATAAGCTGTGCACTGGGTCACATGGCCGTGTTTGGGTGTGTGTGTATGCTTGTTGATATAGGCTATGCATTGGGTCACAGTGATCCGTTAGTGTCTGTGAGGGTTTTTTGTTATAGGCTGTGCACAGGGTCCCAGTGAGCCATCTGTGTGTGTGTGTCTGTGCAAATATGGACAGTGCATTGAGTCACAGTGAGTCGTGTGTGTCTCTGGGTGTGTTGTGTCCACATGTGCTGTTTTTGGTTGTGTGTTGTGTCACAGTAAGCCTTGTGTGAGTGTGTGCTGTTATAGACAGTGAACTGAGTCATGGCCATGTGTGTGTGTGTGTGCATGCATATATAGGCTATGCATTGACTCACAGTGAGCTGTGTGTGTGTGTGTGCTGGTATAGGCTGTGAATTCAGTCACACTGATCTGTGCCCATGTGAGTGTGCTGGTATAGTCTGAGCATTGAGTCACAGTGAGGTGTGTGTGTGAGTGTGTGTGTCTGTTCAGTTGTAGGTGTAGCATTGAGTCACAGTGAGTCTTGTGTGTGTGTGTGCTGATAGAGTTTGTGTGTTGAGTCACGGTGCAGTTTGTGTCTGTTTGTGTGTGCGTGTGCTGTCAGAGACTGTCGATTGATTCACAGTGAGCCATGTGTGTCTGTGGGCATGCATGTATGCTGTAATAAGCTGTGCACTTAGTCACAATGAACAGTGTGTTTGTGTGTTTATGCATGCTGATAGAGGCTATGCATTGAGTCACAGTGATCCGTTAGTGTGTGTGAGGGTTTGTTGGAATAGTCTGTGCAAAGAGTCCCAGTGAGCCATCGCTGTGTATGTGTTTCTCTGCACATATGGATGGTGCATTGAGTCACAGTGAGTCGTGTGCGTCTGTGTGTGTGTGTGTCAAAGTGTGCTGCTTTAGGCTGTGTGTTGTGTCACAGTGAGCCATGTGTGAGTTGTGTTGTTATAGACTATGAACTGAGTCATGGCCATGTTTGTCTGTTTGTGCATGAAGCCACGGGCTGTGCATTGATTCATAGTGAGCTGTGTATGTGTGTGTGCTGGTATAGGCAGTGAATTCAGTCACAGTGAGCTGTGTGTGAGCATGCGCTGGTATAGTTTGAGCATTGATTCACAGTGTGGTTGTGAAATTCTTTTTCCAGTGTAAGATATACACTGAGTTACAGTGAGCCGTGTGTGTCTGTGGCACTGTGTGTATGTGTGTGCTTATATAGGTGGCACATTGAGTCACAGTGAGCCTTGCTTGTGTGTGTGCATGCATGTGTTCTGTTATTCGCTGTGGACTGAGTCACATGGCCGTGTTTTTGTGTGGGTATGCTTGGTGGTATAGGCTGTGCATTGTGTCACAGTGATCCGTTAGTGTCTGTGAAGGTTTGTTGGTATAGGCTGTGCACAGAGTCCCAGTGAGCCATCTCTGTGTGTGTGTGTGTGTGCAAATATGGACAGCGCATTGAGTCACAGTGAGTTATGTGTGTGTCTGTGTTCACATGTGCTGTTTTAGGCTGCTTGTTGTGTCACAGTAAGCCATCTGTGTGTGTGCTGGTATAGACTGTGAACTGAGTCATCCCATATGTGTGTCTGTGTGCGTGCGTGCAGATGTAGGTTATGCTTTGACTAATACTGAGCTGTGTGTGTTCGTGTCCTGGTATAGGCAGTGAATTCAGTCACACTGATCTGTGTGCATGTGAGTGTCCTTGTGTAGTCTGAGAATTGAATCACAGTGAAGTGTGGGTGTGTGTGTCTGTTCAGTTTTCGGCTTGGCATTGAGTCACAGTGAGCCTTGTGTGTGTGTGTGTGTGCTGGTATAGGTGCTGTATTCAGTCACAGTGAGTTTTGTGTGTGTCTGTGTGTGCTGTTAGAGACTGTGGATTGACTCACAGTGAGCCATATGTGTCTTGCATGCATGTGTGCTGTTATAAGCTGTGCATTCAGTCACATAAGCAGTGTGTTTGTGTGTTTATGCATGCAGATATAGGCTGTGCATTGAGTCACAGTGATCCATTAGTGTCTGTGAGGGTTTGTTGGCATAGGCTGTGCACATTTCCAGTGAGCCGTCTCTGTGTATGTGTTTCTGTGCAAGTATGCACTGTGCATTGAGTCACTGTGTGCTGTGTGCATCTGTGTGTGTGTGTCAAAGTGTGTTTGTTTAGGCTGTGTGTTGTGTCACAGTGAGCCATGTGTGTGTTGTGTTGGTATAGACTGTGAACTGAGTCTCGGACATGTGTGTATCTTTGTGCATGAAGGTACAGGCTGTGCATCCATTCACAGTGAAGTGTGTGTGTGTGTCTTTGCAGGTGTACGCTGGTTATTAAGTCACAGTGAGCCGTGTGAGTGTGTGTGCTTGCATACACTGTGATTTGAGTCATGGCCGTTTGTGCATGTGTGTGTGTGTGTCTGTGTGTGTGTGGGCATGCTGCTATAGGTTTTGCATTGACACATAGTGAGTTGTGTGTGTGCGTTGTGCTGGTATAGGCCATGCTTTGAGTCAGAGTGAGCTGTTTTCATGTGTGCGTTCTGGTATATTCTGACCATTTAGTCACAGTATGGTGTGTGTGTGTGTGTTCTGGAATAAGATGAACATTGAGTTACAGTGAGCCGTGTTTATGTGTAGCTGTGTGTGTATATGTGTGTGTGTGTCTGCTGGTAGAGGCTGCACATTTTGTAACAGTGAGCCATGGGTTTCTGCGTATCACTCTATAGACTGCACATAGTGTCTGTGTGTGTGCATGCATGTGTGCTTGTATAGGCTATGCATTGATTCACATTGAGCTTTGTGTGTGGTTCTGCGTGTTGTGATGCTCTATGTTTTGCATTGATTCACACTGAGCTGTGTGTGTGTGAGTGTGCATATGTGTGAACATATAGGCTGGGTATTGAGTCACAATGAGGTGTGTGTGTGAGTGTCTGTCTTTGTGCACTGGCATAGGGCATGCAGTGAGACACCGTGATGTTTGTGTATGAGTGTGTGTGTCTTTTCAGGTGTATGCTGGGCATTGAGTCACAGTGTGCTGTGAGTGTCTGTGCATGTGTGTTGGTGTGTACTGGTATAGGCTGTGCATTGAGTCACAGTGAGGTGTGTGTCTATGTGTCTGTGCTGTTGTAGGTGTGCATTGAGTCACAGTGAGGTGTGTGTTGTTAGAGACTGTGAATTGACTCACACTGAGCCTTGTGTGTGTGTGTGTGTGTGCACTTGCATAGGCTGTGCATTGAGTCACAGTGAGGGGTGTGTGTCTGTTCAGGTGTAGGCTGGGCATTGAGTCTCAGTTAGCTTTGTGTGTGTGAGTGCTGAGATACACTATGCATTGAGTCACAGTGACATGTGTGTCAGTGTCTGCTGTGTGGTTGCTACTATAGCTTGTCTATTCAGACACAGTGAGGTTTGAGTGTGTGTGCTGTTAGAGACATAGGTTGAGTTTCAGTGAGACGCATGTGTGTGTCTGCCTGCATGTGTTCTGTTATAAGCTGTGCACTGAGTCACATGGCCGTGTTTGGGTGTGTGTGTGTGCTTGTTGATATAGGCTATGCATTGAGTCACAGTGATCCGTTAGTGTCTGTGAGAGTTTGTTGTTATAGGCTGTGCACAGGGTCCCAGTGAGCCATCTGTGAGTGTGTGTCTGTGAAAATATGGACAGTGCATTGAGTCACGGTGAGTTGTGTGTGTCTCTGGGTGTGTGTGTGACCACATGTGTTGTTTTTGGTTGTGGTTGTGTCACACTAAGTCCTGTGTGAGTGTGTGCTGGTATATGCAGTGAACAGAGTCACGGCCATGTGTATGTGTGTACATGCAGATATAGGCTATGCATTGACTCATAGTGAGCTGTGTGTGTGTGTGTGCTTGTATAGGCTGTGAATTCGGTCAAACTGATCTGTGTGCATGTCAGTGTGCTGGTATAGTCTGAGAATTGAGTCACAGTGAGGTGTGTGTGTGAGTGTGTGTGTCAGTTCTGTTGTAGGTTTACCATTGAGACACAGTGAGCCTTGTGTGTGTGTGTGTTGATAGAGTTTGTGTATTGAGTCACAGTGCGGTTTGTGTCTGTGTGTGCGTGTGCTGTCAGAGACTGTCGATTGATTCACAGTGAGCCATGTGTGTCTGGGGGCATGCATGTATGCTGTAATAAGCTGTGCACTTAGTCACAATGAACAGTGTGTTTGTGTGTTTATGCATGCTGATAGAGGCTATGGATTGAGTCACAGTGATCCGTTAGTGTGTGTGAGGGTTTGTTGGAATAGTCTGTGCAAAGCGTCCCAGTGAGCCATCTCTGTGTATGTGTTTCTCTGCAGGTATGGACGGTGCATTGAGTCACAGTGAGTCGTGTTCGTCTGTGTGTGTGTGTGTCAAATTGTGCTGCTTTAGGCTGTGTGTTGTGTCACAGTGAGCCATGTGTGTGTTGTGTTGTTATAGACTGTGAACTGACTCATGGCCATGTTTGTCTGTTTGTGCATGAAGCCACGGGCTGTGCATTGATTCATAGTGAGCTGTGTATGTGTGTGTGCCTGTATAGGCCGTGAATTCAGTCACAGTGAGCTGTGTGTGAGCATGTGCTGGTATAGTTTGAGCATTGATTCACAGTGTGGTTGTGAAATTCATGTGCCAATGTAAGATGTACACTGAGTTACAGTGAGCCGTGTGTGTCTGTGGCACTGTGTGTATGTGTGTGCTCATATAGTTGGCACATTGAGTCACAGTGAGCCTTGCTTGTGTGTGTGCATGCATGTGTTCTGTTATTCGCTGTGGACTGAGTCACATGGCCGTGTTTTTGTGTGTGTATGCTTGGTGGTATAGGCTGTGCATTGTGTCACAGTGATCCGTTAGTGTCTGTGAGGGTTTGTTGGTATAGGCTGTGCACAGAGTCCCAGTGAGCCATCTCTGTGTGTGTGTGTGTGTGTGTGCAAATATGGACAGCGTATTGAGTTACAGTGAGTTATGTGTGTGTCTGTGTTCACATGTGCTGTTTTAGGCTGCTTGTTGTGTCACAGTAAGCCATCTGTGTGTGTGCTGGTATAGAATGTGAACTGAGTCATCCCATATGTGTGTCTGTGTGTGTGCGTGCAGATATAGGTTATGCTTTGACGAATACTGAGCTGTGTGAGTTCGTGTCCTTGTATAGGCAGTGAATTCACTCACACTGACCTGTGTGCATGTGAGTGTGCATGAATAGTCTGAGGATTGAATCACAGGGAAGTGTGTGTGTGTGTGTCTGTTCAGTTGTTGGCTTGGAATTGAGTCACAGGGAGCCTTGTGTGTGTGTGTGTGTGTGCTTGTATAGGTCGTGTATTCAGTCACAGTGAGTTTTGTGTGTGTGTGTGTGTGTTGTTAGAGACTGTGGATTGATTCACAGTGAGCCATATGTGTCTTGCATGCATGTGTGCTTTTATAAGCTGTGCATTAAGTCACAATGAGCAGTGTGTTTGTGTGTTTATGCATGCAGATATAGGCTGTGCATTGAGTCACAGTGATCCGTTAGTGTCTGTGAGGGTTTTTTGGTATAGGCTGCGCACATTCTCAGTGAGCTGTCTCTGTGTATGTGTTTCTGTGCAGGTATGGATGGTGCATTGAGTCACAGTGAGTCGTGTGCATCTGTGTGTGTGTGTCAACGTGTGCTGGTTTAGGCTGTGTGTTGTTTCACAGTGAGCCATGTGTGTGTTGTGTTGGTATAGACTGTGAACTGAGTCACGGCCATGTGTGTGTGTTTGTGCATGAAGGTACTGGTTGTGTATTGATTCATAGTGAGCTATTTATGTGTGTGTGATGGTATAGGCCGTCAATTCAGTCACAGTGAGCTGTGTGTGTGAGCATGTGCTGGTATAGTTTGAGCATTGAGTCACAGTGTGGTTGTGAGTTTCTTATGGCGGTACAAGATGTACACTGTATAACAGTGAGCCGTGAGAGTCTGTGGCTGTGTGTATGTGTGTGCTTATATAGGCTGCACATTGAGTCACAGTGAGCTGTGAGTGTGGGCGTGATGCTTCTTTAGACTGTGAACTGAGTCACAGTGAACCATGTGTGTGTGTGTGTGCTGCTAGGTAATGTGCCTTGAGTCACAGTGAGCTCTGTGTGTGTTTTTGAATACCTCTGGCTGACATAGGCTGAGTATTGAGTCACAGTGAGGTGTGTGTGTGAATGTGCATGTGTGTACAAGTATAGGCTGGACATTGAATCACAGTGAGCTGTGTGTGTTTGTGTGTGTGCTGGTATAGGCTGCGCATTCAGTCACAGTGAGTCGTGTGTGTGTGTGAGTGTTCTTGTAGAGGCTGCACATTGAGTCACAGTGAGGTGTGGTGTGATTGTGTGTTTGTGTGCTGTTCCATACTGTGCATTCAGTCTCAGTTAGCCATGTGTGTGTGTGTTCTTGCATGTATGATTGTATAGGCTGTGCCTTGATTCACATTGAACTGTGTGTGTGTCTGCTGTTATATGCTTTGCATTGCTTCACAGTGAACTGTGTGTGTGTGTTTGTGTGTGCCAGTACAGGCAGAGCATTCTTTCACAGTGAGGTGTGTGTGTTTGAGTGTGCATGTGTCTGCATGTAAAGGCTGGCAGTTAGTGACTATCTGTGGTGTGTGTTTGTGTAAGTTTCTGTACTGTTATAGGCTGTGTATTCATTCACAGTGAGGTGTGTGTGTGTGTGTCTGTCCAGGTGTAGGCTGGTTATTGAGTCACAGTGAGCCATGTGTGTGTGTGTGCTTGTATACACTGTGAACTGAGTCATGGCCGTTTGTGTGTGTTTTTGTGTGGGGGGGCATGCTGGTATAGGTTTTGCATTGACACATAGTGAGCTGTGTGTGTGTGTTGTTCTGGTATAGGCCATGCATTGAGTCAGAGTGAGCTGTTTTCATGTGTGCGTTCTGGTATATTCTGACCATTGAGTCACAGTGTGGTGTGTGTGTGTGTGTGTTCTTGTATAAGATGAACATTGAGATACAGTGAGCCGTGTTTATGTGTGGCTGTGTGTGTGTGTTTGTGTGTCTGTTGGTAGAGGCTGCGCATTTTGTAACAGTGTGCCATGATTTCCGGGTGTCACTCTATAGACTGCACATAGTGTCTGTGCGTGTGCATGCATGTGTGCTTGTATAGGCTATGCATTGATTCACATTGAGCTTTGTGTGTGGTTGTGTGTGTTGTGCTGCTGTATGTTTGCATTGATTCACACTGAGCTGTGTGTGTGTGAGCGTGCATATATGTGAACATATAGGCTGGGTATTGAGTCACAATGAGGTGTGTGTGTGAGTGTCTGTGTTTGGGCACTGGCATAGGCCATGCACTGAAACACACTGAGGTTTGTGTGTGAGTGTGTGTGTCTTTTCAGGTGTATGCTGGGCATTGAGTCACAGTGAGCCATGAGTGTGTGTGCCTGTGTGTGTGTGTGTACTCGTATAGGTTGTGCATTGAGTCACAGTGAGGTGTGTGTCTATGTGTCTGTGCTGTTGTAGGTATGCATTGAGTCACAGTGAGGTGTGTGTTGTTAGAGACTGTGAATTGAGTCACACTGAGCCTTGTGTGTGTGTGTGTGTGTGCTTGCATAGGCTGTACATTGAATAACAGTGAGGTGTGTGTGTCTCTTCAAGTGTTGGCTGCTCATTGAGTCTCAGTTATCTTTGTGTGTGTGTGTGCTGAGGTATGCTATGCATTGAGTCACAGTGACATGTGTGTCACTGTCTGTCTGTGTGTGTGCTAGTATAGCTTGTGTATTCAGACACA
This sequence comes from Grampus griseus, assembly GCF_964374135.1. Classification (NCBI taxonomy): domain Eukaryota; kingdom Metazoa; phylum Chordata; class Mammalia; order Artiodactyla; family Delphinidae; genus Grampus; species Grampus griseus. The sequence continues at coordinate 12,313,156 of NC_139016.1, read as the reverse complement.
GTGAGGTTTGAGTGTGTGTGCTGTTAGAGCCCTGGATTGAGTCTCAGTGAGCCGCATGTGTGTGTGTCTGTCTGCATGTTTTCTGTTATAAGCTGTGCACTGAGTCACATGGCCGTTTTTCGGTGTGTATGTAGGCTTGTTGATATAGGCTATGCATTGAGTCATAGTGATCCGTTAATGTCTGTGAGTGTTTGTTGTTATAGGCTGTACACAGGGTCCCAGTGAGCCATCTGTGTGTGTGTCTGTGCAAATATGGACAGTTCTTTGAGTCACAGTGAATTATGCATGTCTCTGGTTGTGTGTGTGTCCACATGTGCTATTTTTGGTTGCATGTTGTGTCACAGTAAGCTGTGGGTGATTGTGTGCTTGTATAGACAGTCAACTGAGTCATGGCCATGTGTCTGTGTGTGTGTGCATGCAGGTATAGGCTATTCATTGACTCATAGTGAGGTGTGTGTGTGTTTTTGCTGGTATAGGGTGTGAATTCAGTCACACTGATCTGTGTGCATGTGAGTGTGCTGGTATAGTCTAAGCATTGAGTCACAGTGAGGTGTGTGTCTGAGTGTGTGTCTGTTCAGTTGTAGGTGTAGCATTGAGTAACAGTGAGCCTTGTGTGTGTGTGTGCTGATAGAGTTTGTGTATTGAGTCACGGTGCGGTTTCTGTTTGTTTTTGTGTGCGTGTGCTGTCAGAGACTGTCGATTGATTCACAGTGAGCCATGTGTGCCTGTGGGCATGCATGTATGCTGTAATAAGCTGTGCACTTAGTCACAATGAACAGTGTGTTTGTGTGTTTATGCATGCTGATAGAGGCTATGCATTGAGTCACAGTGATCCGTTAGTGTCTGTGAGGGTTTGTTGGAATAGTCTGTGTAAAGATTCCCAGTGAGCCATCTCTGTGTATGTGTTTCTCTGCAGGTATGGACAGTGCATTGAGTCACAGTGAGTCTTGTGCGTCTGTGTGTGTGTGTGTGTGTGTGTCAAAGTGTGCTGCTTTAGGCTGTATGTTGTGTCACAGTTAGCCATGTGTGTGTTGTGTTGGTATAGACTGTGAAATGAGTCATGGCCATGTGTGTTTGTTTGTGCATGAAGCTACGGGTTGTGCATTGATTCATAGTGAGCTGTGTATGTGTGTGTGCTGGTATAGGCCAGGAATTCAGTCACAGTGAGCTCTGTGTGTGAGCATGTGCTGGTATAGTTTGAGGATTGAGTCACAGTGTGCTTGTGAATTTCTTGTGCCTCTGTAAGATGTACACTGAGTTACAGTGAGCCGTGTGTGTCTGTGGCAGTGTGTGTATGTGTGTGCTTATATAGGTGGCACATTGAGTCACAGTGAGCCTTGTTTGTGTGTGTGCATGCATGTGTTCTGTTATTAGCTGTACACTGAGTCACATGGCTGTGTTTTTGTGTGTGTATGCTTGGTGGTATAGGCTGTGCATTGAGTCATAATGAAAGTGTGTTTATGTGTTTATGCATGCAGATATAGGCTGTGCATTTGGGTGACAGTGTTCCGTTAGTGTCTGTGAGGGTTTCTTGGTATAGACTGTGCACAGTCCCAGTGAGCTGTCACTTTGTATGGGTTTATCTGCAGGTATGGACTCTGCATTAAGTCATTTTGAGTCTTGTGCTTCTCTGTGCGTGTGTGTATGTGTGTCAAAGTGTGCTGGTTTAGGCAGCGTGTTTTGTCACAGTGAGCCATGTTTTTGTTGTGTTGTTATAGACTGTGAACTGAGTCACAGCCATGTGTGTGTACTTGTGCACGAAGGTACTGTCTGTGCATTGATTCATAGTGAGCTGTGTATGTGTGTGTGCTGGTATAGACCATCAATTCAGTCACAGTGAGCTGTTTGCATGTGCATGTGCTGGTATAGTTTGAGCATTGAGTCACAGTGTTGTTTTGAGATTGTATTGCTGGTACAAGATTTACACAGAGATACAGTGAGCCGTGTCTGTCTGTGGCTCTGTGTGTATGTGTGTGCTTATATAGGCGGTGCAGTGAGTCACAGTGAGCTTTGAGTGTGGGTGTGATGCTGGTATAGACTATGAACTGACTATGAGCCATGTGTGTGAGTGTGTGTGTGTGTGTGTGTGCTCTTAGGTAATGTGCATTGAGTCACAGTGAGCTCTGTGTGTGTTTTTGAATACCTCTGTGCTGGCATAGGCTGAGCATTGAGTCACAGTGTGGTGTGTGTGTGAGTGTGCATGTGTGTGCAAGTATAAGTTGGGCATGGAAGCACAATGAGCTGTGTGCGTTTGTGTGTGTGCTGATATAGGCTGCACATTCAGTTACAGTGAGCTGTGTGTGTGTGAGTGTTCTTGTAGAGGCTGCACATTGAATCACAGTGAGGTGTGTGTGTGATTGTGTGTGTGTGTGCTGTTCCATTCTGTGCATTCTGTCACAGTTAGCCGTGTGTGTGTGTGTATTTGTGTGTGATTTTATAAGCTGTGCATTGATTCACATTGAACTGTGTGTGTGGGTGTGTGCCGGTGTATGCTTTGCATTGTTTCACAGTCAGCTGGGTGTGTGTGTGTGTGTGTCTGTGTGTTGTGGTACAGGCTGAGCATTGTGTCACAGTGAAGTGTGTTTGTGTGAGTGTGCATGTGTCTGCATCTAAAGGCTGGCTATTAGTCACAGTGTGCCTTGTGTGTTTGTGTATGTTTCTGTACTGGTATAGGCTGTGCATTCATTCACAGTGAGGTGTGTTTGTGTGTCTGTCCTGGCGTAGGCTGGTTATTGGGTGACAGTGAGCCATGTGTGTGTGTGTGCTTGTAAAGTCTGTGAACTGAGTCATGGCCGTGTGTGTGTGTGTGAATGCTGGTATAGTTTTTGCATTGACACATAGTGAGCTATGTGTGCGTTTTGTGCTGGTATAGGCCATGCATTGAGTGTGAGTGAGCTGTTTTCATGTGTGCATGCTGGTATATTCTGAACACTGAGTCACAGTGTGGTGTGTGGCTGTGTATGTGTGTGTGTGTGTGTGTTCTGGTATAAGATGTACATTGAGATACAGTGAGCCGTGCATATGTGTGGCTGTGTGTGTGGGTGTGTGTGTGTGCTGCTAGAGGCTGCGCATTGTGTAACACTCAGCCATGTGTTTCTGTTGTCACTCTATAGACTGTGCATTGTGTTTGTGTGTGTGTATGCATGTGTGCTTGTATAGGCTATGCATTGATTCACATTGAGTTAGTGTGTGGTTGTGCGTGTTGTGCGGCTATATGTTTTGCATTGATTCACTGTGAGCTGTGTGTGTGTGAGTGTGCATGTGTGTGAACATATAGGCTGGACATTTTGTCACAGTGAGGTGTGTGTGTGAGTTTGTGTTTGTGTGCACTGGTATAGGCCATGCACTGAGACACAGTGATATTTGTGTGTGTCTTTTCAGGTTTATGCTGGGCATTGAGTCACAGTGAGCCCTGTGTGTGTGTGAGTGTGTGTGAGTGTGCTGGTATAGGCTATACATTGAGTCAGTGAGGTGTGTGTCTCTGTGTCTGTTTTGGTGTCAGTGTGCATTGAATCACTGTGGGGTGTGTCTCTGTGTGATGTTAGAGACTGTGAAATGAGTCACAGTGAGCTTTGCTTGTGTGTGTGCATGCATGTGTTCTATTATTAGTTGTGCACTGCGTCACATGACCGTATTTTTGTGAGTGTATGCTTGCTGATATAAGCTATGCATTGAGTCAAAGTCATCCGTTAGTGTCTGTGAGGGTTTGTTGGTTTAGGCTGTGAACAGAGTGCCAGTGAGCCGTCTGTGTGTGTGTGTGTCTGTGCAAATATGGACAGTGCATTGAGTCACAGTGAGATGTGTGTGTCTCTGGGTGTGTGTGTCCACATGTGCTATATTAGGCTACTTGTTGTATCCCAGTAAGCCGTGTGTGTGTGTGCTGGTATAGACTGTGAATTGAGTCACGGCATGTGTGTGTGTGTGTGTGTGTGCATGCAGATATAGGCTATGCATTGACCAATAAACAGCTGTGTGTGTGTGTGTGTGTGCTGGTATAAGCAGTGAATTCTGTCACAGTGATCTCTGTGCATGTGAGTGTGCTGGTATAGTCCGAGGATTGAATCACAGTGAGGTGTGTGTGTGTCTCTTATGTTGTCAGCTTGACATTGAGTCACAGTGAGCCTTGTGTGTGTATGTGTGCGCTCGTATAGGTGGTGTATTGAGTCATAGTGAGTTTTGTGTGTGTCTGTGTGTGCTGTTAGAGACTGTGGATTGATTCACAGTGAGCGATGTGTGTCTGTGTGCATGCATGTGTGCTGTTTTAAGCTGTTCATTCAGTCACAATGAGCAGTGTGTTTGTGTGTTTATGCAGGCAGATATAGGCTGTGCATTGAGTCACAGTGATCCGTTAGTGTCTGTGAGGGTTTTTTGGTATAGGCTGTGCACATTCCCAGTGAGCCGTCTCTTTGTATGTGTTTCTGTGCAGGTATGCACTGTGCATTGACTCACAGTGAGTCATGTGTGTCTGTGTGTGTGTGTCAACGTGTGCTGGTATAGGCTGTGTGTTGTGTCACAGTGAGCCATGTGTGTGTTGTGTTGGTATAGACTGTGAACTGAGTCATGGCCATGTGTGTGTGTTTGTGCATGAAGGTACTGGTTGTGTATTGATTCATAGTGAGCTGTTTATGTGTGTGTGATGGTATAGGCCGTCAATTCAGTCACAGTGAGCTGTGTGTGTGAGCATGTGCTGGTATAGTTTGAGCATTGAGTCACAGTGTGGTTGTGAGTTTCTTATGGCGGTACAAGATGTACACTGCATTACAGTGAGCCATGAGAGTCTGTGGCTGTTTGTGTATGTGTGTGCTTATATAGGCTGCACATTGAATCACAGTGAGCTTTGAGTGTGGGTGTGATGCTTGTTTAGACTGTGAACTGAGTCACAGTGAACCGTGTGTGTGTGTGTGTGCTGCTAGGTAATGTGCCTTGAGTCACAGTGAACTCTGTGTGTGTTTTCGAATACCTCTGGGCTGACATAGGCTGAGCATTGAGTCACAGTGAGGTATGTGTGTGAATGTGCATGTGTGTACAAGTATAGGCTGGGCATTGAATCACAGTGAGAGGTGTGTGTTTGTGTGTGTGCTGGTTAGGCTGCGTATTCAGTCACAGTGAGTCGTATGTGTGTGTGAGTGTTCTTGTAGAGGCTGCACATTGAATCACAGTGAGGTGTGGTGTGATTGTGTGTTTGTGTGCTGTTCCATACTGTGCATTCAGTCACAGTTATCCATGTGTGTGTGTGTTCTTGCGTGTGTGCTTTTATAGGCTGTGCCTTCATTCCAATTGAACTGTGTGTGTGGGTGTGTGCTGGTATACGCTTTGCATTGCTTCACAGTGAACTGTGTGTGTTTGTGTTTGTGTGTGCCAGTACAGGCGGAGCATTCTTTCACAGTGAGGTGTGTGTGTGTGAGTGTTCATGTGTCTGCATCTAAAGGCTGGCAGTTAGTGACCATGTGTGGTGTGTGTTTGTGTATGTTTCTGTACTGGTATAGGCTGTGCATTCATTCACAGTGAGGTGTGTGTGAGTGTCTGTCCAGATGTAGGCTGGTTACTGAGTCACAGTGAGCCATGTGTGTGAGTATGCTTAAATACACTGTGAACTGAGTCATGGCCTTTTCTCTGTGTGTGTGTGTGTGTGTGTGTGTGTGTGTGGGCATGCTGGTATAGGTTTTGCATTGACACATAGTGAGCTGTGTGTGTGTGTTGTGCTGGTATAGGCCATGCATTGATTCAGAGTGAGCTGTTTTCATGTGTGCGTTCTGGTATATTCTGACCATTGAGTCACAGTGTTGTATGTGTTTGTGTTGTGGTATAAGATGAACATTGAGATACAGTGAGCCGTGTTTATGTGTGCTGTGTGTATGTGTGTGTGTGTGTCTGCTGGTAGAGGCTGTGCATTTTGTAACAGTGAGCCATGGGTTTCTGTGTGTCACTCTATAGACTGTACATAGTGTCTGTGTGTTTGCATGCATGTGTGCTTTTATAGGTTGTTTGATTCACATTGAGCTTTGTGTATGGTTGTGCATGTTGTGTTGCTCTCTGTTTTCAATTGATTCACACTGAGCTGTGTGTGTGTGAGTGTGCATATGTGTGAACATATAGGCTGGGTATTGAGTCACAATGAGGTGTATGTGTGAGTGTCTCTGTTTGTGCACTGGCATAGGCCATGCACTGAGACACAGTGAGGTTTGTGTGTGAGTGTGTGTGTCTTTTCAGTGTATGCTGGGCATTGAGTCACAGTGAGCCATGAGTGTGTGTGTATGTGTGTGTGTGTGCACTTGTATAGGCTGTGCATTGAGTCACAGTGAGGTGTGTGTCTATGTGTCTGTGCTGTTGTAGGTGTGCATTGAGTCACAGTGAGTTGTGTGTTGTTAGAGACTGTGAAATGAGTCACACTGAGCTTTGTGTGTGTGTGTGTGTGTGTGCTTCCATGGGCTGTGCATTGAGTCACAGTGAGGTGTGTGTGTCTGTTCAGGTGTAGGCTGGACATTGAGTCTCCGTTAGCTTTGTGTGTGTGTATACTAAGGTACGCTATGCATTGCATCACAGTGACATGTGTGTCAGTGTCTGTGTGTGTGCTAATATAGCTTGTGTATTCAGACACAATGAGGATTGAGTGTGTGTGCTGTTAGAGACGTGGATTGAGCCTCAGTGAGCTGCGTGTGTGTGTGTCTGCCTGCATGTGTTCTGTTATAAGCTGTGCACTGAGTCACATGGCCGTGTTTGGGTGTGTGTGTATGCTTGTTGATATAGGCTATGCATTGAGTCACAGTGATCCGTTAGTGTCTGTGAGGGTTTATTTTTATAGTCTGTGCACAGGGTCCCAGTGAGCCATCTGTGTGTGTGTGTCTGTGCAAATATGGACAGTGCATTGAATCGCAGTGAGTCATGTGTGTCTCTGGGTGTGTGTGTGTCCACATGTGCTGGTTTTGGTTGCGTGTTGTGTCACAGTAAGCCCTGTGTGAGTGTGTGCTGTTATAGACAGTGAACTGAGTGATGGCCATGTGTGTGTGTGTGTGCATGCATATATAGGCTATGCATTGACTTACAGTGAGCTGTGTGTGTGTGTGTGCTGGTATAGGCTGTGAATTCAAACACAGATATGTGTGCATGTGAGTGCGCTGGTATAGTCTGAGCTTTGAGTCACAGTGAGATGTGTGTGTGCGTGTGTGTGTCTCTTCAGTTGTAGGTTTACAATTGAGTCACAGTGAATCTTGTGTGTGTGTGTGCTGAAAGAGTTTGTGTACTGAGTCACGGTGCAGTTTTTGTCTGTTTGTGTGTGTGTGTGCTGTCAGAGACTGTCGATTGATTCACAGTGAGCCATGTGTGTCTGTGGGCATGCATGTATGCTGTAATAAGCTGTGCACTTAGTCACAATGAACAGTGTGTTTGTGTGTTTATGCATGCTGATAGAGGCTATGCATTGAGTCACAGTGATCCGTTAGTGTGTGTGAGGGTTTGTTGGAATAGTCTGTGCAAAGAATCCCAGTGAGCCATCTCTGGGAATGTGTTTCTCTGCAGGTATGGATGGTGCATTGAGTCACAATGAGTCATGTGCGACTGTGTGTATGTGTGTGTGTGTGTGTCAAAGTGTGCTGGTTTAGTCTGTGTGTTGTGTCACAGTGAGCCATGTGTGTGTTGTGTTGTTATAGACTGTGAAATGGGTCACGACCTTGTGTGTTTCTTTGTGCATGAAGCTACGGGCTGTGCATTGTTTCATCGTGAGCTGTGTATGTGCGTGTGCAAGTACAGGCCGTGAATTCAGTCACAGTGAGCTGTGTGTGTGAGCATGTGCTGGTATAGTTTGAGCATTGAGTCATAGTGTGGTTGTGAATTTCTTGTGCCGGTGTAAGATGTACACTGAGTTACAGTGAGCTGTGTGTGTCTGTGGCAGTGTGTGTATGTGTGTGCTTATATAGGTGGCACACTGAGTCACAGTGAGCCTTGTTTGTGTGTGTGCATGCATGTGTTCTGTTATTCGCTGTGCACTGAGTCACATGGCCGTGTTTTGGGGTGTGTATGCTTGGTGGTATAGGCTGTGCATTGCGTCACACTGATCCGTTAGTGTCTGTGAGGGTTTGTTGGTATAGGCTGTGCACAGAGTCCCAGTGAGCCATCTCTGTGTGTGTGTGTCTGTGCAAATATGGACAGTGCATTGAGTCACAGTGAGTTGTATGTGTGTGTGTGTCCACATGTGCTGTTTTATGCTGCTTGTTGTGTCACAGTAAGCCGTGTGTGTGTGTGCTGGTATAGACTGTGAACTGAGATAACCCATATGTGTGTTTGTGTGTGTGCATGCAGATATAGGTTATACGTTGACTAATACTGAGCTTTGTGTGTTTGTGTGCTGGTATAGGCAGTGAATTCAGTCACACTGATCTGTGTGCATGTGAGAGTGCTGGTATAGTCTGAGGATTGAATCACAGTGAGGTGTGTGTGTGTGTGTCTGTTCAGTTGCTGGCTTGGAATTGAGTCACAGTGAGACTTGTGTGTGTGTGTGTGTGTGTGCTGGTATAGGTGGTGTATTGAGTCACAGTGTGATTTGTGTGTGTCTGTGTGTGCTGTTAGAGACTGCATTGATTCACAGTGAGCCATATGTGTCTGTGTGCATGTATGTGTGCTGTTATAAACTGTGCATTGAGTCACAATGAGCAGTGTGTTTGTGTGTTTATGCATGCAGATATAGGCTGTGCATTGAGTCACGGAGATCCGTTAGTGTCTGTGAGGGTTTGTTGGTATAGGCTGTGCACAGTCCCAGTGAGCCATGTCTGTGTATGTGTTTCTGTGCAGGTATGCACTGTGCATTGTGTCACTGTGTGTTGTGTGCATCTGTGTGTGTGTGTCAAAGTGTGCTTGTTTAGGCTGTGTGTTGTGTCACAGTGAGCCATGTGTGTGTTGTGTTGGTATAGACTGTGAACTGAGTCTCGACCATGTGTGTATGTTTGTGCATGAAGGTACAGGCTGTGCTTCCATTCACAGTGAAGTGTGTGTGTGTGCCTGTGCAGGTGTACGCTGGTTATTAAGTCACAGTGAGCCGTGTGCCTGTGTGTGCTTGAATACACTGTGAACTGAGTCATGGCCATTTGGAATTTGTGTTTGGGGGGGGCATGCTGGTATAGGTTTTGCATTGACACATAGTGAGCTGTGTGTGTGTGTTGTGCTGGTATAGGCCAATCATTGAGTCAGAGTGAGCTGTTTTCATGTGTGCGTTCTGGTATATTCTGACCATTGAGTCACATTGTGGTGTGTGTGTGTGTGTTCCAGAATAAGATGAACATTGAGATACAGCGAGCCGTGTTTATGTGTGGCTGTGTGTATGTGTGTGTGTGTGTCTGCTGGTAGAGGTTGCGCATTTTGTAACTGTGAGCCATGGGTTTCTGCGTGTCATGCTATAGACTGCACATAGTGTCTGTGTGTGTGCATGCATGTGTGCTTGTATAGGCTATGCATTGATTCACATTGAGCTTTGTGTGTGGTGTGCATGTTATGCTGCTATATCTTTTGCATTGATTCACAATGAACTGTGTGTGTGTGAGCGTGCATATATGTGAACATATAGGCTGGGTATTGAGTCACAATGAGGTGTGTGTGTGAGTGTCTGTCTTTGTGCACTGGCATAGGGCATGCAGTGAGACACAGTGAGGTTTGTGTATGAGTGTGTGTGTGTCTTTTCAGGTGTATGCTGGGCATTGAGTCACAGTGTGCCGTGAGTGTGTGTGCAAGTGTGTGTTGGTGTGTACTGGTATAAGCTGTGCATTGAGTCACAGTGAGGTGTGTGTCTATGTGTCTGTCCTGTTGTAGGTGTGCATTGAGTCACAGTGAGGTGTGTATTGTTAGAGACTGTGAATTGACTCACACTGAGCCTTGTGTGTGTCTGTGTGTGTGTGCGCTTGCATAGGCTGTGCATTGAGTCACAGTGAGGTGTGTGTGTCTGTTCAGGTGTAGGCTGGGCATTGAGTCTCAGTTAGCTTTGTGTGTGTGAATGCTGAGATACGTAATGCATTGAGTCACAGTGACATGTGTGTCAGTGTCTGTCTGTGTGTGTGATAGTATAGCTTGTGTATTCAGACACAGTGAGGTTTGAGTGCGTGTACTGTTAGAGACGTGGGTTGAGTCTCAGTGGGCTGCATGTGTGTGTGTCTGCCTGCACGTGTTCTGTTATAAGCTGTGCACTGAGTCACATGGCCGTGTTTGTGTGTGTGTGTATGCTTGTTGATATAGGCTATGCATTGAGTCACAGTGATCTGTTAGTGTCTGTGAGGGTTTGTTGTTATAGGTTGTGCACAGGGTCCCAGTGAGCCATCTGTGTGTGTGTGTCTGTGCAAATATGGACAGTGCATTGTGTCACAGTGAGTCATGTGTGTCTTTGGGTGTGTGTGTGTCCACATGTGATCTTTTTAGTTGCGGTTGTGTCACACTAAGCCCTGTGTGAGTGTGTGCTGGTATAGGCAGTGAACTGAGTCACAGCCATTTGTGTGTGTGTGTGCATGCAGATATAGGCTATGCATTGACTCATAGTGAGCTGTGTGTGCGTGTGTGCTGGTATAGGCTTTGAATTCCGTCAAACTGATCTGTGTGCCTGTCAGTGTGCTGGTATAGTTTGAGCATTGAGTCACAGTGAGGTGTGTGTGTGAGTGCGTTTGTCTGTTCAGTTGCAGGTTTAGCATTGAGTCACAGTGAGTGTTGTGTGTGTGTGTGCTGATAGAGTTTGTGTATTGAGTCACGGTGCAGTTTGTGTGTGATTGTGTGTGCGTGTGCTGTCAGAGACTGTCGATTGATTCACAGTGTGCCATGTGTGTCTGTGGGCATGCATGTATGCTGTAATAAGCTGTGCACCTAGTCACAATGAACAGTGTGTTTGTGTGTTTATGCATGCTGATAGAGGCTATGCATTGAGTCACAGTGATCCGTTAGTGTCTGTGAGAGTTTGTTGGTATAGGCTGTGCACAGAGTCCCAGTGAGCCAACTCTGTGTGTGTGTGTCTGTGCAAATATGGACAGTGCATTGAGTCACAGTGAGTTGTGTGTGTGTGTGTCCACATGTGCTGTTTTAGGCTGCTTGTTGTGTCACAGTAAGCTGTGTGTGTGTGTGCTGGTATAGACTGTGAAATGAGTCACGGCCATGTGTGTTTGTTTCTGCATGAAGCTACGGGCTGTGCATTGATTCATAGTGAGCTGTGTCTATGTGTGTGCTGGTACAGGCAGTGATTTCCGTCACAGTGAGCTGTGTGTGTGAGCATGTGCTGGTACAGTTTGAGCATTGAGTCACAGTGTGGTTGTGAATTTCTTGTGCCAGTGTAAGATATACAGAGTTACATTGAGCCGTGTGTGTCTGTGGCAGTGTGGGTATGTGTGTGCTTATATAGGTGGCACATTGAGTCACAGTGAGCCATGTTTGTGTGTGTGCATGCATGTGTTCTCTTATTCACCGTGCACTGAGTCACATGGCCGTGTTTTTCGGTGTGTATAGGCTGTGCATTGCGTCACACTGATCTATTAGTATCTGTGAGGGTTTGTTGGTATAGGCTGTGCACAGAGTCCCAGAGAGCCATCTCTGTGTGTGTGCGTCTGTGCAAATATGCACAGTGCATTGAGTCACAGTGAGTCGTGTGTGTGTGTGTGTTCACATGTGCTGTTTTAGGCTGCTTGTTGTCTCACAGTAAGCCGTGTGTGTGTGTGCTGGTATAGACTGTGAACTGAGACATCCCATGTGTGTGTGCGTGTGTGTGTGTGCATGCAGATATAGGTTATGCTTTGACTAATACTGAGCTGTGTTTCTGTGTGTTCTGGTATAAGCAGTGAATTCATTCACACTGATCTGTGTACATATGAGTGTGCTTCTATAGTCTGAGGATTGAATCACAGTGAGGTGTGTGTGTGTGTGTGTGTGTCTGTTCAGATGTCGGCTTGGCATTGAGTCACAGTGAGCCTTGTATGTGTGTGTGTGTGCTGGTATAGGTGGTGTATTGAGTCACAGTGAGTTTTGTGTGTGTCTGTGTGTGCTGTTAGAGACTGTGGATTGATTCACAGTGAGCGATGTGTGTCTGTGTGCATGCATGTGTGCTGTTTTAAGCTGTTCATTCAGTCACAATGAGCAGTGTGTTTGTGTGTTTATGCATGCAGATAGTGTCTATGCATCCGTTAGTGTCTGTGAGGGTTTGTTGGTATAGGCTGTGCACATTCCCAGTGAGCCGTCTCTGTGTATGTGTTTCTGTGCAGGTATGGATGGTGTATTGAGTCACAGTGAGTCATGTGTGTCTGTGTGTGTGTGTCAACGTGTGCTGGTTTAGGCTGTGTGTTGTGTCACAGTGAGCCTTGTGTATTGGTATAGACTGTGAACTGAGTCACGGCCATGTGTGTGTGTTTGTGCATGAAGGTACTGGTTGTGTATTGATTCATAGTGAGCTATTTATGTGTGTGTGATGGTATAGGCCGTCAATTCAGTCACAGTGAGCTGTGTGTGTGAGCATGTGCTGGTATAGTTTGAGCATTGAGTCACAGTGTGGTTGTGAGTTTCTTATGGCGGTACAAGATGTACACTGTATTACAGTGAGCCGTGAGAGTCTGTGGCTGTTTGTGTATGTGTGTGCTTATATAGGCTGCACATTGAATCACAGTGAGCTGTGAGTGTGGGCGTGATGCTTCTTTAGACTGTGAACTGAGTCACAGTGAACCATGTGTGTGTGTGTGTGCTGCTAGGTAATGTGCCTTGAGTCACAGTGAGCTCTGTGTGTGTTTTTGAATACCTCTGGCTGACATAGGCTGAGTATTGAGTCACAATGAGGTGTGTGTGTGAATGTGCATGTGTGTACAAGTATAGGCTGGACATTGAATCACAGTGAGCTGTGTGTGTTTGTGTGTGTGCTGGTTAGGCTGCGCATTCAGTCACAGTGAGTCGTGTGTGTGTGTTAGTGTTCTTGTAGAGGCTGCACATTGAATCACAGTGAGGTGTGGTGTGATTGTGTGTTTGTGTGCTGTTCCATACTGTGCATTCAGTCACAGTTTTCCATGTGTGTGTGTGTTTTTGCGTGTGTGCTTTTATAGGCTGTGCCTTCATTCCAATTGAACTGTGTGTGTGGGTGTGTGCTGGTATACACTTTGCATTGCTTCACAGTGAACTGTGTGTGTTTGTGTTTGTGTGTGCCAGTACAGGCGGAGCATTCTTTCACAGTGAGGTGTGTGTGTGTGAGTGTTCATGTGTCTGCATCTAAAGGCTGGCAGTTAGTGACCATGTGTGGTGTGTGTTTGTGTATGTTTCTGTACTGGTATAGGCTGTGCATTCATTCACAGTGAGGTGTGTGTGTGTGTCTGTCCAGGTGTAGGTTGGTTATTGAGTCACAGTGAGCCATCTGTGTGAGTGTGCTTAAATACACTGTGAACTGAGTCATGGCCTTTTCTCTGTGTGTGTGTGTGTGTGTGTGTGTGTGTGTGGGCATACTGGTATAGGTTTTACATTGACACATAGTGAGCTGTGTGTGTGTGTTGTGCTGGTATAGGCCATGCATTGAGTCAGAGTGAGCTGTTTTCATGTGTCCGTTCTGGTATATTCTGACCATTGAGTCACAGTGTTGTGTGTGTGTGTGTTGTGGTATAAGATGAACATTGAGATACAGTGAGCCGTGTTTATGTGTACTGTGTGTGTGTTTCTGTGTGTGTCTGCTGGTAGAGCCTGTGCATTTTAGAACAGTGAGCCATGGGTTTCTGTGTGTCACTCTGTAGACTGTACATAGTGACTGTGTGTGTGCATGCATGTGTGCTTGTATAGGTTGATTGCTTCACATTGAGCTTTGTGTGTGGTTGTGCATGTTGTGCTGCTTCATGTTTTGCATTGATTCACACTGAGCTGTGTGTGTGTGAGTGTGCATATGTGTGAACATATAGGCTGGGTATGAGTCACAATGAGGTGTGTGTGTGAGTGTCTGTGTTTGTGCACTGGCATAGGCCATGCACAGAGACACAGTGAGGTTAGTGTGTGAGTGTGTGTGTCTTTTCAGGTGTATGCTGGGCATTGAGTCACAGTGAGCCATGAGTGTGTGTGCATGTGTGTGTGTGTGTACTGGTATAGGCTGTGCATTGAGTCACAGTGAGGTGTGTGTCTATGTGTCTGTGCTGTTGTAGGTGTGCATTGAGTCACAGTGAGTTGTGTGTTGTTAGAGACTGTGAATTGAGTCACACTGAGACTTGTGTGTGTGTGTGTGTGTGTGTGTGTGCTTGCATAGGCTGTGTATTGAGTCACAGTGAGGTGTGTGTGTCTGTTCAGGTGTAGGCTGGGCATTGTGTATCAGTTAGTGTTGTGTGTGTGAGTGCTGAGATACGCTATGCATTGCATCACAGTGACATGTGTGTTAGTGTCTGTGTGTGTGCTAGTATAGCTTGTGTATTCAGACACAGTGAGGTTTGTGTGTGTGTAATGTTAGAGACATTGATTGAGCCTCAGTGAGCTGCATGTGTGTGTGTCTGCCTGCATGTGTTCTGTTATAAGCTCTGCACTGAGTCACATGGCTGTGTTTGGGTGTGTGTGTATGCTTGCTGATATAGGCTATGCATTGAGTCCGTTAGTGTCTGTTAGGGTTTGTTGTTATAGGCTGTGCACTGGGTCCCAGGGAGCCATCTGTGTGTGTGTGTCTGTGCAAATATGAACAGTGCATTGAGTCACAGTGAGTCTTGTGTGTCTCTGGGTGTGTGTGTGTCCACATGTGCTGTTTTGCATTGCGTGTTGTGTCACAGTAAGCCATATGTGAGTGTGTGCTGGTATAGGCAGTGAACTGAGTCACGGCCATGTGTGTGTGTGTGTGCGTGCAGATATAGGCTTTGCATTGACTCACAGTGAGCTGTGTGTGTTTGTGTGCTGGTATAGGCTGTGAATTCAGTCACACTGATCTGTGTGCCTGTCAGTGTGCTGGTATAGTCTGAGCATTGAGTCACAGTGAGGTGTGTGTGTGAGTGTGTGTGTCTGTTCAGTGTTAGGTTTAACATTGAGTCACAGTGAGTCTTGTGTGTGTGTGTACTGATAGAGTTTGTGTATTGTGTCACGGTGCAGTGTGAGTCTGTTTGTGTGTGCGTGTGCTGTCAGAGACTGTCGATTGATTCACAGTGAGCCATGTGTGTCTGTGGGCATGCATGTATGCTGTAATAAGCTGTGCACTTACTCACAATGAACAGTGTGTTTGTGTGTTTATGCATGCTGATAGAGGCTATGCATTGAGTCACAGTGATCCGTTAGTGTGTGTGAGGGTTTGTTGGAATAGTCTGTGCAAAGAGTCCCAGTGAGCCATCTCTGTGTATGTGTTTCTCTGCAGGGATGGACGGTGCATTGAGTCACAGTGAGTCATGTGCGTCTGTGTGTGTGTGTGTGTGTGTCAAAGTGTGCTGCTTTAGGCTGTGTGTTGTGTCACAGTGAGCCATGTGTGTGTTGTGTTGGTATAGACTGTGAAATGAGTCACGGCCATGTTTGTCTGTTTGTGCATGAAGCGACGTGCTGTGCATTGATTCGTAGTGAGCTGTGTATGTGTGTGTGCCAGTATAGGCCGTGAATTCAGTCACAGTGAGCTGTGTGTGAGCATGTGCTGGTTT
Organism: Grampus griseus; assembly: GCF_964374135.1. Lineage (NCBI taxonomy): Eukaryota > Metazoa > Chordata > Mammalia > Artiodactyla > Delphinidae > Grampus > Grampus griseus. The sequence continues at coordinate 12,297,590 of NC_139016.1, read as the reverse complement.
AGTTTGAGCATTGAATCACAGTGTGCTTGTGAAATTCTTGTGGCAATGTAAGATATACACTGAGTTACAGTGAGCCGTGTGTGTCTGTGGCACTGTGTGTATGTGTGTGCTTATATAGGTGGCCCATTGAGTAACAGTGAGCCTTGTTTGTGTGTGTGCATGCATGTGTTCTGTTATTTGCTGTACACTGAGTCACATGGCCGTGTTTTTGTGTGGGTATGCTTGGTGGTATAGGCTGTGCATTGTGTCACAGTGATCCGTTAGTGTCTGTGAAGGTTTGTTGGTATAGGCTGTGCACAGAGTCCCAGTGAGCCGTCTCTGTGTGTGTGTGTCTGTGCAAATATGGACAGCGCATTGAGTCACAGTGAGTTATGTGTGTGTCTGTGTTCACATGTGCTGTTTTAGGCTGCTTGTTGTGTCACACTAAGCCATCTGTGTGTGTGCTGTTATAGACTGTGAACTGAGTCATTCCATATGTGTGTCTGTGTATGTGCGTGCAGATATAGGTTATGCTTTGACTAATACTGAGCTGTGTGTGTGCGTGCGCTGGTATAGGCAGTGAATTCAGTCATACTGATCTGTGTGCATGTGAGTGTGCTTGTATAGTCTGAGGCTTGAATCACAGTGAAGTGTGTGTGTGTGTGTCTGTTCAGTTGTTGGCTTGGCATTGAGTCACAGTGAGCCTTGTGTGTGTGTGTGTGTGCTGGTATAGGTGGTGTATTGAATCACAGTGAGTTTTGTGTGTGTCTCTGTGCTGTTAGAGACTGTGGATTGATTCACAGTGAGCCATATGTATCTTGCATGCATGTGTGCTGTTATAAGCTGTGCATTGAGTCACAATGAGCAGTGTGTTTGTGTGTTTATGCATGCACATATAGGCTGTGCATTGAGTCACAGTGATCCGTTAGTGTCTGTGAGGGTTTGTTGGTATAGGCTGTGCACATTCCCAGTGAGCCATCTCTCTGTATGTGTTTCTGTGCAGGTATGGACGGTGCATTGAGTCACAGTGAGTCGTGTGCGTCTGTGTGTGTGTGTCACTAAGTGTGCTGGTTTAGGCTGTGTGTTGTGTCACAGTGAGCCATGTGTGTGTTGTGTTGGTATAGACTGTGAACGGAGTCACGGCCATGTGTGTGTGTTTGTGCATGAAGGTACAGGCTGTGCATTGATTCATAGTGAGCTGTTTATGTGTGTGTGATTGTATAGGCCGTCAAGTCACTCACAGTGAGCTGTGTGTGAGCATGTGCTGGTATAGTTTGAGCATTGAGTCACAGTGTGGCTGTGGGTTTCTTATGGCGGTACAAGATGTACACTGTATTACAGTGAGCCGTGAGAGTCTGTGGCTTTGTTTGTATGAGTGTGCATATATAGGCTGCACATTGAGTCACAGTGAGCTGTGAGTGTGGGTGTGATGCTTGTTTAGACTGTGAACTGAGTCACAGTGAACTATGTGTGTGTGTGTGTGTGTGTGTGTGTGTGCTGCTAGGTAATGTGCCTTGAGTCACAGTGAGCTCTGTGTGTGTTTTTGAATACCTCTGGGCAGGCACAGGCTGAGCATTGTGTCACAGTGAAGTGTGTGTGTGAATGTGCATGTGTGTGCAAGTATAGGCTGTGCATTGAATCACAGTGAGCTGTGTGTGTTTGTGTGTGTGCTGGTATAGGCTGCGCATTCAGTCACAGTGAGTTGTGTGTGTGTTTGAATGTTCTTGTAGAGGCTGCACATTGAATCACACTGAGGTGTGTGTGTGATTGTGTGTTGTGTGCTGTTCCATACTGCACATTTTGTAACTGTGAGCCATGGGATTCTGTGTGTCAATCTATAGACTGCACATAGTATCTGTGTGTGTGCATGCATGTGTGCCTGTGTAGGCTATGCATTGATTCACATTGAGCTTTGTGTGTTGTTGTGCGTGCTGTGCAGCTATATGTTTTGCATTGATTCACACTGAGCTGTGTGTGTGTGAGCGTGCATATGTGTTAACATATAGGCTGGGTATTGAGTCACACTGAGGTGTGTGTGTGAGTGTCTGTCTTTGTGCACTGGCATAAGCCATGCACAGAGACACAGTGAGGTTTGTGTGTGAGTGTGTGTGTCTTTTCAGGTGAATTTTGGGCATTGAGTCACAGTGAGCCATGAGTGTGTGTGCATGTGTGTGTGTGTGTACTGGTATAGGCTGTGCATTGAGTCACAGTGAGGTGTGTGTCTATGTGTCTGTGCTGTTGTAGGTGTGCATTGAGTCACAGTCAGGTGTGTGTTGTTAGAGACTGTGAATAGAGTCACACTGAGCTGTGTGTGTGTGTGTGTGTGTGTGCTTGCATAGGCTGTGCATTGAGTCACAGTGAGGTGTGTGTGTCTGTTCAGCTGTAGACTGAGCATTGAGTCTCAGTTAGATTTGTGTGTGTGTGTGCTCAGATACGCTATGCATTGAGTCACAGTGACGTGTGTCAGTGTCTGTCTGTGTGAGTGCTAGTATAGTTTGTGTATTCAGACACAGTGAGGTTTGAGTGTGTGTGCTGTTAGAGCCGTGGATTGAGTCTCAGTGAGCCGCACGTGTGTGTGTCTGCCTGCATGTGTTCTGTTATAAGCTGTGCACTGAGTCACATGGCCGTGTTTGGGTGTGTATGTATGCTTGTTGATATAGGCTATGCATTGAGTCATAGTGATTCGTTAATGTCTGTGAGTGTTTGTTGTTATAGGCTGTGCACAGGGTCCCAGTGAGCCATCTGTGTGTGTGTCTGTGCAAATATGGACAGTTCTTTGAGTCACAGTGAATCGTGTGTGTCTCTGGTTGTGTGTGTGTCCATATGTGCTGTTTTTGGTTGTGTGTTGTGTCACAGTAAGCCGTGTGTGAATGTGTGCTTGTATAGACAGTGAACTGAGTCACGGCCATGTGTCTGTGTGTGTGTGCATGCAGGTATAGGCTATGCATTGACTCATAGTGAGGTGTGTGTGTGTTTGTGCTCGTATAAGCTGTGAATTCAGTCAGACTGATCTGTGTGCATGTGAGTGTGCTGGTATAGTCTGATCATTGAGTCACCGTGAGGTGTGTGTCTGAGTGTGTGTCTGTTCAGTTGTAGGTTTAGCATTGAGTAACAGTGACCCTTGTGTGTGTGTGTGCTGATAGAGTTTGTGTATTGAGTCACAGTGGGTTTGTGAGTGTTTGTGTGTGTGTGTGCTGTCAGAGACTGTCGACTGATTCACAGTGAGCCATGTGTGTCTGTGGGCATGCATGTATGCTGTAATAAGGTGTGCATTTAGTTACAATGAAGAGTGTGTTTGTGTGTTTATGCATGCTGATAGAGGCTATGCATTGAGTCACAGTGATCTGTTAGTGTCAGTGAGGGTTTGTTGGAATAGTCTGTGCAAAGAGTCCCAGTGAGCCATCTCTGTGTATGTGTTTCTCTGCAGGTATGGACGGTGCATTGAGCCACAGTGAGTCATGTGCGTCTGTGTGTGTGTGTGTGTGTGTGTCAAAGTGTGCTGCTTTAGGCTGTGTGTTGTGTCACAGTGAGCCCTGTGTGTGTTGTGTTGATATAGAGTGTGAAATGAGTCACGGCCATGTGTGTTTGTTTGTGCATGAAGCTACGGGCTGTGCATTCATTCATATTGAGCTGTGTATATGTGTGTGCCGGTATAGGCTGGGAATTCAGTCACAGTGAGCTCTTTGTGTGAGCATGTGCTGGTATAGTTTGAGCATTGAGTCACAGTGTACTTGTGAATTTCTTGTGCCGGTGTAAGATGTACACTGAGTTACAGTGAGCCGTGTGTGTCTGTGGCAGTGTGTGTATGTGTGTGCTTATATAGGTGGCACATTGAGTCAAAGTGAGCCTTGTTTGTGTCTGTGCATGCATGTGTTCTGTTATAAGCTGTGCATTGAGTCACAATGAAAGTGTGTTTGTGTGTTTATGCATGCAGATATAGGCTGTGCATTTGTGTCACAGTGATCCGTTAGTGTCTGTGAGGGTTTCTTGGTATAGGCTGTGCACAGTCCCAGTGAGCTATCACTTTGTATGGGTTTATCTGCAGGTATGGACTGTGCATTAAGTCACTGTGAGTCTTGTGCTTCTGTGTGTGTGTGTGTGTGTCAAAGTATGCTGCTTTAGGCAGCGTGTTTTGTCACAGTGAGCCATGTTTTTGTTGTTTTGGTATAGACTGTGAACTGTGTCACAGCCATGTGTGTGTACTTGTGCATGAAGGTACCGACTGTGCATTGATTCATAGTGTGCTGTGTATGTATGTGTGCCAGTATAGACAATCAATTCAGTCACAGTGAGCTATTTGCATATGCTGTTATAGTTTGAGCATTGAGTCACAGTGTTGTTGTGAGTTTGTTTTGCAGGTACAAGATTTACACAGAGATAGAGTGAGCTGTGTCTGTCTGTGGCTCTGTGTGTATGTGTGTGCTTATATAGGTGGCACAGTGAGTTACAGTGAGCTTTCAGTGTGGATGTGATGCTGCTATAGACTATGAACTGACTATGAGCCATGTGTGTGAGTGTGTGTGTGTGTGTGCTGTTAGGTAATGTGCATTGAGTCACAGTGAGCTCTGTGTGTGTTTTTGATTACCTCTGGGCTGGCATAGGCTGAGCATTGAGTCACAGTGTGGTGTGTGTGTGAGTGTGCATGTGTGTGCAAGTGTAGGCTGGACATTGAAGCACAGTGAGCTGTGTGTGTTTGTGTGTGTGCTGATATAGGCTGCACATTCAGTTACAGTGAGCCGTGTGTGTATGTGAGTGTGCTTGTAGAAGCTGCACACTGGTTAACAGTGAGGTGTGTATGAGTGTGTGTGTGTGTGCTGTTACATACTGGGCATTCAGTCACAGTTTGCTGTGTGTGTGTGTGCATGCATGTGTGCTTTTATAGGCTGTTCCTTGATTCACATGGAACTGTGTGTGCGTGTGTGGGTGTCTGCTGGTATACGTTTTGCATTGTTTCACAATGAGCTGTGTGTGTGTGTGTGTGTGTGTGTGTTCTGGTATAAGATGTACATTGAGATACAGTGAACCGTGCATGTGTGTGGCTGTGTGTGTGTGTGTGCTGCTAGAGGCTGTGCATTGTGTAACAGTGAGCCATGTGTTTCTGTGTGTCACACTATAGACTGTGCATTGAGTCTGTGTGTGTGCATGCATGTGTGCTGGTATAGGCTATGCATTGATTCACATTGAGATAGTGTGTGGTTGTGCGTGTGTGTGGCTATATGTTTTGCATTGATGCACTGTGAGCTGTGTGTGTGTAAGTGTGCATGTGTGTGAACATATAGGGTGGACATTGAGTCACAGTGAGGTGTGTGTGTCTGTTCAGGTGTAGACTGGGCATTGAGTCTCAGCTTTGTATGTCTGTGTGTGTGTGCTGAGATAGGCTGTGCATTGAGTCACAGTGACATGAGTGTCAGTGTCTGTGTGAGTGTGTAATAGTATAGCTTGTGTATTCAGACACAGTGAGGTTTGAGTGTGAGTGTGTGTGTGCTGTTAGACACTGTGGATTGAGTATCAGTGAGCCATGTTTGTTTTTGTGTGTGTGCATGCATGTGTTCTGTTCTAAGCTGTGCACTGAGTCACATGGCCGTATTTGTGTGTGTGTGTGTATGCTTGTTGATATAGGCTATGCATTGAGTCACAGTGATCCGTTAGTGTCTGTGAGGGTTTGTGGTATAGGCTGTGCACAGGGTCCCAGTGAGCCATCTGTGTGTGTGTGTCTGTGCAAATATGGACAGTGCATTGAGTCACAGTGAGTCATGTGTGTCTCTGGGTGTGTGTGTGTCCACATGTTCTGTTTTCAGTTGTGTGTTGTGTCACAGTAAGCCATGTGTGAGTGTGTGCAGGTATAGACTATGAACTGAGTAACGGCCGTGTGTGTGTATGCATGCAGACATAGGCTATGCATTGACTCATAGTGAGCTGTTTATGTGTGTGTGATGGTATAGGCTGTCAATTGAGTCACAGTGAGCTGTTTGCATGTGCATGTGCTGATATAGTTTGAGCATTGAGTCACAGTTTGGTTGTGAGATTCTTTTGCCAGTACAAGATGTACACCGAGTTACAGTGAGCCGTGGGTGTCTGTGGCTGTGTGTGTATGTGTGTGCCTATATAGGTGGTGCAGTGTGTCACAGTGGGCTGTGAATGTGGGTGTGATGCTAGTATAGACTGTGAACTGAGTCACAGTGAACCATGTGTGTGTGTGTGTGTGTGTGTGTGTGATTGCTTCAAGTTAATGTGCATTGAGTCACAGTGAGCTCTATTTGTGTTTGTGAATACCTCTGGGCTGGTATAGGCTGAGCATTGAGTCACAGTGAGGTGTTGTGTGAGTGTGCGTGTGTGTGGAAGTAGAGGCTGGGCATTGAATCACAGTGAGCTGTGTGTTTGTGTGTGTGTGCTGGTATAGGCTGCGCATTCAGTCACAGTGAGCCGTGTCTGTGTGTGAGTGTTCTTGTAGAGGCTGCACATTGAATCACAGTGAGGTGTGTGTGTGATTGTGTGTGTGTGTGCTGTTCCATTCTGTGCATTCTGTCACAGTTAGCCATGTGTGTGTGTGTGCATTTGTGTGTGATTTTATAAGCTGTGCATTGATTCACATTGAACTGTGTGTGTGGGTGTGTGCTGGTGTATGCTTTGCATTGTTTCACAGTCAGCTGGGTGTATGTGTGTGTGTGTCTGTGTGTTGTGGTACAGGTTGAGCATTGTTCACAATGAAGTGTGTTTGTGTGAGTGTGCATGTGTCTGCATCTAAAGGCTGGCTATTAGTCACAGTGTGCCTTGTGTGTTTGTGTATGTTTATGTACTGGTATAGGCTGTGCATTCCTTCACAGTGAGGTGTGTTTGTGTGTCTGTCCTGGCGTAGGCTGGTTATTGGGTGACAGTGAGCCATGTGTGTGTGTGTGCTTGTAAAGTCTGTGAACTGAGTAATGGCCGTGTGTGTGTGTGTGAATGCTGGTATAGTTTTTGGATTGACACATAGTGAGCTACGTGTGTGTTTTGTGCTGGTATAGGCCAGGCATTGAGTGTGAGTGAGCTGTTTTCATGTGTGCATGCTGGTATATTCTGAACACTGAGTCACAGTGTGGTGTGTGGCTGTGTATGTGTGTGTGTGTGTTTGGTCTGGTATAAGATGTACATTGAGATACAGTGAGCCGTGCATATGTGTGGCTGTGTGTGTGGGTGTGTGTGTGTGCTGCTAGAGGCTGCACATTGTGTAACACTGAGCCATGTGTTTCTGTTGTCACTCTATAGACTGTGCATTGTGTTTGTGTGTGTGTATGCATGTGTGCTTGTATAGGCTATGCATTGATTCACATTGAGTTAGTGTGTGGTTGTGCATGTTGTGCGGCTATATGTTTTGCCTTGATTCACTGTGAGCTGTGTGTGTGTGAGTGTGAATGTGTGTGAACATATAGGCTGGACATTTTGTCACAGTGAGGTGTGTGTGTGAGTTTGTGTTTGTGTGCACTGGTATGGGCCATGCACTGAGACACAGGGATATTTGTGAGCGTCTTTTCAGGTTTATGCTGGGCATTGAGTCACAGTGAGCCATGTGTGTGTGTGAGTGTGTGTGAGTGTGCTGTATAGGCTGTGCATTGAGTCAGTGAGGTGTGTGTGTGTGTGTCTCTTTTGGTGTCAGTGTGCATTGAATCACTGTGAGGTGTGTCTATGTGTGATGTTAGAGACTGTGAAATGAGTAACAGTGAGCCTTGTTTGTGTGTGTGCATGCATGTGTTCTATTCTTAGCTGTGCACTGAGTCACATGACCGTATTTTTGTGTGTGTATGCTTGCTGATATAAGCTATGAATTGAGTCAAAGTCATCCGTTAGTGTCTGTGAGGGTTTGTTGGTATAGGTTGTGCACAGAGTGCCAGTGAGCCGTCTGTGTGTCTGTGCAAATATGGACAGTGCATTGAGTCACAGTGAGATGTGTGTGTCTGTGTGTGTGTGTCCACATGTGCTATTTTAGGCTACTTGTTTTGTCCCTGTAAGCCGTGTGTGTGTGTGCAGGTATAGACTGTGAATTGAATCACGGCATGTGTGTTTGTGTGTGTGTGTGCATGCAGATATAGGCTATGCATTGACCAATAAGGAGCTTGGTGTGTGTGTGTGTGTGTGTTGGTATAAGCAGTGAATTCTGTCACACTGATCTGTGTGCATGTGAGTGTGCTGGTATAGTCTTAGGATTGAATCACAGTGAGCTGTGTGTTTGTGTGTCTCTTCAGGTGTCAGCTTGACATTGAGTCACAGTGAGCCTTGTGTGTGTATGTGTGTGCTGGTATAGGTGGTGTATTGAGTCACAGTGAGTTTTGTGTGTGTCTGTGTGTGCTGTTAGAGAGTGTGGATTGATTCACAGTGAGCCATATGTATCTGTGTGCATGTATGTGTGCTGTTATAAACTGTGCATTGAGTCACAATGAGCAGTGTGTTTGTGTGTTTATGCATGCAGATATAGGCTGTGCATTGAGTCACAGTGATCCGTTAGTGTCTGTGAGGGTTTGTTGGTATAGGCTGTGCACATTCCCAGTGAGCCATCTCTGTGTATGTGTTTCTGTGCAGGTATCCACTGTGCATTGAGTCACTGTGTGTTGTGTGCATCTGTGTGTGTGTGTCAAAGTGTGTTTGTTTAGGTTGTGTGTTGTGTCACAGTGAGCATTGTGTGTGTTGTGTTGGTACAGACTCTGAACTGAGTCTCGGCTATGTGTGTATGTTTGTGCATGAAGGTACAGGCTGTGCATCCATTCACATTGAAGTGTGTGTGTGTCTGTGCAGGTGTACGCTGGTTATTAAGTCACAGTGAGCCATGTGTGTGTGTGTTTGAATACACTGTGAACTGAGTCATGGCCATCTGTGCATGTGTGTGTGGGGGCATGCTGGTATAGGTTTTACATTGACACATAGTGAGCTGTGTGTATGTGTTGTGCTGGTATAGGCCAAGCATTGAGTAAGAGTGAGCTGTTTTCATGTTTGCATTCTGGTATATTCTGACCATTGAGTCACAGTGTGGTGTGTGTGTGTGTGTTCTGGAATAAGATGAACATTGGGATACAGTGAGCCGTGTTTATGTGTGGCTGTGTGTGTGGGTGTGTGTGTGTCTGCTGGTAGAGGCTGCGCATTTTGTAACAGTGAGCCATGCATTTCTGTGTGTCACTCTATAGACTGCACAGAGTGTCTGTGTGTGTGCATGCATGTGTGCTTGTATAGGCTATGCATTGATTCACATTGAGCTTTGTGTGTGGTTGTGCAAGTTGTGCTGCTCTATGTTTTGCATTGATTCACACTGAGCTGTGTGTGTGTGAGTGTGCATATGTGTGAACATATAGGCTGGGTATTGAATCACAATGAGGTGTGTGTGTGAATGTCTGTGTTTGGGCACTGGCATAGGCCATGTACTGAGTCACAGTGAGGTGTGTGTCTATGTGTCTGTGCTGTTGTAGGTGTGCATTGAGTCACAGTGAGGTGTGTGTTGTTAGAGACTGTGAATTCAGTGACACTGAGCCTTGTGTGTGTGTGTGTGCTTGCATAGGCTGTGCATTGAGTCACAGTGAGGTGTGAGTGTCTGTTCAGGTGTAGGCTGGATATTGAGTCTCAATTAGCTTTGTGTGTGTGAGTGCTGATATACGTTATGCATTGAGTCACAGTGACATGTGTTTCAGTGTCTGTCTGTTTGTGTGCTAGTATAGCTTGTGTATTCAGACACAGTGAGGTTTGAGTGTGTGTGCTGTTAGAGACATGGATTGAGTCTCAGTGAGCCGCATATGTGTGTGTCTGCCTGCATGTGTTCTGCTATAAGCTGTGCACTGAGTCACATGGCCGTGTTTGGGTGTGTGTGTATGCATGCTGATAGAGGCTGTGCATTGAGTCACAGTGATCCGTTAGTGTCTGTGAGGGTTTGTTGTTATAGGCTGTGCACAGAGTTCCAGTGTGCCATCTCTGTGTGTGTTTGTCTGTGCAAGTATGGGCAGTGCATTGAGTCACAGTGAGTTGTGTGTGTGTGTGTGTCCACATGTACTGTTTTAGGCTACTCTTTGTGTCACAGTAAGCCGTGTGTGTGTGTGCTGGTATAGACTGTGAACTGAGTCATCCCGTGTGTGTGTGTGTGTGTGTGCAGATATAGGCTATGCTTTGACTAATACTGAGCTCTGTGTCTGTCTCTGCTGGTATAGACAGTGAATTCAGTCACACTGATCAGTGTGCATGTGATTGGGCTGGTATAGTCTGAGGATTGAATCACATTTAGGTGTTTGTGTATGTGTGTGTCTGTTCAGTTGTTGGCTTGGCATTGAGTCACAGTGAGCCATGTGTGTCTGTGTGCTTGCATGTGTCCTTTTATAAGCTGTGCATTGAGTCACAATGAGCAGTGTGTTTGTGTGTTTATGCATGCAGATATAGGCTGTGCATTTGAGTCACAGTGATCAGTTAGTGTCTGGGAGGGTTTGTTGGTATAGGCTGTACACAGTCCCAGTGAGCCGTCTCTGTGTATGTGTTTCTCTGCAGGTATGGACTGTGCATTGTGTTACTGTGAATAATGTGCGTCTGCATGTGTGTGTGTGTCAAAGTGTGCTGGTTTAGGCTGCACATTTTGTAACAGTGAGCCATGGGATTCTCTGTGTCACTCTATAGACTGCACATAGTGTCTGTGAGTGTGCATGCATGTGTGCTTGTATAGGCTATGCATAGATTCACACTGAGCTTTGTGTTTGGTTGTGCATGTTGTGCTGCTATATGTTTTGCATTGATTCACACTGAACTGTGTGTGTGTAAGTGTGCATATGTGTGAACATATAGGCTGGGTATTGAGTCACAATGATGTATGTGTGAGTGTCTGTGTTTGTGTAATGGCATAGGCCATGCACTGAGACACAGTGAGGTTTGTGTGTGAGTGTGTTTGTCTTTTCAGGTGTATGCTGGGCATTGAGTCACAGTGTGCCGTGAGTGTGTGTGCATGTGTGTGTGCATGTACTGGTATAGGATGTTCATTGAGTCACAGTGAAGTGTGTGTCTATGTGTCTGTGCTGTTGTAGGTGTGCATTGAGTCACAGTCAGGTGTGTGTTGTTAGAGACTGTGAATTGAGTCACACTGAGCTGTGTGTGTGTGTGTGTGTGCTTGCATAGGCTGTGCATTGAGTCACAGTGAGGTGTGTGTGTCTGTTCAGCTGTAGGCTGGGCATTGAGTCTCAGTTAGCTTTTTGTGTGTGTGTGCTGAGATACGCTATGCATTGAGTCACAGTGACATGTGTGTCAGTGTCTGTCTGTGTGTGTGCTAGTATAGCTTGTGTATTCAGACACAGTGAGGTTTGAGTGCGTGTACTGTTAGAGACGTAGGTTGAATCTCAGTGAGCCGCATGTGTGTGTGTCTGCCTGCATGTGTTCTGTTGTTAGCCGTGCACTGAGTCACATGGCTGTGTTTGTGTGTGTGTGTATGCTTGTTGATATAGGCTGTGCATTGAGTCACAGTGATCCGTTAGTGTCTGTGAGGGTTTGTTGTTATAGGTTGTGCATAGGGTCCCAGTGAGCCAGTTGTGTGTGTGTGTCTGTGCAAATATGGACAGTGCATTGAGACACAGTGAGTCGTGTGTGTCTCTGGGTGTGTGTGTGTCCACATGTGCTGTTTTTGGTTGCGTCTTGTGTCCCAGTAAGCCCTGTGTGAGTGTGTGCTAGTATAGACAGTGAACTGAGTCACGGCCATGTGTGTGTGTGTGTGCATGCATATATAGGCTATGCATTGACTCACAGTGAGCTGTGTGTGTGTGTGTGTGCTGGTATAGGCTGTGAATTCAGTCACACTGATCTGTGTGCATGTGATTGGGCTGGTATAGTCTGAGCATTGAGTCACAGTGAGCTGTGTGTGTGAGTGTGTGTGTCTGTTCAGTTGTAGGTTTAGCATTGTGTCACAGTGAGTCTTGTGTGTGTGTGTGCTGACAGTTTGTTTACTGAGTCTTGGTGCGTTTTGCGTGTGTTTGTGTGGGGGGGGCTGTCAGAGACAATCGATTGATTCATAGTGAGCCATGTGTGTCTGTGGGCATGCATGTATGCTGTAATAAGCTTTGCACTTAGTCACAATGAAGAGTGTGTTTGTGTGTTTATGCATGCTGATAGAGGCTATGCATTGAGTCACAGTGATCCGTTAGTGTCAGTGAGGGTTTGTTGTTATAGGCTGTGCACAGGGTCCCAGTGAGCCATCTGTGTGTGTGTGTGTCTGTGCAAATATGCACAGTGCATTGTGTAACAGTGAGAAGTGTGTGTCTCTGGGGGTGTGTGTGTCCACATGTGCTATTTTTGTTTGCGTGTTCTGTCATAGTAAGCCATGTGTGAGTGTGTGCTGGTATAGACTGTGAACTGAGACATGGCCATGTGTGTGTGTGTGTGTGCGTGCAGATATAGGCTATGCATTGACTCATAGTGAGTTGTGTGTCTGTGTGTGTGTGTGTGTCCTGGTATAGGCTGTGAATTCAGTCACACTGATCTGTGTGCATGTGTGTGTGCTGGTATAGTCTGAGCATTGAGTCACAGTGAGGTGTGTGAGTGAGTGTGTGTGTCTGTGCAGTTGTAGCTTTAGCATTGAGTCACAGTGAGTCTTTTGTTTGTGTGTGCTGATAGAGTTTGTGTACTGAGTCACGGTGCGGTTTGTGGGTGTGTGTGCTGTCACAGACTGTCGATTGTATCACAGTGAGCCATGTGTGTCTGTGGGCATGCATGTATGCTGCAATAAGCTGTGCACTTAGTCACAATGAGCAGTGTGTTTGTGTGTTTATGCATGCTGATAGAGGCTATGCATTGAGTCACAGTGATCCATTAGTGCCTGTGAGGGTTTGTTGGAAAAGTCTGTGCAAAGAGTCCCAGTGAGCCATCTCTGTGTATGTGTTTCTCTGCAGGTATGGACGGTGCTTTGAGTCACAGTGAGTCGTGTGCATCTGTGTGTGTGTGTCAAAGTGTGCTGGTTTAGGCTGTGTGTTGTGTCACAGTGAGCCATGTGTGTGTTGTGTTGGTATAGACTGTGAAATGAGTCACAGACATGTGTGTTTGTTTGTGCATGAAGCTACGGGCTGAGCATTGATTCATAGTGAGCTGTGTATGTATGTGTGCCGGTATAGGCCGTGAATTCAGTCACAGTGAGCTGTGTGTGAGCATGTGCTGGTATAGTTTGAGCATTGAGTCACAGTGCGGTTGTGAATTTCTTGTGCTGGTGTAAGATGTACAGTGAGTTACAGTGAGCCGTGTGTGTCTGTTGCAGTGTGTGTATGTGTGTGCTTATATAGGTGGCACATTGAGTCACAGTGAACCTTGTTTGTGTGTGTGCATGCATGTGTTCTTTTATTCGCTGTGCACTGAGTCACATGGCCGTGTTTTTGTGTGTGTATGCTTTGTGGTATAGGCTGTGCATTGATTCACAGTGATCCGTTAGTGTCTGTGAGTGTTTGTTTGTATAGGCTGTGCACAGAGTCCCAGTGAGCCATCTCTGTGTGTGCGTGTCTGTGCAAATATGGACAGTGCATTGAGTCACAGTGAGTTGTGTGTGTGTGTGTGTCCACATGTGCTGTTTTAGGCTGCCTCTTTTGTCATAGTAAGCCGTGTGTGTGTGCTGGTATAGACTGTGAACTGAGTCATCTCATGTGTGTGTGTGTGTGTGTGTGTGTGTGTGCAGATATAGGCTATGCTTTGACTAATACTGAGCTGTGTGTGTGTGTGTGCTTGTATAGGCAGTGAATTCAGTCACACTGATCTGTGTGCATGTGAGTGTGCTTGTATAGTCTGAGGATTGAATCTCAGTTATATGTTTGTGTCTGTGTGTGTCTGTTCAGTTGTCGGCTTGGCATTGAGTCACAGTGAGCCTTGTGTGTTTGTGTTTGTGCTGGTATAGTTGGTGTATTGAGTCACAGTGAGTTTTGTGTGTGTCTGTGTGCTGTTAGAGACTGTGGATTGATTCACAGTGAGCCATGTGTGTCTGTGTGCTTGCATGTGTGCTGTTATAGGCTGTGCATTGAGTCACAATGAACAGTGTGTTTCTGTCTTTATGCATGCAGATATAGACTGTGCATTTGAGTCACAGTGATCCGTTAGTGTCTGGTAGGGTTGTTGGTATAGGCTGTGCACAGTCCCAGTGAGCCGTCTCTGTGTATGTGTTTTTCTGCAGGTAGGACTGTGCACTGTGTCACTGTGAATCGTGTGTGTCTGCCTGTGTGTGTGTCAAAGTGTGCTGGTTTACGCTGCGTGTTGTGTCACAGTGAGCCATGTGTGTGTTGTGTTGGTATAGACTGTGAAATGAGTCACAGACATGTGTGTTTGTTTGTGCATGAAGCTACGGGCTGAGCATTGATTCATAGTGAGCTGTGTATGTATGTGTGCCGGTATAGGCCGTGAATTCAGTCACAGTGAGCTGTGTGTGAGCATGTGCTGGTATAGTTTGAGCATTGAGTCACAGTGCGGTTGTGAATTTCTTGTGCTGGTGTAAGATGTACAGTGAGTTACAGTGAGCCGTGTGTGTCTGTTGCAGTGTGTGTATGTGTGTGCTTATATAGGTGGCACATTGAGTCACAGTGAACCTTGTTTGTGTGTGTGCATGCATGTGTTCTTTTATTCGCTGTGCACTGAGTCACATGGCCGTGTTTTTGTGTGTGTATGCTTTGTGGTATAGGCTGTGCATTGATTCACAGTGATCCGTTAGTGTCTGTGAGTGTTTGTTTGTATAGGCTGTGCACAGAGTCCCAGTGAGCCATCTCTGTGTGTGCGTGTCTGTGCAAATATGGACAGTGCATTGAGTCACAGTGAGTTGTGTGTGTGTGTGTGTCCACATGTGCTGTTTTAGGCTGCCTCTTTTGTCATAGTAAGCCGTGTGTGTGTGCTGGTATAGACTGTGAACTGAGTCATCTCATGTGTGTGTGTGTGTGTGTGTGTGTGTGTGCAGATATAGGCTATGCTTTGACTAATACTGAGCTGTGTGTGTGTGTGTGCTTGTATAGGCAGTGAATTCAGTCACACTGATCTGTGTGCATGTGAGTGTGCTTGTATAGTCTGAGGATTGAATCTCAGTTATATGTTTGTGTCTGTGTGTGTCTGTTCAGTTGTCGGCTTGGCATTGAGTCACAGTGAGCCTTGTGTGTTTGTGTTTGTGCTGGTATAGTTGGTGTATTGAGTCACAGTGAGTTTTGTGTGTGTCTGTGTGCTGTTAGAGACTGTGGATTGATTCACAGTGAGCCATGTGTGTCTGTGTGCTTGCATGTGTGCTGTTATAGGCTGTGCATTGAGTCACAATGAACAGTGTGTTTCTGTCTTTATGCATGCAGATATAGACTGTGCATTTGAGTCACAGTGATCCGTTAGTGTCTGGTAGGGTTGTTGGTATAGGCTGTGCACAGTCCCAGTGAGCCGTCTCTGTGTATGTGTTTTTCTGCAGGTAGGACTGTGCACTGTGTCACTGTGAATCGTGTGTGTCTGCCTGTGTGTGTGTCAAAGTGTGCTGGTTTACGCTGCGTGTTGTGTCACAGGGAGCCATGTGTTTGTTGTGTTGGTACAGACAGTGAACTGAGTCACGGCCATGTGTGTGTACTTGTGCACGAAGCTACCGGCTGTGCATTGATTCATAGTGAGCTGTGTGTGTGTGTGTGCTGGTATTGGCCATCAATTCAGTCACAGTGAGCTGTTTGTGTGTCCATGTGCTGGTATAGTTTGAGCATTGAGTCAGAGTTTTGTTGTGAGTTTGTTTTGCTGGTAAAGATTTACACTGAGTTACAGTGGGCCGTGTGTGTCTGTGGCTGTGTGTGTATGTGTGTGCTTATATACGCAGTGCAGTGAGTCACAGTGAGCTGTCTTGTGGGTGTGATGATGGTATAGACTATGAACTGAGTCACAGTGAGACATGTGTGTCTGTGTGTGTGTGTGTGTGTATATGTGTGTGTGTGCTGTTAGGTAACGTGTATTGAGTCACAGTGAGCTCTGTGTGTCTTTTTGAATACCACTGGGTTGACATAGGCTGAGCATTGAGTCACAGTGTGGTGTGTGTGTGAGTGTGCATGTGTGTGCAAGTATAGGTTGGGCATTGAATCATAGTGATCTGTGTGTGTTCATGTGTGTGCTGATCAAGGCTGCGCATTCAGTCACAGTGAGCCATGTGTGTATGTGACTGTGCTTGTAGAGGCTGCACACTGAATAACAGTGAGGTGTGTATGAGTGTGTGTGTGTGCTGTTCCATACTGTGCATTCAGTCACAGTTGCTGTGTGTGTGTGTGCATGCGTGTGTGCTTTTATAGGCTGTGCATTGATTCACATTGAACTGTGTGTGTGTGTGTGCTGGTACAGGCTGAGCATTGTGTCACAGTGAGGTGTGTGTGTGTGCCTGTGTCTGCATCTGGAGGCTGAAAATTGGTCACAGTGTGCCATGTGTGTTTGTGTATGTTTCTGCACTGTTATAGGCTGTGCATTCATTCTCAGTGAGGTGTGTGTCATTGTCTGTCCAGCTGTAGGCTGGTTATTGAGTCACAGTGAGCCATGCATGTGTGTGGCTGTGTGTGTGTGTGTGTGCTGCTATCGGCTGCTCATTGTGTAACACTGAGCCATGTGTTTCTGTGTGTCACTCTATAGACTTGGCATTGTGTCTGTGTGTGTGCATGCATGTGTGCTTCTATAGGCTATGCATTCATTCACATTGAGTTTGTGTGTGGTTGTGAGTGTTGTGCGGCTATATGTTTTGCCTTGATTCACTGTGAGCTGTGTGTGTGTGAGTATGCATGTCTGTGAACATATAGGCTGGACATTGATCACAGTGACGTGTGTGTGTGATTTTTTGTTTGTGTGCACTGTTATAGGCCATGCACTGAGACACAGTGATGTTTGTGAGTGATTGTGTGTGTCTTTCCAGGTGTATGCTGGCATTGAGTCACAGTGAGCCATGTGTGTGTGTGAAGGTTTGTGTGTGTGCTGGTATAGGTTGTGTATTGAGTCAGTGAGGTGTGTGTCTGTGTGTCTGTTTTGGTGTAAGTGTGCATTGAATCACTGAGGGGTGTGTGTGTGTGTGATGTTAGAGACTGTGAATTGAGTCACAGTGAGCCTTGTTTATGTGTGTGCATGCATGTGTTCTATTATTAGTTGTGCACTGAGTCACATGACCATATTTTTGTGTGTGTATGCTTGCTGATATAGGCTATGCATTGAGTAAAAGTCATCCATTAGTGTCTGTGAGGGTTTGTTGGTATAGGCTGTGCACAGAGTCCCAGTGAGCCATCTGTGTGTGTGTGTGTCTGTGCAAATATGGACAGTGCATTGAGTCACAGTGAGATGTGTGTGTCTGTGTGTGTGTCCGTCCACATGTGCTATTTTAGGCTACTGGTTGTGTCACAGTAAACCATCTGTGTGTGTGCTGGTATAGACTGTGAACTGAGTCACGGCATGTGTGTGTGTGTGTGTGTGTGTGCACGCAGATATAGGCTATGCATTGACCAATAAGGAGCTGGGTGAGTCTGTGTGTGCTGGTATAGGCAGTGAATTTAGTCACACTGCTCTGTGTGCATGTGAGTGTGCTGGTATAGTCTGAGGATTGAATCACAGTGAGGTGTGTGTGTGTGTGTGTGTGTCTGTTCACTTGCTGGCTTGGCATTGAGTCACAGTGAGCCTTCTGTGTGTGTGTGTGTGCTGGTATAGGTGGTGTATTGAGTCACAGTGAGTTTTGTGTGTGTCTGTGTGTGCTGTTAGAGACTGTGGATTGATTCACAGTGAGCCATGTGTGTCTGTGTGCATGCATGTGTGCTGTTATAAGCTGTGCATTGAGTCACAATGAGCAGCGTGTTTGTGTGTTTATGCATGCAGATATAGGCTGTGCATTGAGTCACAGTGATCCGTTAGTGTCTGTGAGGGTTTGTTGGTATAGGCTGTGCACATTCCCAGTGAGCCATCTCTCTGTATGTGTTTCTGTGCAGGTATGGACGGTGCATTGAGTCACAGTGAGTCGTGTGCGTCTGTGTGTCTGTGTCACTAAGTGTGCTGGTTTAAGCTGTGTGTTGTGTCACAGTGACCCATGTGTGTGTTGTGTTGGTGTAGACTGTGAACTGAGTCATGGGCATGTGTGTGTGTTTGTGCATGAAGCTATGGGCTGAGCATTGATTCATAGTGAGCTGTTTATGTGTGTGTGATGGTATAGGTCGTCAATTCAGTCACAGTGAGCTGTGTGTGTGAGCATGTGCTGGTATAGTTTGAGCATTGAGTCACAGTGTGGTTGTGAGTCTTATGGTGGTACAAGATGTACACTGTATTACAGTGAGCCATGAGAGTCTGTGGCTGTATGTGTATGAGTGTGCTTATATAGGCTGCACATTGAGTCACAGTGAGCTGTGAGTGTGGGTGTGATGCTTGTTTAAACTGTGAACTGAGTCACAGTGAATTATGTGTGTGTGTGTGTGTGCTGCTAGGTAATGTGCCTTGAGTCACAGTGAGCTCTGTGTGTGTTTTTGAATACCTCTGGGCTGGCATAGGCTGAGCATTGAGTCACGGTGTGGTGTCTGTGAGTGTGCATGTGTGTGCAAGTATAAGCTGGGCATTGAATCACAGTGAGCTGTGTGTGTTCGTGTGTGTGCTGATAAAGGCTGCACATTCAGTCACAGTGAGCCGTGTGTGTATGTGAGTGTGCTTGTAGAGGCTGCACACTGAATAACAGTGAGGTGTGTATGAGTGTGTGTGTGTTGTTCCATACTGTGCATTCAGTCACAGTTTGCTGTGTGTGTGTGTGCATGCATGTGTGCTATTATAGGCTGTGCCTTGATTCACATTGAACTGTGTATTTGTGTGTGTGTGTGTGTTCTGGTACAGGCTGAGCATTGTGTCTCAGTGAGGTGTGTGTGTGTGAGTGTGCATGTCTCTGCATCTGGAGGCTGACAATTGGTCACAGTGTGCCATGTGTGGTTTGTGTATTTTTCTGTACTGGTATAGGCTGTGCATTCATTCTCAGTGAGGTGAGTGTGATTGTCTGTCCACGTGTAGGCTGGTTATTGAGTCACAGTTAGCCGTGTGTGTGTCTGTGCTTGTATACACTGTGAACTGAGTCATGGTGCTGTGTGTGTGTGTGAATACTTGTATAGGTTTTGCATTGTCACATAGTGACCTGTGTGTGTGTGTTGTGCTGGTATACGCCATGCATTGAGGCTGAGTGAGCTGTTTTCATGTGTGCATGCTAGTATATTCCGAACATGCATCACAGTGTGGTGTGTGGCTGTGTATGTGTGTGTGTGCCTGTGTTCTGGTATAAGATGTACATTGAGATACAGTGAGCCGTGCATGTGTGTGGCTGTGTGTGTGTGTGTGTGTGTGTGCTGCTAGAGGCTGCTCATTGTGTAACACTGAGCCATGTGTTTCTGTTTGTCACTCTATAGACTTGGCATTGTGTCTGTGTGTGTGCATGCATGTGTGCTTGTATAGGCTATGCATTGATTCACATTGAGTTTGTGTGTGCTTGTGCATGTTGTGCTGCTATACGTTTTGATTTGATTCACTGTGACCTGCGTGTGTTTGAGTACGCATATCTGTGAACATACAGGCTGGACATTCAGTCACAGTGACGTGTGTGTGTGAGTTTGTGTTTGTGTGCACTGGTAGAGGCCATTTACTGAGACACAGTGATGTTTGTGTGTGATTGTGTGTGTCTTTTCAGGTGTATGCTGGCATTGAGTCACAGTGAGCCATGTGTGTGTGTGAGTGTGTGTGTATGTGCTGGTATAGGCTGTGTATTGAGTCAGTGATGTGTGTGTCTGTGTGTCTGTTTTGGTGTAAGTGTGCATTGAATCACTGTGGGGTGTGTGTGTGTGTGATGTTGGAGACGGTGAACTGAGTCACGGCCATGTGTGTGTACTTGTGCACGAAGCTACCGGCTGTGCATTGATTCATAGTGAGCTGTGTATGTGTGTGTGCCGGTATAGGCCATGAATTCAGTCACAGTGAGCTGTGTGTTAGCATGTGCTGGTATAGTTTGAGAATTGAGTCACAGTGTGCTTGTGAAATTCTTGTGCCAGTGTAAGATATACACTGAGTTACAGTGAGCTGTGTGTGTCTGTGGCAGTGTGTGTATGTGTGTGCTTATATAGGTGGCACACTGAGTCACAGTGAGCCTTGTTTGTTTGTGTGCATGCATGTGTTCAGTTATTCGCCATGCACTGAGTCACATGACCGTATTTTTGTGTGTGTATGCTTGCTAATATAGGCTATGCATTGAGTCAAAGTCATCCGTCACTGTTTGTGAGGCTTTGTTGGTATAGGCTGTGCACAGAGTGCCAGTGAGCCGCCTATGTGTGTGTGTGCCTGTGCAAATATGGACAGTGCATTGAGTCACAGTGAGATGTGTGTGTCTGTGTGTGTGTCCGTCCACATGTGCTATTTTAGGCTACTTGTTGTGTCCCATTAAGCCATCTGTGTGTGTGCTGGTATAGACTGTGAACTGAGTCACGGCATGTGTGTGTGCATGCAGATATAGGCTATACATTGAGCAATGAGGAGCTGGGTGTGTCTGTGTGTGCTGGTATAAGCAGTGAATTCAGTCACACTGATCTGTGTGCATGTGAGTGTGCTGGTATAGTCTGGGGATTGAATCACAGTGAGGTGTGTGAGTGTGTGTGTCTGTTCAGTTTTAGGCTTTGCATTGAGTCACAGTGAGCCTTGTGTATGTGTGTGTGTGTGCTGGTATAGGTGGTGTATTGAGTCACAGTGAGTTTTGTGTGTGTCTGTGTGTGCTGTTAGAGACTGTGGAATGATCCACAGTGAGCCATATTTTTCTGTGTGTATGCATGTGTGCTGTTATAAGCTGTGCATTCAGTCACAATGAGCAGTGTGTTTGTGTGTTTATGCATGCAGATATAGGCTGTGCATTGAGTCACAGTGATCCGTTAGTGTCTGTGAGGGTTTGTTGGTATAGGTTATGCACATTCCCAGTGAGCCGTCTCTGTGTATATGTTTCTGTGCAGGTATGGACGGTGCATTGAGTCACAGTGAGTCGTGTGCATCTGTGTGTGTATGTCAAAGTGTGGTGGTTTAGGCTGTGTGTTGTGTCACAGTGAGGCATGTGTGTGTTGTGTTGGTATAGACTGTGAAATGAGTCACGGCCATGTGTGTGTGTTTGTGCATGAAGGTACAGGCTGTGCATTGATTCATAGTGAGCTGTTTATGTGTGTGATGGTATAGGTCGTCAATTCAGTCACAGTGAGCTGTGTGTGTGAGCATGTGCTGGTATAATATGAGCATAGACTCACAGTGTGGTTGTGAGTTTCTTATGGTGTTACAAGATGTACACTGTATTACAGTGAGCCGTGAGAGTCTGTGGCTGTGTGTGTATGTGTGTGCTTATATAGGCTGCACATTGAGTCACAGTGAGCTGTGAGTGTGGGCGTGATGCTTGTTTAGACTGTGAACTGAGTCACAGTGAATTATGTGCGTGTGTGTGTGCTGCTAGGTAATGTGCCTTGAGTCACAGTGAGCTCTGTGTGTGTTTTTGAATACCTCTGGGCTGACATAGGCTGAGCATTGAGTCACAGAGAGGTGTGTGTGTGAATGTGCATGTGTGTGCAAGTATAGGCTGGGCATTGAAGCACAGTGAGCTGTGTGTGTTTGTGTGTGTGCTGGTTAGGCTGCGCATTCAGTCACAGTGAGTCGTGTGTGTGTGTGAGTGTTCTTGTAGAGGCTGCACATTGAATCACAGTGAGGTGTGGTGTGATTGTGTGTTTGTGTGCTTTTCCATACTGTGCATTCAGTCACAGTTATCCATGTGTGTGTGTGTTTTGGCGTGTGTGCTTTTATAAGCTGTGCCTTCATTCCAATTGAACTGTTTGTGTGGGTGTGTGCTGGTATACATTTTGCATTGCTTCACAGTGAACTGTGTGTGTTTGTGTTTGTGTGTGCCAGTACAGGCGGAGCATTCTTTCACAGTGAGTTGTGTGTTTGTGAGTGTGCATGTATCTGCATCTAAAGGCTGGAAGTTAGTGACCATGTGTGGTGTGTGTTTGTGTATGTTTCTGTACTGGTATAGGCTGTGCATTCATTCACAGTGAGGTGTGTGTGTGTGTCTGTCCAGGTGTAGGTTGGTTATTGAGTCACAGTGAGCCATCTGTGTGAGTGTGCTTAAATACACTGTGAACTGAGTCATGGCCTTTTCTGTGTGTGTGTGTGTGTGTGTGTGTGTGTGTGCATGCTGGTATAGGTTTTGCATTGACACATAGTTAGCTGTGTGTGTGTGTTGTGCTGGTATAGGCCATGCATTGATTCAGAGTGAGCTGTTTTCATGTGTGCGTTCTGGTATATTCTGACCATTGAGTCACAGTGTTGTGTGTGTGTGTGTGTTGTCGTATAAGATGAACATTGAGATACAGTGAGCCGTGTTTATGTGTGGCTGTGTGTGGCTGTGTGTGTGTGTGTCTGCTGGTAGAGGCTGCGCATTTTGTAACAGTGAGCCATGGGTTTCTGTGTGTCACTCTATAGACTGTACATAGTGTCTGTGTGTGTGCGTGCCTGTGTGATTGTATAGGCTATGCATTGATTCACATTGAGCTTTGTGTGTGTTTGTGCATGTTGTGTTGTTATATGTTTTGCATTGATTCACAATGAGCTGTGTGTGTGTGAGCGTGCATATGTGTGAACATATAGGCTGGGTATTGAGTCACAATGAGGTGTGTGAGTGAGTGTCTGTGTTTGTGCACTGGCATAGGCCATGCACTGAGACACAGTGAGGTTTGTGTGTGAGTGTGTGTGTCTTTTCAGGTGTATGCTGGGCATTGAGTCATACTGAGCCGTGAGTGTGTGTGCATGTGTGTGTGTGTGTACTGGTATAGGCTGTGCATTGAGTCACAGTGAGGTATGAGTCTATGTGTCTGTGCTGTTGTAGGTGTGCATTGAGTCACAGTGAGTTGTGTGTTGTTAGAGACTGTGAATTGAGTCACACTGAGACGTGTGTGTGTGTGTGTGTGTGCTTTCATGGGCTGTGTATTGAGTCACAGTGAGGTGTGTGTGTCTGTTCAGGTGTAGGCTGGGCATTGAGTCTCTGTTAGCTTTGAGTGTGTGAGTGCTGAGATACGTAATGCATTGAGTCACAGTGACATGTGTGTCAGTGTTTGAGTGTGTGATAGTATAGCTTGTGCATTCAGACACAGTGAGGTTTGAGTGTGTGTGGTGTTAGAGACGTGGATTGAGTCTCAGTGAGCTGCGTGTGTGTGTGTCTGCCTGCATGTGTTCTGTTATAAGCTGTGCTCTGAGTCACATGGCCGTGTTTGGGTGTGTGTGTATGCTTGTTGATATAGGCTATGCATTGAGTCACAGTGATCTGTTAGTGTCTGTGAGGGTTTGTTGTTATAGGCTCTGCACAGCGTCCCAGTGAGCCATCTGAGTGTGTGTGTCTGTGCAAATATGGACAGTGCATTAAGTCACAGTGAGTCGTGTGTGTCTCTGGGTGTGTGTGTGTCCACATGTGCTGGTTTTGGTTGCACGTTGTGTCACACTAAGCTCTGTGTGAGTGTGTGCTGTTAGAGACAGTGAACTGAGTCACAGCCATGTGTGTGTGTGTGTGCATGCATATATAGGCTATGCATTGACTCACAGTGAGCTGTGTGTGAGTGTGTGCTGGTATAGGCTGTGAATTCAGTCACACTGATCCGTGCGCATGTGAGTGCGCTGGTATAATCTGAGCATTGAGTCACAGTGAGGTGTGTGTGTGAGTGTGTCTGTCTGTTCTGTTGTAGGTTTAGCATTGTTTCACAGTGAGTCTTGTGTGTGTGTGTGCTGAAAGAGTTTGTGTACTGAGTCACGGTGCGGTTTGTGTCTGTTTGTGTGAGTGTGTGCTGTCAGAGACTGTCGATAGATTCACAGTGAGCCAAGTGTGTCTGTGGGCATGCACGTATCCTGTAATAAGCTGTGCACTTAGTCACAATGAACAGTGTGTTTGTGTCTTTATGCATGCTGATAGAGACTATGCATTGAGTCACAGTGATCCGTTAGTGTCTGTGAGGGTTTGTTGGAATAGTCTATACAAAGAGTCCCAGTGAGCCATCTCCCTGTATGTGTTTCTCTGCAGGGATGGACGGTGCATTGAGTCACAGTGAGTCATGTGCATCTGTGTGTGTGTGTGTGTCAAAGTGTGCCTCTTTAGGTTGTGTGTTGTGTCACAGTGAGCCATGTGTGTGTTGTGTTGGTATAGACTGTGAAATGAGTCACAGGCTTGTGTGTTTCTTTGTGCATGAAGCCACGGGCTGTGCATTGATTCATAGTGAGCTGTGTATGTGTGTGTGCCAGTACAGGCTGTGAATGCAGTCACAGTGAGCTGTGTGTGTGAGCATGTGCTGGTATAGTTTGAGCATTAAGTCACAGTGTGGTTGTGAATTTCTTGTGCCGGTGTAAGATATACACTAACAGTGAGCCCTGTGTGTCTGTGGCAGTGTGGGTATGTGTGTGCTTATATAGGTGGCACATTGAGTCACAGTGAGCCTTGTTAGTGTGTGTGCATGCATGTGTTCTGTTATTCGCTGTGCACTGAATCACATGGCCAAGTTTTGTGGTGTGTATGCTTTGTGGTATAGGCTGTGCATTGTGTCACACTGATCCGTTAGTGTCTGTGAGGGTTTGTTGGTATAGGCTGTGCACAGAGTCCCAGTGAGCCATCTCTGTGTGTGTGTGTCTGTGCAATTATGGACAGTGCATTGAGTCACAGTGAGTTGTATGTCTGTGTGTGTCCACATGTGCTTGTTTTAGGCTGCTTGTTGTGTCACAGTAAACCGTGTGTGTGTGTGCTGGTATAGACTGTGAACTGAGATATCCCATGTGTGTGTTTGTGTGTGTGCATGCAGATATAGGTTATGCGTTGATTAATAGTGAGCTGTGTGTTTGTGTGTGTGCTGGTATAGGCAGTGAATTCAGTCACACTGATCTGTGAGCATGTGAGTGTGCTTGTATAGTCTGAGGATTGAATCACAGTGAGGTGTGTGTGTGTGTGTCTGTTCAGTTTTTGACTTGGCTTTGAGTCACAGTGAGCCTTTTGTGTGTGTGTGTGTGCTGGTATAGGTGGTGTATTGAGTTACAGTGAGTTTTGTGTGTTTCTGTGTGTGCTGTTAGAGACTGTGGATTGATTCACAGTGAGCCATGTGTGTCTGTGTGCTTGCATGTGTGCTTTTATAAGCTCTGCATTAAGTCACAATGAGCAGTGTGTTTGTGTGTTTATGCATACAGATATAAGCTGTGCATTTGAGTCACAGTGATCCGTTAGTGTCTGGGAGGGTTTGTTGGTATAGGCTGTGCACAGTCCCAGTGAGCCGTCTCTGTATATGTGTTTCTCTGCAGGTATGGACTGTGCATTGTGTCACTGTGAATCGTGTGCGTCTGCATGTGTGTGTGTGTGTCAAAGTGTGCTGGTTTAGGCTGAGTGTTGTGTCACAGGGAGCCATGTGTTTGTTGTGTTGGTATAGACAGTGAAATGAGTCACAGCCATGTGTGTGTACATGTTCACGAAAGTACCTGCTGTGCATTGATTCATAGAGAGCTGTATATGTGTGTGTGCTGGTATAGGCCGTCAAATCTGTCACAGTGAGCTGTTTGCATGTGCATGTGCTGGTATAGTTTGAGCATTGTGTCACAGTGTTGTTGTGAGTTTGTTTTGCCAGTACAAGGTTTACACTGAGTTACAGTGGGCCGTGTGTATCTCTGGCTGTGTGTGTATGTGTGTGCTTACGTAGGTGGTGCAGTGAGTCAAAGTGAGCTGTGAGTGTGGCTGTGATGCTGGTATAGACTGTGAACTGAGTCACAGTGAGCCATGTGTGTGTGTGTGTGTGTGTGTGTGCTGTTTGGTAATGTGCATTGAGTCACAGTGAGCTCTGTGTGTGTTTTTGAATACCACTGGGCTGGCATAGGCTGAGCATTGAGTCACTGTGTGGTGTGTGTGTGAGTGTGCATGTGTGTGCAAGTATAGGCTGGGCATTGAATCATAGTGAGCTGTGTGTGTTCGTGTGTGTGCTGATAAAGGCTGCGCATTCAGTCACAGTGAGCCGTGTGTGTATGTGAGTGTGCTTGTATAGGCTGCACACTGAATAACAGTGAAGTTTGTATGAGTGTGTATGTGCTGTTCCATACTGTGCATTCAGTCACAGTTTGTTGTGTGTGTGTGTGCATGCATGTGTGCTTTTATAGGCTGTGCCTCGTTTCACATTGAACTGTGTGTGTGTGTGTGTGTGTGTGTTCTGGTACAGGCTGATCATTTTGTCACAGTAAGGTGTGTGTGTGTGAGTGTGCATGTCTCTGCATCTGGAGGCTGACAATTGGTCACAGTGTGCCATGTGTGTTTGTGTATGTTTCTGTACTGGTATAGGCTGTGCATTCATTCTCAGTGAGGTGTGTGTGATTGTCTGTCCAGGTGTAGGCTGGTTATTGAGTCACAGTGTGCCATGTGTGTGTGTGTGCTTGTATACACCGTGAACTGAGACATGGTGCTGTGTGTGTGTGTGTGAAAGCTTGTATAGGTTTTGCATTGACACATAGTGAGCTGTGTGTGTGTGTTGTGCTGGTATAGGCCATGCATTGAGTCTGAGTGAGCTGTTTTCGTGTGTGCATGCTGGTATATTCTGAACATTGAGTCACAGAGTGGTGTGTGGCTGTATATGTGTGTGAGTGTGTGTGTTCTGGTATAAGATGTACATGGAGATACAGTGAGCCATGCATGTGTGTGGCTGTGTGTGTGTGTGTGTGTGCTGCTAGAGGCTGCTCATTGTGTAACACTGAGCCATGTGTTTCTTTGTGTCACTCTATAGACTTGGCATTTTGTTGTGTGTGTGCATGCATGTGTGCTTGTATAGGCTATGCATTGATTCACATTGAGTTTGTGTGTGCTTGTGCATGTTGTGCTGCTATACGTTTTGCTTTGATTCACTGTGACCTGTGTGTGTTTGAGTATGCATGTCTGTGAACATACAGGCTGGACAGTGAGTCACAGTGACGTGTGTGTGTGAGTTTGTGTTTGTGTGCACTGGTATAGGCCATGCACTGAGACACAGTGATGTTTGTGTGTGATTGTGTGTGTCTTTTCAGGTGTATGCTGGCATTGAGTCACAGAGAGTCATGTGTGTGTGTGTGAGTGTGTGTGTATGTGCTGGTATAGGCTGTGTATTGAGTCAGTGATGTGTGTGTCTGTGTGTCTGTTTTGGTGTAAGTGTGCATTGAATCACTGAGGGGGGTGTGTGTGTGTGATGTTAGAGACTGTGAATTGAATCACAGTGAGCCTTGTTTATGTGTGTGCATGCATGTGTTCTATTATTAGCTGTGCACTGAGTCACATGACCGTATTTTTGTGTGTGTATGCTTGCTGATATAGGCTATGCATTGAGTCAAAGTCATACGTTACTGTCTGTGGGGGTTTTTTGGCATAGGCTGTGCACAGAGTCCCAGTGAGCCGCCTATGTGTGTGTGTGTCTGTGCAAATATGGACAGTGCATTGAGTCACAGTGAGGTGTGTGTGTGAATGTGCATGTGTGTGCAAATATAGGCTGGGCATGAATCACAGTGAGCTGAGTATGTTTGTGTGTGTGCTGGTTAGGCTGCGCATTCAGTCACAGTGAGTCGTGTGTGTGTGTGAGTGTTCTTGTAGAAGCTGCACATTGAATCACAGTGAGGTGCGGTGTGCTTGTGTGTTTGTGTGCTGTTCCATACTGTGCATTCAGTCACAGTTATCCATGTGTGTGTGTGTTCTTGCGTGTGTGCTTTTATAGGCTGTGCCTTTATTCACATTGAACTGTGTGTGTGGGTGTGTGCTGGTATACGCTTTGCATTGCTTCACAGTGAACTGTGTGTGTTTGTGTTTGTGTGTGCCAGTACAGGCGGAGCATTCTTTCACAGTGAGGTGTGTGTGTGTGAGTGTGCATGTGTCTGCATCTAAAGGTTGGCAGTTAATCACCATGTGTGGTTTGTGTTTGTGTATGTTTCTGTACTGGTATAGGCTGTGCATTCATTCACAGTGAGGTGTGTGTGTGTGTCTGTCCAGGTGTAGGTTGGATATTGAGTCACAGTGAGCCGTGTGTGTGTGTGTGCTTGTATACACTGTGAACAGAGTCATTGTGGTGTGTGTGTGTGTGTGAATGCTTGTATAGGTTTAGCATTGACACATAGTGAGCTGTGTGTGTGTGTTGTTCTGGTATAGGCCATGCATTGAGTCAGAGTGAGCTGTTTTCATGTGTGCTTTCTGGTATATTCTGACCAGTGAGTCACAGTATGGTATGTGTGTGTGTTCTGGTATAAGACGAACATTGAGATACAGTGAGCCGTGTTTATGTGTGGCTGTGTGTGTGGGTGTGTGTGTGTCTGCTGGTAGAGGCTGCGCATTTTGTAACAGTGAGCCATGCGTTTCTGTGTGTCACTCTATAGACTGCACAGAGTGTCTGTGTGTGTGCATGCATGTGTGCTTGTATAGGCTATGCATTGATTCACATTGAGCTTTGTGTGTTGTTGTGCAAGTTGTGCTGCTCTATGTTTTGCATTGATTCACACTGAGCTGTGTGTGTGTGAGTGTGCATATGTGTGAACATATAGGCTGGGTATTGAATCACAATGAGGTGTGTGTGTGAATGTCTGTGTTTGGGCACTGGCATAGGCCATGTACTGAGTCACAGTGAGGTGTGTGTCTATGTGTCTGTGCTGTTGTAGGTGTGCATTGAGTCACAGTGAGGTGTGTGTTGTTAGAGACTGTGAATTCAGTGACACTGAGCCTTGTGTGTGTGTGTGTGCTTGCATAGGCTGTGCATTGAGTCACAGTGAGGTGTGAGTGTCTGTTCAGGTGTAGGCTGGATATTGAGTCTCAATTAGCTTTGTGTGTGTGAGTGCTGATATACGTTATGCATTGAGTCACAGTGACATGTGTTTCAGTGTCTGTCTGTTTGTGTGCTAGTATAGCTTGTGTATTCAGACACAGTGAGGTTTGAGTGTGTGTGCTGTTAGAGACATGGATTGAGTCTCAGTGAGCCGCATATGTGTGTGTCTGCCTGCATGTGTTCTGTTATAAGCTGTGCACTGAGTCACAAGGCCGTGTTTGGGTGTGTGTGTATGCATGCTGATAGAGGCTGTGCATTGAGTCACAGTGATCCGTTAGTGTCTGTGAGGGTTTGTTGTTATAGGCTGTGCACAGAGTTCCAGTGTGCCATCTCTGTGTGTGTTTGTCTGTGCAAGTATGGGCAGTGCATTGAGTCACAGTGAGTTGTGTGTGTGTGTGTGTCCACATGTACTGTTTTAGGCTACTCTTTGTGTCACAGTAAGCCGTGTGTGTGTGTGCTGGTATAGACTGTGAACTGAGTCATCCCGTGTGTGTGTGTGTGTGCGTGCAGATATAGGCTATGCTTTGACTAATACTGAGCTCTGTGTCTGTCTCTGCTGGTATAGACAGTGAATTCAGTCACACTGATCAGTGTGCATGTGATTGGGCTGGTATAGTCTGAGGATTGAATCACATTTAGGTGTTTGTGTATGTGTGTGTCTGTTCAGTTGTTGGCTTGGCATTGAGTCACAGTGAGCCTTGTGTGTGTGTGTTTGTGCTGGTATAGGTGGTGTATTGAGTCACAGTGAGTTTTGTGTGTGTGTGTGTTTGCTCTTAGAGACTGTGGATTGATTCACAGTGAGCCATGTGTGTCTGTGTGCTTGCATGTGTCCTTTTATAAGCTGTGCATTGAGTCACAATGAGCAGTGTGGTTGTGTGTTTATGCATGCAGATATAGGCTGTGCATTTGAGTCACAGTGATCAGTTAGTGTCTGGGAGAGTTTGTTGGTATAGGCTGTACACAGTCCCAGTGAGCCGTCTCTGTGTATGTGTTTCTCTGCAGGTATGGACTGTGCATTGTGTTACTGTGAATAATGTGCGTCTGCATGTGTGTGTGTGTGTCAAAGTGTGCTGGTTTAGGCTGCACATTTTGTAACAGTGAGCCATGGGATTCTCTGTGTCACTCTATAGACTGCACATAGTGTCTGTGAGTGTGCATGCATGTGTGCTTGTATAGGCTATGCATAGATTCACACTGAGCTTTGTGTTTGGTTGTGCATGTTGTGCTGCTATATGTTTTGCATTGATTCACACTGAACTGTGTGTGTGTAAGTGTGCATATGTGTGAACATATAGGCTGGGTATTGAGTCACAATGATGTATGTGTGAGTGTCTGTGTTTGTGTAATGGCATAGGCCATGCACTGAGACACAGTGAGGTTTGTGTGTGAGTGTGTTTGTCTTTTCAGGTGTATGCTGGGCATTGAGTCACAGTGTGCCGTGAGTGTGTGTGCATGTGTGTGTGCATGTACTGGTATAGGATGTTCATTGAGTCACAGTGAAGTGTGTGTCTATGTGTCTGTGCTGTTGTAGGTGTGCATTGAGTCACAGTCAGGTGTGTGTTGTTAGAGACTGTGAATTGAGTCACACTGAGCTGTGTGTGTGTGTGTGTGTGTGCTTGCATAGGCTGTGCATTGAGTCACAGTGAGGTGTGTGTGTCTGTTCAGCTGTAGGCTGGGCATTGAGTCTCAGTTAGCTTTTTGTGTGTGTGTGCTGAGATACGCTATGCATTGAGTCACAGTGACATGTGTGTCAGTGTCTGTCTGTGTGTGTGCTAGTATAGCTTGTGTATTCAGACACAGTGAGGTTTGAGTGCGTGTACTGTTAGAGACGTAGGTTGAGTCTCAGTGAGCCGCATGTGTGTGTGTCTGCCTACATGTGTTCTGTTGTTAGCCGTGCACTGAGTCACATGGCTGTGTTTGTGTGTGTGTGTATGCTTGTTGATATAGGCTGTGCATTGAGTCACAGTGATCCATTAGTGTCTGTGAGGGTTTGTTGTTATAGGTTGTGCATAGGGTCCCAGTGAGCCAGTTGTGTGTGTGTGTCTGTGCAAATATGGACAGTGCATTGAGACACAGTGAGTCGTGTGTGTCTCTGGGTGTGTGTGTGTCCACATGTGCTGTTTTTGGTTGCGTCTTGTGTCCCAGTAAGCCCTGTGTGAGTGTGTGCTGGTATAGACAGTGAACTGAGTCACGGCCATGTGTGTGTGTGTGTGCATGCATATATAGGCTATGCATTGACTCACAGTGAGCTGTGTGTGTGTGTGTGCTGGTATAGGCTGTGAATTCAGTCACACTGATCTGTGTGCATGTGATTGGGCTGGTATAGTCTGAGCATTGAGTCACAGTGAGCTGTGTGTGTGAGTGTGTGTGTCTGTTCAGTTGTAGGTTTAGCATTGTGTCACAGTGAGTCTTGTGTGTGTGTGCTGACAGTTTGTTTACTGAGTCTTGGTGCGTTTTGCGTGTGTTTGTGTGGGGGGGGCTGTCAGAGACAATCGATTGATTCATAGTGAGCCATGTGTGTCTGTGGGCATGCATGTATGCTGTAATAAGCTTTGCACTTAGTCACAATGAAGAGTGTGTTTGTGTGTTTATGCATGCTGATAGAGGCTATGCATTGAGTCACAGTGATCCGTTAGTGTCAGTGAGGGTTTGTTGTTATAGGCTGTGCACAGGGTCCCAGTGAGCCATCTGTGTGTGTGTGTTTGTGCAAATATGCACAGTGCAGTGAGTCACAGTGAGTCGTGTGTGTCTCTGGTTGTGTGTGTGTCCACATGTGCTGTTTTGCATTGCGTGTTGTGTCACAGTAAGCCATATGTGAGTGTGTGCTGGTATAGGCAGTGAACTGAGTCACGGCCATGTGTGTGTGTGTGTGCATGCAGTTATAGGCTATGCATTGACTCACAGTGAGCTGTGTGTGTGTGTGTGCTGGTATAGGCTGTGAATTCAGTCACACTGATCTGTGTGCGTGTGAGGGTTCTGGTATAGTCTGAGCATTGAGTCACAGTGAGGTGTGTGTGTGAGTGTGTGTTTCTGTTCAGTGTTAGGTTTAGCATTGAGTCACAGTGAGTCTTGTGTGTGTGTGTGCTGATAGAGCTTGTGTATTGAGTCACAGTGTGGTGTGTGTCTGTTTGTGTGTGCGTGTGCTGTCAGAGACTGTCGATTGATTCACAGTGAGCCATGTGTGTCTGTGGGCATGCATGTATGCTGTAATAAGCTGTGCACTTAGTCACAATTAATAGTGTGTTTGTGTCTTTATGCATGCTGATAGAGGCTATGCATTGAGTCACAGTGATCCGTTAGTGTTTGTGAGGGTTTGTTGGAATAGTCTGTGCAAAGAGTCCCAGTGAGCCATCTCTGTGTATGTGTTTCTCTGCAGGGATGGACGGTGCATTGAGTCACAGTGAGTCATGTGCATCTGTGTGTGTGTCAAAGTGTGCTGCTTTAGGCTGTGTGTTGTGTCACAGTGAGCCATGTGTGTGTTGTGTTGGTATAGACTGTGAAATGAGTCACGGCCATGTTTGTCTGTTTGTGCAAGGAACCACGGGTTGTGCATTGATTCATAGTGAGCTGTGTATGTGTGTGTGCCGGTATAAGCCGTGAATTCAGTCACAGTGTGCTGTGTGTGAGCATGTGCGGTATAGTTTGAGCATTGAATCACAGTGTGGTTGTGAAATTCTTGTGTTGGTGTAAGATGTACACTGAGTTACAGTGAGCCGTGTGTGTCTGAGGAAGTGTGGGTATGTGTGTGCTTATAAGGTGGCACATTGAGTCACAGTGAGCCTTGTTTGTGTGTGAGCATGCATGTGTTGTGTTATTCGCTGTGCACTGAGTCATATGTCCGTGTTTTTGTGTGTGTATGCTTGGTGGTATAGGCTGTGCATTGTGTCACAGTGATCCATTAGTGTCTGTGAGGGTTTGTTAGTATAGGCTGTGCACAGAGTCCCAGTGAGCCATCTCTGTGTGTGTGTGTCTGTGCAAATAGGGACAGCTCATTGAGTCACAGCGAGTTATGTGTGTGTCTGTGTTCACGTGTGTTGTTTAGGCTGCTTGTTGTGTCACAGTAAGCCATCTGTGTGAGTGCTGGTATAGACTGTGAACTGAGTCATTCATATGTGTGTCTGTGTGTGTGCGTGCAGATATAGGTTATGCTTTGACTAATACTAAGCTGTGTGTGTGCGTGTGCTGATATAGGCAGTGAATTCCATCACACTGATCTGTGTGCATGTGAGTGTGCTTGTATAGTCTGAGGATTGAATCACAGTGAAGTGTGTGTGTGTGTCTGTTCAGTTGTCGGCTTGGCATTGAGTCACAGTGATCCTTGTGTGTGTGTGTGTGTGCTTGTATAGGTGGTGTATTGAATCACAGTGAGTTTTGTGTGTGTCTGTGTGCTGTTAGAGACTGTGGATTGATTCAAGGTGAGCCATATGTGTCTTGCATGCTTGTGTGCTGTTATAAGCTGTGCATTGAGTCACAATTAGCAGTGTGTTTGTGTGTTTATGCATGCAGATATAGGCTGTGCATTGAGTCACAGTGATCCGTTAGTGTCTGTGAGGGTTTGTTGGTATAGGCTGTGCACATTCCCAGTGAGCCGTCTCTGTGTATGTGTTTCCGTGCAGGTATGGACGGTGCATTGAGTCACAGTGAGTCGTGTGCATCTGTGTGTGTGTGTCAAAGTGTGCTTGTTTAGGCTGCGTGTTGTGTCACAGTGAGCCGTGTGTGTGGTGTGCTGGTATAGACTCTGAACTGAGTCACGGCCATGTGTGTGTGTTTGTGCATGAAAGTACAGGCTGTGCATTGATTCATAGTGAGCTGTTTATGTGTGTGTGATGGTATAGGCTGTCAATTCACTCACAGAGCTGTGTGTGAGCATGTGCTGGTATAGTTTGAGCATTGAGTCAGAGTGTGGTTGTGAGTTTCTTATGGCGGTACAAGATGTACACTGTATTACAGTGAGCCGTGAGAGTCTGTGGCTGTGTGTATGAGTGTGCATATATAGGCTGCACATTGAGTGACAGTGAGCTGTGAGTGTGGGTTTGATGCTTGTTTAGTCTATGAACTGAGTCACAGTGAACTATGTGTGTGTGTGTGTTTGTGTGTGTGTGTGTGTGCTGCTAGGTAATGTGCCTTGAGTCACAGTTAGCTCTGTGTGTGTTTTTGAATACCTCTGGGCAGGCATAGGCTGAGCATTGTGTCACAGTGAAGTGTGTGTGTGAATGTGCATGTGTGTGCAAGTATAGGCTGGGCATTGAATCACAGTGAGCTGTGTGTGTTTGTGTGTGTGCTGGTATAGGCTGCGCATTCAGTAACAGTGAGTCGTGTGTGTGTTTGAATGTTCTTGTAGAGGCTGCACATTGAATCACAGTGAGGTGTGTGATTGTATAGGCTGTGCCTTGATTCACATTGAACTGTGTGTGTGTCTGCTGTTATATGCTTTGCATTGCTTCACAGTGAACTGTGTGTGTGTGTGTTTGTGTGTGCCAGTACAGCCAGAGCATTCTTTCACAGTGAGGTGTGTGTGTTTGAGTGTGCATGTGTCTGCATGTAAAGGCTGGCAGTTAGTGACCATCTGTGGTGTGTGTTTGTGTAAGTTTCTGTACTGTTATAGGCTGTGCATTCATTCACAGTGAGGTGTGTGTGTGTGTGTCTGTCCAGGTGTAGGCTGGTTATTGAGTCACAGTGAGCCGTGTGTGTGTGTGTGCTTGTATACACTGTGAACTCAGTCATGGCCGTTTGTGTGTGTGTGTGTGTGTGTGTGTGTGTGTGTGTGTGTGTGGGCATGCTGGTATAGGTTTTGCATTGACACATAGTGAGCTGTGTGTGTGTGATGTTCTTGTCTAGGCCATGCATTGAGTCAGAGTGAGCTGTGTTCATGTGTGCGTTCTGGTATATTCTGACCATTGAGTCACAGTGTGGTGTGTGTGTGTGTGTGTTCTGGTATAAGATGAACATTGAGATACAGTGAGCCGTGTTTATGTGTGGCTGTGTGTGTGTGTGTGTGTGTGTCTGCTGGTAGAGGTTGCGCATTTTGTAACTGTGAGCCACGGGTTTCTGCGTGTCACTCTATAGACTGCACATAGTGTCTGTGTGTATGCATGCATGTGTGCCTGTATAGGCTATGCATTGATTCACATTGAGCTTTGTGTGTGGTTGTGCGTGCTGTGCAGCTATATGTTTTGCATTGATTCACACTGAGCTGTGTGTGTGTGAGCGTGCATATGTGTGAACATATAGGCTGGGTATTGAGTCACAATGAGGTGTGTGTGTGAGTGTCTGTCTTTGTGCACTGGCATAAGCCATGCACAGAGACACAGTGAGGTTTGTGTGTGAGTGTGTGTGTCTTTTCAGGTGAATGCTGGGCACTGAGTCACAGTAAGCCGTGAGTGTGTGTGCATGTGTGTGTGTGTGTATTGGTATAGGCTGTGCATTGAGTCACAGTGAGGTGTGTGTCTATGTGTCTGTGCTGTTGTAGGGATGCATTGAGTCACAGTGAGGTGTGTGTTGTTAGAGACTGTGAATTGAGTCACACTGAGCCTTGTGTGTGTGTGTGTGTGCTTGCATAGGCTGTGCATTGAGTCACAGTGAGGTCTGTGTGTCTGTTCAAGTGTAGGCTGGTCATTGAGTCTCAGTTAGCTTTGTGTGTGTGTGTGCTGAGATACGCTATGCATTGAGTCACAGTGACATGTGTGTCAGTGTCTGTGTGTGTGCTAGTATAGCTTGTGTATTCAGACACAGTGAGGTTTGAGTGTGTGTGCTGTTAGAGCCCTGGATTGAGTCTCAGTGAGCCACATGTGTGTGTGTCTGCCTGCATGTGTTCTGTTATAAGCTGTGCACTGAGTCACATGGCCGTTTTTAGGTGTGTATGTAGGCTTGTTGATATAGGCTATGCATTGAGTCATAGTGATCCGTTAATGTCTGTGAGTGTTTGTTGTTATAGACTGTGCACAGGGTCCCAGTGAGCCATCTGTGTGTGTGTCTGTGCAAATATGGACAGTTCTTTGAGTCACAGTGAATCGTGTGTGTCTCTGGTTGTGTGTGTGTCCATATGTGCTGTTTTTGGTTGTGTGTTGTGTCACAGTAAGCCGTGTGTGAGTGTGTGCTTGTATAGACAGTGAACTGAGTCACGGCCATGTGTCTGTGTGTGTGTGCATGCAGGTATAGGCTATGCATTGACTCATAGTGAGGTGTGTGTGTGTTTGTGCTCGTATAGGCTGTGAATTCAGTCACACTGATCTGTGTGCATGTGACTGTGCTGGTACAGTCTAAGCACTGAGTCACCGTGAGGTGTGTGTCTGAGTGTGTGTCTGATCAGTTGTAGGTTTAGCATTGAGTAACAGTGACCCTTGTGTGTGTGTGTGCTGATAGAGTTTGTGTATTGAGTCACAGTGGGTTTGTGAGTGTTTGTGTGTGTGTGTGCTGTCAGAGACTGTCGACTGATTCACAGTGAGCCATGTGTGTCTGTGGGCATGCATGTATGCTGTAATAAGGTGTGCATTTAGTTACAATGAACAGTGTGTTTGTGTGTTTATGCATGCTGATAGAGGCTATGCATTGAGTCACAGTGATCCATTAGTGCCTGTGAGGGTTTGTTGGAAAAGTCTGTGCAAAGAGTCCCAGTGAGCCATCTCTGTGTATGTGTTTCTCTGCAGGTATGGACGGTGCATTGAGTCACAGTGAGTCATGTGCATCTGTGTGTGTGTGTGTGTGTGTCAACGTGTGCTGCTTTAGGCTGTGTGTTGTGTCACAGTGAGCCCTGTGTGTGTTGTGTTGATATAGAGTGTGAAATGAGTCACGGCCATGTGTGTTTGTTTGTGCATGAAGCTACGGGCTGTGCATTGATTCATAGTGAGCTGTGTATATGTGTCCCGGTATAGGCTGGGAATTCAGTCACAGTGAGCTCTTTGTGTGAGCATGTGCTGGTATAGTTTGAGCATTGAGTCACAGTGTGCTTGTGAATTTCTTGTGCCTGTGTAAGATGTACACTGAGTTACAGTGAGCCTTGTGTGTCTGTGGCAGTGTGTGTATGTGTGTGCTTATATAGGTGGCACACTGAGTCACAGTGAGCCTTGTTTGTGTGTGTGCATGCATATGTTCTGTTATAGCTGTGCATTGAGTCACAATGAAAGTGTGTTTGTGTGTTTATGTATGCAGATATAGGCTGTGCATTTGTGTCACAGTGATCCGTTAGTGTCTGTGAGGGTTTGTTGGTATAGGCTTTGCACAGTCCCAGTGAGCTATCACTTTGTATGGGTTTATCTGCAGGTATGGACTGTGCATTAAGTCACTGTGAGTCTTGTGCATCTGTGTGTCTGTGTCAAAGTATGCTGGTTTAGGCAGTGTGTTGTGTCACAGTGAGCCATGTTTTTGTTGTTTTGGTATAGACTGTGAACTGAGTCACAGCCATATGTGTGATCTTGTGCATGAAGGTACCGGCTGTGCATTGATTCATAGTGTGCTGTGTATGTATGTTTGCCAGTATAGACAATCAATTCAGTCACAGTGAGCTGTTTGCATATGCTGTTATAGTTTGAGCATTGAGTCACAGTGTTGTTGTGAGTTTGTTTTGCTGGTACAAGATTTACACAGAGATAGAGTGAGCTGTGTCTGTCTGTGGCTCTGTGTGTATGTGTGTGCTTATATAGGTGGCACAGTGAGTTACAGTGAGCTTTCAGTGTGGGTGTGATGCTGCTATAGACTATGAACTGACTATGAGCCATGTGTTTGAGTGTGTGTGTGTGTGTGCTGTTAGGTAATGTGCATTGAGTCACAGTAGCTCTGTGTGTGTTTTTGAATACCTCTGGGCTGGCATAGGCTGAGAATTGAGTCACAGTGTGGTGTGTGTGTGAGTGTTCATGTGTGTGCAAGTATAGGGTGGGCATTGAAGCACAGTGAGCTGTGTGTGTTTGTGTGTGTGCTGATATAGGCTGCACATTCAGTTACAGTGAGCCGTGTGTGTATGTGAGTGTGCTTGTAGAAGCTGCACACTGATTAACAGTGAGGTGTGTATGAGTGTGTGTGTGTGCTGTTACATACTGGGCATTCAGTCACAGTTTGCTGTGTGTGTGTGCATGCATGTGTGTTTTTATAGGCTGTGCCTTGATACACATTGAACTGTGAGTGTGGGTGTGTGGGTGTCTGCTGGTATACGTTTTGCATTGTTTCACAATGAGCTGTGTGTGTGTGTGTGTGTGTGTGTTCTGGTATAAGATGTACATTGAGATACAGTGAACCGTGCATGTGTGTGGCTGTGTGTGTGTGTGTGCTGCCTGAGGCTGCGCATTGTGTAACACTGAGCCATGTGTTTCTGTGTGTCACTCTATAGGCTGTGCATTGAGTCTGTGTGTGTGCATGCATGTGTGCTTGTATAGGCTATGCATTGATTCACATTGAGATAGTGTGTGGTTGTGCATGTTGTGTGGCTATATGTTTTGCATTGATTCACTGTGAGCTGTGTGTGTGTAAGTGTGCATGTGTGTGAACATATATTCTGGACATTGAGTCACAGTGAGGTGTCTGTGTCTGTTCAGGTGTAGACTGGGCATTGAGTCTCAGCTTTGTATGTCTGTGTGTGTGTGCTGAGATAGGCTGTGCATTGAGTCACAGTGACATGTGTGTCAGTGTCTGTGTGAGTGTGTAATAGTATAGCTTGTGTATTCAGACACAGTGAGGTTTGAGTGTGAGTGTGTGTGTGCTGTTAGACACTGTGGATTGAGTATCAGTGAGCCATGTTTGTTTTTGTGTGTGTGCATGCATGTGTTCTGTTCTAAGCTGTGCACTGAGTCACATGGCCATATTTGTGTGTGTGTGTGTATGCTTGTTGATATAGGCTATGCATTGAGTCACAGTGATCCGTTAGTGTCTGTGAGGGTTTGTTGGTATAGGCTGTGCACAGGGTCCCAGTGAGCCATCTGTGTGTGTGTGTCTGTGCAAATATGGACAGTGCATTGAGTCACAGTGAGTCATGTGTGTCTCTGGGTGTGTGTGTGTCCACATGTGCTGTTTTCAGTTGCGTGTTGTGTCACAGTAAGCCATGTGTGAGTGTGTGCAGGTATAGACTGTGAACTGAGTCATGGCCATGTGTGTGTGTATGCATGCAGACATAGGCTATGCATTGACTCATAGTGAGCTGTTTATGTGTGTGTGATGATATAGGCTGTCAATTGAGTCACAGTGAGCTGTTTGCATGTGCATGTGCTGATATAGTTTGAGCATTGAGTCACAGTTTGGTTGTGAGTTTGTTTTGCCGGTACAAGATGTACACCGAGTTACAGTGAGCCTTGGGTGTCTGTGGATGTGTGTGTATGTGTGTGCCTATATAGGTGGTGCAGTGTGTCACAGTGAGCTGTGAATGTGGATGTGATGCTAGTATAGACTGTGAACTGAGTCACAGTGAACCATGTGTGTGTTTGTGTGTGTGTGTGTTTGTGTGTTTGCTTCAAGTTAATGTGCATTGAGTCACAGTGAGCTCTATTTGTGTTTGTGAATACCTCTGGGCTGGTATAGGCTGAGCATTGAGTCACAGTGAGGTGTTGTGTGAGTGTGCGTGTGTGTGGAAGTAGAGGCTGGGCATTGAATTACAGTGAGCTGTGTGTTTGTGTGTGTGTGCTGGTATAGGCTGCGCATTCAGTCACAGTGAGCCGTGTCTGTGTGTGAGTGTTCTTGTAGAGGCTGCACAATGAATCACAGTGAGGTGTGTGTGTGATTGTGTGTGTGTGTGCTGTTCCATTCTGTGCATTCTGTCACAGTTAGCCGTGTGTGTGTGTGCATTTGTGTGTGATTTTATAAGCTGTGCATTGATTCACATTGAACTGTGTGTGGGGGTGTGTGCTGGTGTATGCTTTGCATTGTTTCACAGTCAGCTGGGTGTATGTGTGTGTGTGTCTGTGTGTTGTGGTACAGGCTGAGCATTGTTCACAATGAAGTGTGTTTGTGTGAGTGCGCATGTGTCTGCATCTAAAGGCTGGCTATTAGTCACAGTGTGCCTTGTGTGTTTGTGTATGTTTATGTACTGGTATAGGCTGTGCATTTATTCACAGTGAGGTGTGTTTGTGTGTCTGTCCTGGCGTAGGCTGGTTATTGGGTGACAGTGAGCTGTGTGTGTGTGTGCTTCTAAAGTCTGTGAAATGAGTCATGGCCGTGTGTGTGTGTGTGAATGCTGGTATAGTTTTTGGATTGACACATAGTGAGCTACGTGTGTGTTTTGTGCTGGTATAGGCCATGCATTGAGTGTGAGTGAGCTCTTTTCATGTGTGCATGCTGGTATATTCTGAACACTGAGTCACAGTGTGGTGTGTGGCTGTGTATGTGTGTGTGTGTGTTTGGTCTGGTATAAGATGTACATTGAGATACAGTGAGCCGTGCATATGTGTGGCTGTGTGTGGGGGTGTGTGTGTGTGCTGCTAGAGGCTGCGCATTGTGTAACACTGAGCCATGGGTTTCTGTGTGTCACTCTATAGACTGTGCATTGTGTTTGTGTGTGTGTATGCATGTGTGCTTGTATAGGCTATGCATTGATTCACATTGAGTTAGTGTGTGGTTGTGCATGTTGTGCGGCTATATGTTTTGCCTTGATTCACTGTGAGCTGTGTGTGTGTGAGTGTGAATGTGTGTGAACATATAGGCTGGACATTTTGTCACAATGAGGTGTGTGTGTGAGTTTGTGTTTGTGTGCACTGGTATGGGCCATGCACTGAGACACAGGGATATTTGTGAGCGTCTTTTCAGGTTTATGCTGGGCATTGAGTCACAGTGAGCCATGTGTGTGTGTGAGTGTGTGTGAGTGTGCTGGTATAGGCTGTGCATTGTGTCAGTGAGGTGTGTGTCTGTGTGTCTGTTTTGGTGTCAGTGTGCATTGAATCACTGTGGGGTGTGTCTATGTGTGATGTTACAGACTGTGAAATGAGTCACAGTGAGCTTTGTTTGTGTGTGTGCATTCATGTGTTCTATTCTTAGCTGTGCACTGAGTCACATGACCGTATTTTTGTGTGTGTATGCTTGCTGATATAAGCTATGCATTGAGTCAAAGTCATCCGTTAGTGTCTGTGAGGGTTTGTTGTTATAGGCTGTGCACTGGGTCCCAGTGAGCCATCTGTGTGTGTGTGTCTGTGCAAATATGGACAGTGCATTGAGTCACAGTGAGATGTGTGTGTCTCTGTGTGTGTGTGTCCACATGTGCTGTTTTAGGCTACTTGTTGTGTCCCTGTAAGCCGTGTGTGTGTGTGCTGGTATAGACTGTGAATTGAGTCACGGCATGTGTGTGTGTGTGTGTGTGCATGCAGATATAGGCTATGCATTGACAAATAAGGAGCTGGGTGTGTGTGTGTGTGTGCTGGTATAAGCAGTGAATTCGGTCACACTGATCTGTGTGCCTGTCAGTGTGCTGGTATAGTCTGAGCATTGACTCACAGTGAGGTGTGTGTGTGAGTGCGTGTGTCTGTTCAGTTGCAGGGTTAGCATTGAGTCACAGTGAGTGTTGTGTGTGTGTGTGCTGATAGAGTTTGTGTATTGAGTCACGGTGCGGTTTGAGTGTGTTTGTGTTTGTGTGTGCTGTCAGAGACTATTGATTGATTCACAGTGTGCCATGTGTGTCTGTGGGCATGCATGTATGCTGTAATAAGCTGTGCACTTAGTCACAATGAACAGTGTGTTTGTGTGTTTATGCATGCTGATAGAGGCTATGCATTGAGTCACAGTGATCCGTTAGTGTCTGTGAGGGTTTGTTGGTATAGGCTGTGCACAGAGTCCCAGTGAGCGAACTCTGTGAGTGTGTGTCTGTGCAAATATGGACAGTGCATTGAGTCACAGTGAGTTGTGTGTGTGTGTGTGTGTGTCCACATGTGCTGTTTTAGGCTGCTTGTTGTGTCACAGTAAGCCGTGTGTTTCTGTGCTGGTATAGACTGTGAAATGAGTCACGGCCATGTGTGTTTGTTTGTGCATGAAGCTACGGGCTGTGCATTGATTCATAGTAAGCTGTGTATATGTGTGTGCCGGTACAGGCCGTGAATTCAGTCACAGTGAGCTGTGTGTGTGAGCATGTGGTGGTAGAATTTGAGCATTGAGTCACATTGTGGTTGTGAATTTCTTGTGCCGGTGTAAGATGTACACTGAGTTACCGTGCGCCGTGTGTGTCTGTGGCAGTGTGTGTATGTGTGTGCTTATATAGATGGCACATTGAGTCACAGTGAGCCTCGTTTGTGTGTGTGCATGCATGTGTTTTGTTATTCGCCATGCACTGAGTCACATGGCCGTGTTTTTGGGTGTGTATGCTTGGTGGCATAGGCTGTGCATTGCATTACAGTGATCCATTAGTGTCTGTGAGGGTTTGTTGGTATAGGCTGGGCACAGAGTCCCAGAGAGCCATCTCTGTGTGTGTGTGTCTGTGCCAATATGCACAGTGCATTGAGTCACAGTGAGTTGTGTGTGTGTGTGCTGGTATAGACTGTGAACTGAGACATCCCATGTGTGGGTGTGTGTGTGTGTGTGCATGCAGATATAGGTTATGCTTTGACTAATACTGAGCTGTGCACTGAGTCACATGGCCGTGTTTGGGTGTGTGTGTATGCTTGTTGATATAGGCTATGCATTGAGTCACAGTGATCCCTTAGTGTCTGTGAGGGTTTGTTGTTATAGGCTGTGCACAGGGTCCCAGTGAGCCATCTGTGTGTGTGTGTCTGTGCAAATATGGACAGTGCATTGAGTCACAGTGAGTCATGTGTGTCTCTGGTTGTCTGTGTGTCCACATGTGCTCTTTTTAGTTGTAGTTGTGTCACACTAAGTCCTATGTGAGTGTGTGCTGGTATATGCAGTGAACTGAGTCACGGCCATGTGTGTGTGTGTGTGCGTGCAGATATAGGCTATGCATTGACTCATGGTGAGCTGTGTGTGTTTGTGTGCTGGTATAGGCTGTGATTTCGGTCAAACTGAACTGTGTGCCTGTCAGTGTGCTTGTATAATCTGAGGATTGAATCACAGTGAGGTGTGTGTGTGTGTGTTTGTCTGTTCAGTTGTCGGCTTGGCATTGAGTCACAGGGAGCCTTTGTGTGTGTGTGTGCTGGTATAAGTGGTGTATTGAGTCACAGTGAGTTTTGTGTGTCTCTGTGTGTGCTCTTAGAGACTGTGGATTGATTCACAGTGAGCCATATGTGTCTGTGTGCTTGCATGTGTGCTGTTATAAGCTGTGCATTCAGTCACAATGAGCAGTGTGTTTGTGTGTTTATGCATGCAGATATAGGCTGTGCATTGAGTCACAGTGATCCGTTAGTGTCTGTGAGGGTTTGTTGGTATAGGCTGTGCACATTCTCAGTGAGCCGTCTCTGTGTATGTGTTTCTGTGCAGGTATGGACTGCCAATTGTGTCACTGTGTGTTCTGTGCATCTGTGTGTGTGTGTCAACGTGTGCTGGTTTAGGCTGTGTGTTGTGTCACAGTGAGCCATGTGTGTGTTGTGTTGGTATAGACTGTGAACTGAGTCTCGGCCATGTGTGTGTGTTTGTGCATGAAGGTACAGGCTGTGAATCCATTCACAGTGAAGTGTGTGTGTGTGTCTGTGCAGGTGCACGCTGGTTATTGTGTCACAGTGAGCCGTGTATGTGTGTGTGTGCTTGTACACACTGTGAACTGAGTCATGGCCGTGTGTGTGTGTGTGTGTGTGGGCATGCTGGTATAGGTTTTGCATTTACACATAGTGAGCTGTGTGTGTGTG
Source organism: Grampus griseus (assembly GCF_964374135.1). NCBI lineage: Eukaryota > Metazoa > Chordata > Mammalia > Artiodactyla > Delphinidae > Grampus > Grampus griseus. The sequence goes on along the minus strand of NC_139016.1, from coordinate 12,254,125 downwards.
TTTTTCTGGTATAGGCCATGCATTGAGTCAGAGTGAGCTGTTTTCACGTGTGTGTTCTGGTATATTCTGACCACTGAGTCACAGTGTGGTGTGTGTGTGTGTGTTCTGGAATAAGATGAACATTGGGATACAGTGAGCCGTGTTTATGTGTGGCTGTGTGTGTGGGTGTGTGTGTGTCTGCTGGTAGAGGCTGCACATTTTGTAACAGTGAGCCATGCGTTTCTGTGTGTCACTCTATAGACTGCACATAGTGTCTGTGTGTGTGCATGCATGTGTGCTTGTATAGGCTATGCATTGATTCACATTGAGTTTTGTGTGTGGTTGTGCATGTTGTGCTGCTCTATGTTTTGCATTGATTCACACTGAGCTGTGTGTGTGTGAGTGTGCATATGTGTGAACATATAGGCTGGGTATTGAGTCACAATGAGGTGTGTGTGTGAATGTCTGTGTTTGGGCACTGGCATAGGCCATGCACTAAGACACAGTGAGGTTTGTGTGTGAGTGTGTGTGTCTTTTCAGGTGTATGCTGGACATTGAATCACAGTGAGCCATGAGTGTGTGTGCATGTGTGTGTGTGTGTACTATTATAGGCTATGCATTGAGTCACAGTAAGTTGTGTGTCTGTGTGTCTGTGCTGTTGTAGGTGTACATTGAGTCACAGTGAGGTGTGTGTTGTTAGAGACTGTGAATTCAGTGACACTGAGCCTTGTGTGTGTGTGTGTGCTTGCATAGGCTGTGCATTGAGTCACAGTGAGATATGAGTGTCTGTTCAGGTGTAGGCTGGATATTGAGTCTCAGTTAGCTTTGTGTCTGTGAGTGCTGAGATACGTTATGCATTGAGTTACAGTGACTAGTGTGTCAGTGTCTGTCTGTTTGTGTGCTAGTATAACTTGTGTATTCAGACACAGTGAGGTTTGAGTGTGTGTGCTGTTAGACACGTGGATTGAGTCTCAGTGGGCCTCATGTGTGTGTGTCTGCCTGCATGTGTTCTGTTATAAGCTGTGCACTGATCACATGGCCGTGTTTGGGTGTGTGTGTATGCTTGTTGATATAGGCTGTGCATTGAGTCACAGTGATCCGTTAGTGTCTGTGAGGGTTTGTTGTTATAGGCTGTGCACAGAGTCCCAGTGTGCCATCTCTGTGTGTGTTTGTCTGTGCAAATATGGACAGTGCATTGAGTCACAGTGAGTTGTGTGTGTGTGTGTGTCCACATGTGCTGTTTTAGGCTGCTTGTTGTGTCACAGTAAGCCGTGTGTGTGTGTGCTGGTATAGACTGTGAACTGAGTCATCCCGTGTGTGTGTGTGTGTGCGTGCAGATATAGGCTATGCTTTGACTAATACTGAGCTCTGTGTGTGTCTGTGCTGGTATAGGCAGTGAATTCAGTCACACTGATCTGTGTGCATGTGAGTGTGCTTGTATAGTCTGAGTATTGAATCACATTTAGGTGTTTGTGTATGTGTGTGTCTGTTCAGTTGTTGGCTTGACATTGAGTCACAGTGAGCCTTGTGTGTGTGTGTTTGTGCTGGTATAGGTGGTGTATTGAGTCACAGTGAGTTTTGTGTGTGTGTGTGTGCTCTTAGAGACTGTGGATTGATTCACAGTGAGCCATGTGTGTCTGTTTGCTTGCATGTGTCCTTTTATAAACTGTGCATTGAGTCACAATGAGCAGTGTGTTTGTGTGTTTATGCATGCAGATATAGGCTGTGCATTGATTCACAGTGATCAGTTAGTGTCTGGGAGAGTTTGTTGGTATAGGCTGTACACAGTCCCAGTGAGCCGTCTCTGTGTATGTGTTTCTCTGCAGGTATGGACTGTGCATTGTGTTACTGTGAATCATGTGCGTCTGCGTGTGTGTGTGTGTGTCAAAGTGTGCTGGTTTAGGCTGCACATTTTGTAACAGTGAGCCATGGGATTCTGTGTGTCAATCTATAGACTGCACATAGTATCTGTGAGTGTGCATGCATGTGTGCTTGTATAGGCTATGCATAGATTCACACTGAGCTTTGTGTTTGGTTGTGTATGTTGTGCCGCTATATGTTTTGCATTGATTCACACTGAGCTGTGTGTGTGTGAGTGTGCATATGTGTGAACATATAGACTGGGTATTAAGTCACATTGAGATATGTGTGAGTGTCTGTGTTTGTGTACTGGCATAGGCCATGCACTGAGACAGTGAGGTTTGTGTGTGAGTGTGTTTGTCTTTTCAGGTGTATGCTGGGCATTGAGTCACAGTGTGCCGTGAGTGTGTGTGCATGTGTGTGTGCGTGTACTGGTATAGGCTGTTCATTGAGTCACAGTGAGGTGTGTGTCTATGTGTCTGTGCTGTTGTAGGTGTGCATTGAGTCACAGTCAAGTGTGTGTTCTTAGAGACTGTGAATTGAGTCACACTGAGCTGTGCATGTGTGTGTGTGTGTGTGTGCTTGCATAGGCTGTGCATTGAGTCACAGTGAGGTGTGTGTCTGTTCAGGTGTAGGCTGGGCATTGAGTCTCAGTTAGCTTTCTTTGTGTGTGTGCAGAGATACGCTATGCATTGATTCACAGTGCTATGTGTGTCAGGGTCTGTCTGTGTGTGTGCTAGTATAGCTTGTGTATTCAGACACAGTGAGGTTTGAGTGTGTGTGCTGTTAGAGACGTGGGTTGAGTTTCAGTGAGCCGCATGTGTGTGTGTCTGCCTGCACGTGTTCTGTTATAAGCTGTGCACTGAGTCACATGGCCGTGTTTGGATGTGTGTGTATGCTTGTTGATATAGGCTATGCATTGAGTCACAGTGATCCATTAGTGTCTGTGAGGGCTTGTTGTTATAGGCTGTGCACAGGGTCCCAGTGAGCCATCTGTGTGTGTGTGTCTGTGCAAATATGGACAGTGCATTGAGTCACAGTGAGTCATGTGTGTCTCTGGTGTGTGTGTGTCCACATGTGCTCTTTTTGGTTGTGGTTGTGTCACACTAAGTCCTGTATGAGTGTGTGCTGGTATAGGCAGTGATCTGAGTCACGACCATGTGTGTGTGTGTGTGCGTGCAGATATAGGCTATGCATTGACTCATAGTGAGCTGTGTGTGTTTGTGTGCTGGTATAGGCTGTGAATTGGGTCAAACAGATCTGTGTGCCTGTCAGTGTGCTGGTATAGTCTGAGCATTGACTCACAGTGAGGTGTGTGTGTGAGTGCGTGTGTCTGTTCAGTTGCAGGTTTAGCATTGAGTCACAGTGAGCTTTCTGTGTGTGTGTGGTGATAGAGTTTGTGTATTGAGTCACGGTGCGGTTTGAGTGTGTTTGTGTGTGTGTGTGCTGTCAGAGACTGTTGATTGATTCACAGTGTGCCATGTGTGTCTGTGGGCATGCATGTATGCTGTAATAAGCTGGGCACTTAGTCACAATGAACAGTGTGTTTTGTGTGTTTATGCATGCTGATAGAGGCTATGCATTGAGTCACAGTGATCCGTTAGTGTCTGTGAGGGTTTGTTGGTATAGGCTGTGCACAGAGTCCCAGTGAGCGAACACTGTGTGTCTGTGTCTGTGCAAATATGGACAGTGCATTGAGTCACAAAGAGTTGTGTGTGTGTGTGTCCACATGTGCTGTTTTAGGCTGCTTGTTGTGTCACAGTAAGCCATGTGTGTGTGTGCTGGTATAGACTGTGAACTGAGATATCCCATGTGTGTGTTTGTGTGTGTGCATGCAGATATAGGTTATGCGTGACTAATACTGAGCTGTGTGTGTTTTTGTGCTGGTATAGGCAGTGAATTCAGTCACACTGATCTGTGTGCATGTGAGTGTGCTGGTATAGTCTGAGGATTGAATCACAGTGAGGTGTGTGTGTGTGTGTTCAGTTGCTGGCTTGACATTGAGTCACATTGAGCCTTGTGTGTGTGTGTGTGTGTGCTGGTATAGGTGGTGTATTGAGTCACAGTGAGTTTTGTGTATGTCTGTGTGTGCTGTTAGAGACTGCATTGATTCACAGTGAGCCATATGTGTCCGTGTGCATGTATGTGTGCTGTTATAAACTGTGCATTGAGTCACAATGAGCAGTGTGTTTGTGTGTTTATGCATGCAGATATAGGCTGTGCATTGAGTCACAGAGATCCATTAGTGTCTGTGAGGGTTTGTTGGTATAGGCTGTGCACATTCCCAGTGAGCCGTGTCTGTGTCTGTGTTTCTCTGCAGGTATGCACTGTGCATTGAGTCACTGTGTGTTGTGTGCATCTGTGTGTGTGTGTCAAAGTGTGCTTGTTTAGGCTGTGTGTTGTGTCACAGTGAGCCATGTGTGTGTTGTGTTGGTATAGACTGTGAACTGAGTCTTGGCCATGTGTGTATGTTTGTGCATGAAGGTACAGGCTGTGCATCCATTCACAGTGAAGTGTGTGTGTAGGTCTGTGCAGGTGTATGCTGGTTATTAAGTCACAGTGAGCCGTGTGTGTGTGTGTGCTTGAATACACTGTGAACTGAGTCATGGCCGTTTGTGCATGTGTGTGTGGGGGGGCATGCTGGTATAGGTTTTGCATTGACACATAGTGAGCTGTGTGTGTGATTTGTGCTGGTATAGGCCAAGCATTGAGTCAGAGTGCACTGTTTTCATGTTTGCGTTCTGGTATATTCTGACCATTGAGTCACAGTGTGGTGTGTGTGTGTGTGTGTTCTGGAATAATATGAACATTGAGATACAGTGAGCCGTGTTTATGTGTGGCTGTGTGTGGCTGTGTGTGTGTGTGTCTGCTGGTAGAGGTTGCGCATTTTGTAACAGTGAGCCATGGGTTTCTGCGTGTCACTCTATAGACTGCACATAGTGTCTGTGTGTGCGTGCCTGTGTGATTGTATAGGCTATGCATTGATTCACATTGAGCTTTGTGTGTGGTTGTGCGTGTTGTGCTGTTATATCTTTTGCATTGATTCACAATGAGCTGTGTGTGTGTGAGCGTGCATATGTGTGAACATATAGGCTGGGTATTGAGTCACAATGAGGTGTGTGTGTGAGTGTCTGTCTTTGTGCACTGGCATAGGCCATGCAGTGAGACACAGTGAGGTTTGTGTATGAGTGTGTGTGTCTTTTCAGGTGTATGCTGGGCATTGAGTCACAGTGTGCCATGAGTGTGTGTGCATGTGTGTTGGTGTGTACTGGTATAAGCTGTGCATTGAGTCACAGTGAGGTGTGTGTCTATGTGTCTGTGCTGTTGTAGGTGTGCATTGGGTCACAGTGAGGTGTGTGTTGTTAGAGACTGTGAATTGACTCACACTGAGCCTTGTGTGTGTGTGTGTGTTTGTGTGTGTGCGTGCACTTGCATAGGCTGTGCATTGAGTCACAGTGAGGTGTGTGTGTCTGTTCAGGTGTAGGCTGGGCATTGAGTCTCTGTTATCTTTGTGTGTGTGAGTGCTGAGATACGTTATGCATTGAGTCACAGTGACATGTGTGTCAGTGTCTGTCTGTGTGTGTGCTAGTATAGCTTGTGTATTCAGACACAGTGAGGTTTGAGTGCGTGTACTGTTACAGACGTGGGTTGAGTCTCAGTGAGCCGCATGTGTGTGTGTCTGCCTGCATGTGTTCTGTTATAAGCTGTGCACTGAGTCACATGGCCGTTTTTAGGTGTGTATGTAGGCTTGTTGATATAGGCTATGCATTGAGTCATAGTGATCCGTTAATGTCTGTGAGTGTTTGTTGTTATAGACTGTGCACAGGGTCCCAGTGAGCCATCTGTGTGTGTGTCTGTGCAAATATGGACAGTTCTTTGAGTCACAGTGAATCGTGTGTGTCTCTGGTTGTGTGTGTGTCCACATGTGCTGTTTTTGGTTGTGTGTTGTGTCACAGTAAGCCGTGTGTGAGTGTGTGCTTGTATAGACAGTGAACTGAGTCACGGCCATGTGTCTGTGTGTGTGTGCATGCAGGTATAGGCTATGCATTGACTCATAGTGAGGTGTGTGTGTGTTTGTGCTCGTATAGGCTGTGAATTCAGTCACACTGATCTGTGTGCATGTGACTGTGCTGGTACAGTCTAAGCACTGAGTCACCGTGAGGTGTGTGTCTGAGTGTGTGTCTGATCAGTTGTAGGTTTAGCATTGAGTAACAGTGACCCTTGTGTGTGTGTGTGCTGATAGAGTTTGTGTATTGAGTCACAGTGGGTTTGTGAGTGTTTGTGTGTGTGTGTGCTGTCAGAGACTGTCGACTGATTCACAGTGAGCCATGTGTGTCTGTGGGCATGCATGTATGCTGTAATAAGGTGTGCATTTAGTTACAATGAACAGTGTGTTTGTGTGTTTATGCATGCTGATAGAGGCTATGCATTGAGTCACAGTGATCCATTAGTGCCTGTGAGGGTTTGTTGGAAAAGTCTGTGCAAAGAGTCCCAGTGAGCCATCTCTGTGTATGTGTTTCTCTGCAGGTATGGACGGTGCATTGAGTCACAGTGAGTCATGTGCATCTGTGTGTGTGTGTGTGTGTGTCAACGTGTGCTGCTTTAGGCTGTGTGTTGTGTCACAGTGAGCCCTGTGTGTGTTGTGTTGATATAGAGTGTGAAATGAGTCACGGCCATGTGTGTTTGTTTGTGCATGAAGCTACGGGCTGTGCATTGATTCATAGTGAGCTGTGTATATGTGTCCCGGTATAGGCTGGGAATTCAGTCACAGTGAGCTCTTTGTGTGAGCATGTGCTGGTATAGTTTGAGCATTGAGTCACAGTGTGCTTGTGAATTTCTTGTGCCTGTGTAAGATGTACACTGAGTTACAGTGAGCCTTGTGTGTCTGTGGCAGTGTGTGTATGTGTGTGCTTATATAGGTGGCACACTGAGTCACAGTGAGCCTTGTTTGTGTGTGTGCATGCATATGTTCTGTTATAGCTGTGCATTGAGTCACAATGAAAGTGTGTTTGTGTGTTTATGTATGCAGATATAGGCTGTGCATTTGTGTCACAGTGATCCGTTAGTGTCTGTGAGGGTTTGTTGGTATAGGCTTTGCACAGTCCCAGTGAGCTATCACTTTGTATGGGTTTATCTGCAGGTATGGACTGTGCATTAAGTCACTGTGAGTCTTGTGCATCTGTGTGTCTGTGTCAAAGTATGCTGGTTTAGGCAGTGTGTTGTGTCACAGTGAGCCATGTTTTTGTTGTTTTGGTATAGACTGTGAACTGAGTCACAGCCATATGTGTGATCTTGTGCATGAAGGTACCGGCTGTGCATTGATTCATAGTGTGCTGTGTATGTATGTTTGCCAGTATAGACAATCAATTCAGTCACAGTGAGCTGTTTGCATATGCTGTTATAGTTTGAGCATTGAGTCACAGTGTTGTTGTGAGTTTGTTTTGCTGGTACAAGATTTACACAGAGATAGAGTGAGCTGTGTCTGTCTGTGGCTCTGTGTGTATGTGTGTGCTTATATAGGTGGCACAGTGAGTTACAGTGAGCTTTCAGTGTGGGTGTGATGCTGCTATAGACTATGAACTGACTATGAGCCATGTGTTTGAGTGTGTGTGTGTGTGTGCTGTTAGGTAATGTGCATTGAGTCACAGTAGCTCTGTGTGTGTTTTTGAATACCTCTGGGCTGGCATAGGCTGAGAATTGAGTCACAGTGTGGTGTGTGTGTGAGTGTTCATGTGTGTGCAAGTATAGGGTGGGCATTGAAGCACAGTGAGCTGTGTGTGTTTGTGTGTGTGCTGATATAGGCTGCACATTCAGTTACAGTGAGCCGTGTGTGTATGTGAGTGTGCTTGTAGAAGCTGCACACTGATTAACAGTGAGGTGTGTATGAGTGTGTGTGTGTGCTGTTACATACTGGGCATTCAGTCACAGTTTGCTGTGTGTGTGTGCATGCATGTGTGTTTTTATAGGCTGTGCCTTGATACACATTGAACTGTGAGTGTGGGTGTGTGGGTGTCTGCTGGTATACGTTTTGCATTGTTTCACAATGAGCTGTGTGTGTGTGTGTGTGTGTGTGTTCTGGTATAAGATGTACATTGAGATACAGTGAACCGTGCATGTGTGTGGCTGTGTGTGTGTGTGTGCTGCCTGAGGCTGCGCATTGTGTAACACTGAGCCATGTGTTTCTGTGTGTCACTCTATAGGCTGTGCATTGAGTCTGTGTGTGTGCATGCATGTGTGCTTGTATAGGCTATGCATTGATTCACATTGAGATAGTGTGTGGTTGTGCATGTTGTGTGGCTATATGTTTTGCATTGATTCACTGTGAGCTGTGTGTGTGTAAGTGTGCATGTGTGTGAACATATATTCTGGACATTGAGTCACAGTGAGGTGTCTGTGTCTGTTCAGGTGTAGACTGGGCATTGAGTCTCAGCTTTGTATGTCTGTGTGTGTGTGCTGAGATAGGCTGTGCATTGAGTCACAGTGACATGTGTGTCAGTGTCTGTGTGAGTGTGTAATAGTATAGCTTGTGTATTCAGACACAGTGAGGTTTGAGTGTGAGTGTGTGTGTGCTGTTAGACACTGTGGATTGAGTATCAGTGAGCCATGTTTGTTTTTGTGTGTGTGCATGCATGTGTTCTGTTCTAAGCTGTGCACTGAGTCACATGGCCATATTTGTGTGTGTGTGTGTATGCTTGTTGATATAGGCTATGCATTGAGTCACAGTGATCCGTTAGTGTCTGTGAGGGTTTGTTGGTATAGGCTGTGCACAGGGTCCCAGTGAGCCATCTGTGTGTGTGTGTCTGTGCAAATATGGACAGTGCATTGAGTCACAGTGAGTCATGTGTGTCTCTGGGTGTGTGTGTGTCCACATGTGCTGTTTTCAGTTGCGTGTTGTGTCACAGTAAGCCATGTGTGAGTGTGTGCAGGTATAGACTGTGAACTGAGTCATGGCCATGTGTGTGTGTATGCATGCAGACATAGGCTATGCATTGACTCATAGTGAGCTGTTTATGTGTGTGTGATGATATAGGCTGTCAATTGAGTCACAGTGAGCTGTTTGCATGTGCATGTGCTGATATAGTTTGAGCATTGAGTCACAGTTTGGTTGTGAGTTTGTTTTGCCGGTACAAGATGTACACCGAGTTACAGTGAGCCTTGGGTGTCTGTGGATGTGTGTGTATGTGTGTGCCTATATAGGTGGTGCAGTGTGTCACAGTGAGCTGTGAATGTGGATGTGATGCTAGTATAGACTGTGAACTGAGTCACAGTGAACCATGTGTGTGTTTGTGTGTGTGTGTGTTTGTGTGTTTGCTTCAAGTTAATGTGCATTGAGTCACAGTGAGCTCTATTTGTGTTTGTGAATACCTCTGGGCTGGTATAGGCTGAGCATTGAGTCACAGTGAGGTGTTGTGTGAGTGTGCGTGTGTGTGGAAGTAGAGGCTGGGCATTGAATTACAGTGAGCTGTGTGTTTGTGTGTGTGTGCTGGTATAGGCTGCGCATTCAGTCACAGTGAGCCGTGTCTGTGTGTGAGTGTTCTTGTAGAGGCTGCACAATGAATCACAGTGAGGTGTGTGTGTGATTGTGTGTGTGTGTGCTGTTCCATTCTGTGCATTCTGTCACAGTTAGCCGTGTGTGTGTGTGCATTTGTGTGTGATTTTATAAGCTGTGCATTGATTCACATTGAACTGTGTGTGGGGGTGTGTGCTGGTGTATGCTTTGCATTGTTTCACAGTCAGCTGGGTGTATGTGTGTGTGTGTCTGTGTGTTGTGGTACAGGCTGAGCATTGTTCACAATGAAGTGTGTTTGTGTGAGTGCGCATGTGTCTGCATCTAAAGGCTGGCTATTAGTCACAGTGTGCCTTGTGTGTTTGTGTATGTTTATGTACTGGTATAGGCTGTGCATTTATTCACAGTGAGGTGTGTTTGTGTGTCTGTCCTGGCGTAGGCTGGTTATTGGGTGACAGTGAGCTGTGTGTGTGTGTGCTTCTAAAGTCTGTGAAATGAGTCATGGCCGTGTGTGTGTGTGTGAATGCTGGTATAGTTTTTGGATTGACACATAGTGAGCTACGTGTGTGTTTTGTGCTGGTATAGGCCATGCATTGAGTGTGAGTGAGCTCTTTTCATGTGTGCATGCTGGTATATTCTGAACACTGAGTCACAGTGTGGTGTGTGGCTGTGTATGTGTGTGTGTGTGTTTGGTCTGGTATAAGATGTACATTGAGATACAGTGAGCCGTGCATATGTGTGGCTGTGTGTGGGGGTGTGTGTGTGTGCTGCTAGAGGCTGCGCATTGTGTAACACTGAGCCATGGGTTTCTGTGTGTCACTCTATAGACTGTGCATTGTGTTTGTGTGTGTGTATGCATGTGTGCTTGTATAGGCTATGCATTGATTCACATTGAGTTAGTGTGTGGTTGTGCATGTTGTGCGGCTATATGTTTTGCCTTGATTCACTGTGAGCTGTGTGTGTGTGAGTGTGAATGTGTGTGAACATATAGGCTGGACATTTTGTCACAATGAGGTGTGTGTGTGAGTTTGTGTTTGTGTGCACTGGTATGGGCCATGCACTGAGACACAGGGATATTTGTGAGCGTCTTTTCAGGTTTATGCTGGGCATTGAGTCACAGTGAGCCATGTGTGTGTGTGAGTGTGTGTGAGTGTGCTGGTATAGGCTGTGCATTGTGTCAGTGAGGTGTGTGTCTGTGTGTCTGTTTTGGTGTCAGTGTGCATTGAATCACTGTGGGGTGTGTCTATGTGTGATGTTACAGACTGTGAAATGAGTCACAGTGAGCTTTGTTTGTGTGTGTGCATTCATGTGTTCTATTCTTAGCTGTGCACTGAGTCACATGACCGTATTTTTGTGTGTGTATGCTTGCTGATATAAGCTATGCATTGAGTCAAAGTCATCCGTTAGTGTCTGTGAGGGTTTGTTGTTATAGGCTGTGCACTGGGTCCCAGTGAGCCATCTGTGTGTGTGTGTCTGTGCAAATATGGACAGTGCATTGAGTCACAGTGAGATGTGTGTGTCTCTGTGTGTGTGTGTCCACATGTGCTGTTTTAGGCTACTTGTTGTGTCCCTGTAAGCCGTGTGTGTGTGTGCTGGTATAGACTGTGAATTGAGTCACGGCATGTGTGTGTGTGTGTGTGTGCATGCAGATATAGGCTATGCATTGACAAATAAGGAGCTGGGTGTGTGTGTGTGTGTGCTGGTATAAGCAGTGAATTCGGTCACACTGATCTGTGTGCCTGTCAGTGTGCTGGTATAGTCTGAGCATTGACTCACAGTGAGGTGTGTGTGTGAGTGCGTGTGTCTGTTCAGTTGCAGGGTTAGCATTGAGTCACAGTGAGTGTTGTGTGTGTGTGTGCTGATAGAGTTTGTGTATTGAGTCACGGTGCGGTTTGAGTGTGTTTGTGTTTGTGTGTGCTGTCAGAGACTATTGATTGATTCACAGTGTGCCATGTGTGTCTGTGGGCATGCATGTATGCTGTAATAAGCTGTGCACTTAGTCACAATGAACAGTGTGTTTGTGTGTTTATGCATGCTGATAGAGGCTATGCATTGAGTCACAGTGATCCGTTAGTGTCTGTGAGGGTTTGTTGGTATAGGCTGTGCACAGAGTCCCAGTGAGCGAACTCTGTGAGTGTGTGTCTGTGCAAATATGGACAGTGCATTGAGTCACAGTGAGTTGTGTGTGTGTGTGTGTGTGTCCACATGTGCTGTTTTAGGCTGCTTGTTGTGTCACAGTAAGCCGTGTGTTTCTGTGCTGGTATAGACTGTGAAATGAGTCACGGCCATGTGTGTTTGTTTGTGCATGAAGCTACGGGCTGTGCATTGATTCATAGTAAGCTGTGTATATGTGTGTGCCGGTACAGGCCGTGAATTCAGTCACAGTGAGCTGTGTGTGTGAGCATGTGGTGGTAGAATTTGAGCATTGAGTCACATTGTGGTTGTGAATTTCTTGTGCCGGTGTAAGATGTACACTGAGTTACCGTGCGCCGTGTGTGTCTGTGGCAGTGTGTGTATGTGTGTGCTTATATAGATGGCACATTGAGTCACAGTGAGCCTCGTTTGTGTGTGTGCATGCATGTGTTTTGTTATTCGCCATGCACTGAGTCACATGGCCGTGTTTTTGGGTGTGTATGCTTGGTGGCATAGGCTGTGCATTGCATTACAGTGATCCATTAGTGTCTGTGAGGGTTTGTTGGTATAGGCTGGGCACAGAGTCCCAGAGAGCCATCTCTGTGTGTGTGTGTCTGTGCCAATATGCACAGTGCATTGAGTCACAGTGAGTTGTGTGTGTGTGTGCTGGTATAGACTGTGAACTGAGACATCCCATGTGTGGGTGTGTGTGTGTGTGTGCATGCAGATATAGGTTATGCTTTGACTAATACTGAGCTGTGCACTGAGTCACATGGCCGTGTTTGGGTGTGTGTGTATGCTTGTTGATATAGGCTATGCATTGAGTCACAGTGATCCCTTAGTGTCTGTGAGGGTTTGTTGTTATAGGCTGTGCACAGGGTCCCAGTGAGCCATCTGTGTGTGTGTGTCTGTGCAAATATGGACAGTGCATTGAGTCACAGTGAGTCATGTGTGTCTCTGGTTGTCTGTGTGTCCACATGTGCTCTTTTTAGTTGTAGTTGTGTCACACTAAGTCCTATGTGAGTGTGTGCTGGTATATGCAGTGAACTGAGTCACGGCCATGTGTGTGTGTGTGTGCGTGCAGATATAGGCTATGCATTGACTCATGGTGAGCTGTGTGTGTTTGTGTGCTGGTATAGGCTGTGATTTCGGTCAAACTGAACTGTGTGCCTGTCAGTGTGCTTGTATAATCTGAGGATTGAATCACAGTGAGGTGTGTGTGTGTGTGTTTGTCTGTTCAGTTGTCGGCTTGGCATTGAGTCACAGGGAGCCTTTGTGTGTGTGTGTGCTGGTATAAGTGGTGTATTGAGTCACAGTGAGTTTTGTGTGTCTCTGTGTGTGCTCTTAGAGACTGTGGATTGATTCACAGTGAGCCATATGTGTCTGTGTGCTTGCATGTGTGCTGTTATAAGCTGTGCATTCAGTCACAATGAGCAGTGTGTTTGTGTGTTTATGCATGCAGATATAGGCTGTGCATTGAGTCACAGTGATCCGTTAGTGTCTGTGAGGGTTTGTTGGTATAGGCTGTGCACATTCTCAGTGAGCCGTCTCTGTGTATGTGTTTCTGTGCAGGTATGGACTGCCAATTGTGTCACTGTGTGTTCTGTGCATCTGTGTGTGTGTGTCAACGTGTGCTGGTTTAGGCTGTGTGTTGTGTCACAGTGAGCCATGTGTGTGTTGTGTTGGTATAGACTGTGAACTGAGTCTCGGCCATGTGTGTGTGTTTGTGCATGAAGGTACAGGCTGTGAATCCATTCACAGTGAAGTGTGTGTGTGTGTCTGTGCAGGTGCACGCTGGTTATTGTGTCACAGTGAGCCGTGTATGTGTGTGTGTGCTTGTACACACTGTGAACTGAGTCATGGCCGTGTGTGTGTGTGTGTGTGTGGGCATGCTGGTATAGGTTTTGCATTTACACATAGTGAGCTGTGTGTGTGTGTTTTTCTGGTATAGGCCATGCATTGAGTCAGAGTGAGCTGTTTTCACGTGTGTGTTCTGGTATATTCTGACCACTGAGTCACAGTGTGGTGTGTGTGTGTGTGTTCTGGAATAAGATGAACATTGGGATACAGTGAGCCGTGTTTATGTGTGGCTGTGTGTGTGGGTGTGTGTGTGTCTGCTGGTAGAGGCTGCACATTTTGTAACAGTGAGCCATGCGTTTCTGTGTGTCACTCTATAGACTGCACATAGTGTCTGTGTGTGTGCATGCATGTGTGCTTGTATAGGCTATGCATTGATTCACATTGAGTTTTGTGTGTGGTTGTGCATGTTGTGCTGCTCTATGTTTTGCATTGATTCACACTGAGCTGTGTGTGTGTGAGTGTGCATATGTGTGAACATATAGGCTGGGTATTGAGTCACAATGAGGTGTGTGTGTGAATGTCTGTGTTTGGGCACTGGCATAGGCCATGCACTAAGACACAGTGAGGTTTGTGTGTGAGTGTGTGTGTCTTTTCAGGTGTATGCTGGACATTGAATCACAGTGAGCCATGAGTGTGTGTGCATGTGTGTGTGTGTGTACTATTATAGGCTATGCATTGAGTCACAGTAAGTTGTGTGTCTGTGTGTCTGTGCTGTTGTAGGTGTACATTGAGTCACAGTGAGGTGTGTGTTGTTAGAGACTGTGAATTCAGTGACACTGAGCCTTGTGTGTGTGTGTGTGCTTGCATAGGCTGTGCATTGAGTCACAGTGAGATATGAGTGTCTGTTCAGGTGTAGGCTGGATATTGAGTCTCAGTTAGCTTTGTGTCTGTGAGTGCTGAGATACGTTATGCATTGAGTTACAGTGACTAGTGTGTCAGTGTCTGTCTGTTTGTGTGCTAGTATAACTTGTGTATTCAGACACAGTGAGGTTTGAGTGTGTGTGCTGTTAGACACGTGGATTGAGTCTCAGTGGGCCTCATGTGTGTGTGTCTGCCTGCATGTGTTCTGTTATAAGCTGTGCACTGATCACATGGCCGTGTTTGGGTGTGTGTGTATGCTTGTTGATATAGGCTGTGCATTGAGTCACAGTGATCCGTTAGTGTCTGTGAGGGTTTGTTGTTATAGGCTGTGCACAGAGTCCCAGTGTGCCATCTCTGTGTGTGTTTGTCTGTGCAAATATGGACAGTGCATTGAGTCACAGTGAGTTGTGTGTGTGTGTGTGTCCACATGTGCTGTTTTAGGCTGCTTGTTGTGTCACAGTAAGCCGTGTGTGTGTGTGCTGGTATAGACTGTGAACTGAGTCATCCCGTGTGTGTGTGTGTGTGCGTGCAGATATAGGCTATGCTTTGACTAATACTGAGCTCTGTGTGTGTCTGTGCTGGTATAGGCAGTGAATTCAGTCACACTGATCTGTGTGCATGTGAGTGTGCTTGTATAGTCTGAGTATTGAATCACATTTAGGTGTTTGTGTATGTGTGTGTCTGTTCAGTTGTTGGCTTGACATTGAGTCACAGTGAGCCTTGTGTGTGTGTGTTTGTGCTGGTATAGGTGGTGTATTGAGTCACAGTGAGTTTTGTGTGTGTGTGTGTGCTCTTAGAGACTGTGGATTGATTCACAGTGAGCCATGTGTGTCTGTTTGCTTGCATGTGTCCTTTTATAAACTGTGCATTGAGTCACAATGAGCAGTGTGTTTGTGTGTTTATGCATGCAGATATAGGCTGTGCATTGATTCACAGTGATCAGTTAGTGTCTGGGAGAGTTTGTTGGTATAGGCTGTACACAGTCCCAGTGAGCCGTCTCTGTGTATGTGTTTCTCTGCAGGTATGGACTGTGCATTGTGTTACTGTGAATCATGTGCGTCTGCGTGTGTGTGTGTGTGTCAAAGTGTGCTGGTTTAGGCTGCACATTTTGTAACAGTGAGCCATGGGATTCTGTGTGTCAATCTATAGACTGCACATAGTATCTGTGAGTGTGCATGCATGTGTGCTTGTATAGGCTATGCATAGATTCACACTGAGCTTTGTGTTTGGTTGTGTATGTTGTGCCGCTATATGTTTTGCATTGATTCACACTGAGCTGTGTGTGTGTGAGTGTGCATATGTGTGAACATATAGACTGGGTATTAAGTCACATTGAGATATGTGTGAGTGTCTGTGTTTGTGTACTGGCATAGGCCATGCACTGAGACAGTGAGGTTTGTGTGTGAGTGTGTTTGTCTTTTCAGGTGTATGCTGGGCATTGAGTCACAGTGTGCCGTGAGTGTGTGTGCATGTGTGTGTGCGTGTACTGGTATAGGCTGTTCATTGAGTCACAGTGAGGTGTGTGTCTATGTGTCTGTGCTGTTGTAGGTGTGCATTGAGTCACAGTCAAGTGTGTGTTCTTAGAGACTGTGAATTGAGTCACACTGAGCTGTGCATGTGTGTGTGTGTGTGTGTGCTTGCATAGGCTGTGCATTGAGTCACAGTGAGGTGTGTGTCTGTTCAGGTGTAGGCTGGGCATTGAGTCTCAGTTAGCTTTCTTTGTGTGTGTGCAGAGATACGCTATGCATTGATTCACAGTGCTATGTGTGTCAGGGTCTGTCTGTGTGTGTGCTAGTATAGCTTGTGTATTCAGACACAGTGAGGTTTGAGTGTGTGTGCTGTTAGAGACGTGGGTTGAGTTTCAGTGAGCCGCATGTGTGTGTGTCTGCCTGCACGTGTTCTGTTATAAGCTGTGCACTGAGTCACATGGCCGTGTTTGGATGTGTGTGTATGCTTGTTGATATAGGCTATGCATTGAGTCACAGTGATCCATTAGTGTCTGTGAGGGCTTGTTGTTATAGGCTGTGCACAGGGTCCCAGTGAGCCATCTGTGTGTGTGTGTCTGTGCAAATATGGACAGTGCATTGAGTCACAGTGAGTCATGTGTGTCTCTGGTGTGTGTGTGTCCACATGTGCTCTTTTTGGTTGTGGTTGTGTCACACTAAGTCCTGTATGAGTGTGTGCTGGTATAGGCAGTGATCTGAGTCACGACCATGTGTGTGTGTGTGTGCGTGCAGATATAGGCTATGCATTGACTCATAGTGAGCTGTGTGTGTTTGTGTGCTGGTATAGGCTGTGAATTGGGTCAAACAGATCTGTGTGCCTGTCAGTGTGCTGGTATAGTCTGAGCATTGACTCACAGTGAGGTGTGTGTGTGAGTGCGTGTGTCTGTTCAGTTGCAGGTTTAGCATTGAGTCACAGTGAGCTTTCTGTGTGTGTGTGGTGATAGAGTTTGTGTATTGAGTCACGGTGCGGTTTGAGTGTGTTTGTGTGTGTGTGTGCTGTCAGAGACTGTTGATTGATTCACAGTGTGCCATGTGTGTCTGTGGGCATGCATGTATGCTGTAATAAGCTGGGCACTTAGTCACAATGAACAGTGTGTTTTGTGTGTTTATGCATGCTGATAGAGGCTATGCATTGAGTCACAGTGATCCGTTAGTGTCTGTGAGGGTTTGTTGGTATAGGCTGTGCACAGAGTCCCAGTGAGCGAACACTGTGTGTCTGTGTCTGTGCAAATATGGACAGTGCATTGAGTCACAAAGAGTTGTGTGTGTGTGTGTCCACATGTGCTGTTTTAGGCTGCTTGTTGTGTCACAGTAAGCCATGTGTGTGTGTGCTGGTATAGACTGTGAACTGAGATATCCCATGTGTGTGTTTGTGTGTGTGCATGCAGATATAGGTTATGCGTGACTAATACTGAGCTGTGTGTGTTTTTGTGCTGGTATAGGCAGTGAATTCAGTCACACTGATCTGTGTGCATGTGAGTGTGCTGGTATAGTCTGAGGATTGAATCACAGTGAGGTGTGTGTGTGTGTGTTCAGTTGCTGGCTTGACATTGAGTCACATTGAGCCTTGTGTGTGTGTGTGTGTGTGCTGGTATAGGTGGTGTATTGAGTCACAGTGAGTTTTGTGTATGTCTGTGTGTGCTGTTAGAGACTGCATTGATTCACAGTGAGCCATATGTGTCCGTGTGCATGTATGTGTGCTGTTATAAACTGTGCATTGAGTCACAATGAGCAGTGTGTTTGTGTGTTTATGCATGCAGATATAGGCTGTGCATTGAGTCACAGAGATCCATTAGTGTCTGTGAGGGTTTGTTGGTATAGGCTGTGCACATTCCCAGTGAGCCGTGTCTGTGTCTGTGTTTCTCTGCAGGTATGCACTGTGCATTGAGTCACTGTGTGTTGTGTGCATCTGTGTGTGTGTGTCAAAGTGTGCTTGTTTAGGCTGTGTGTTGTGTCACAGTGAGCCATGTGTGTGTTGTGTTGGTATAGACTGTGAACTGAGTCTTGGCCATGTGTGTATGTTTGTGCATGAAGGTACAGGCTGTGCATCCATTCACAGTGAAGTGTGTGTGTAGGTCTGTGCAGGTGTATGCTGGTTATTAAGTCACAGTGAGCCGTGTGTGTGTGTGTGCTTGAATACACTGTGAACTGAGTCATGGCCGTTTGTGCATGTGTGTGGGGGGGGGCATGCTGGTATAGGTTTTGCATTGACACATAGTGAGCTGTGTGTGTGATTTGTGCTGGTATAGGCCAAGCATTGAGTCAGAGTGCACTGTTTTCATGTTTGCGTTCTGGTATATTCTGACCATTGAGTCACAGTGTGGTGTGTGTGTGTGTGTGTTCTGGAATAATATGAACATTGAGATACAGTGAGCCGTGTTTATGTGTGGCTGTGTGTGGCTGTGTGTGTGTGTGTCTGCTGGTAGAGGTTGCGCATTTTGTAACAGTGAGCCATGGGTTTCTGCGTGTCACTCTATAGACTGCACATAGTGTCTGTGTGTGCGTGCCTGTGTGATTGTATAGGCTATGCATTGATTCACATTGAGCTTTGTGTGTGGTTGTGCGTGTTGTGCTGTTATATCTTTTGCATTGATTCACAATGAGCTGTGTGTGTGTGAGCGTGCATATGTGTGAACATATAGGCTGGGTATTGAGTCACAATGAGGTGTGTGTGTGAGTGTCTGTCTTTGTGCACTGGCATAGGCCATGCAGTGAGACACAGTGAGGTTTGTGTATGAGTGTGTGTGTCTTTTCAGGTGTATGCTGGGCATTGAGTCACAGTGTGCCATGAGTGTGTGTGCATGTGTGTTGGTGTGTACTGGTATAAGCTGTGCATTGAGTCACAGTGAGGTGTGTGTCTATGTGTCTGTGCTGTTGTAGGTGTGCATTGGGTCACAGTGAGGTGTGTGTTGTTAGAGACTGTGAATTGACTCACACTGAGCCTTGTGTGTGTGTGTGTGTTTGTGTGTGTGCGTGCACTTGCATAGGCTGTGCATTGAGTCACAGTGAGGTGTGTGTGTCTGTTCAGGTGTAGGCTGGGCATTGAGTCTCTGTTATCTTTGTGTGTGTGAGTGCTGAGATACGTTATGCATTGAGTCACAGTGACATGTGTGTCAGTGTCTGTCTGTGTGTGTGCTAGTATAGCTTGTGTATTCAGACACAGTGAGGTTTGAGTGCGTGTACTGTTACAGACGTGGGTTGAGTCTCAGTGAGCCGCATGTGTGTGTGTCTGCCTGCATGTGTTCTGTTATGAGCTGTGCACTGAGTCACATGGCCGTTTTTGGGTGTGTGTGTATGCTTGTTGATATAGGCTATGCATTGAGTCACAGTGATCCGTTAGTGTCTGTGAGGGTTTGTTGTTATAGGCTGTGCACAGGGTCCCAGTGAGCCATCTGAGTGTGTGTGTCTGTGCAAATATGGACAGTGCATTGAGTCACAGTGAGTCGTGTGTCTCTGGGTGTGTGTGTGTCCACATGTGCTCTTTTTGGTTGCGGTTGTGTCACACTAAGTCCTGTGTGAGTGTGTGCTGGTATAGGCAGTGAACTGAGTCACGGCCATGTGTGTGTGTGTGTGCGTGCAGATATAGGCTATGCATTGACTCACAGTGAGCTGTGTGTGTTTGTGTGCTGGTATAGGCTGTGAATTCAAACACAGATATGTGTGCCTGTCAGTGTGCTGGTATAGTCTGAGCATTGACTCTCAGTGAGGTGTGTGTGTGAGTGCGTTTGTCTGTTCAGTTGCAGGTTTAGCATTGAGTCACAGTGAGCCTTGTGTGTGTGTGTGCTAATAGAGTTTGTGTATTGAGTCACGCTGCAGTTTGTGTGTGTTTGTGTGTGTGTGCTGTCAGAGACTGTTGATTGATTCACAGTGAGCCATGTGTGTCTGTGGGCATGCATGTATGCTGTAATAAGCTGTGCACTTAGTCACAATGAACAGTGTGTTTGTGTGTTTATGCATGCAGATATAGGCTGTGCATTGAGTCACAGTGATCCGTTAGTGACTGTGAGGGTTTGTTGGTATAGGCTCTGCACATTCCCAGTGAGCCATCTCTGTGTATGTGTTTCTGTGCAGGTATGGACGGTGCATTGAGTCACAGTGAGTCGTGTGCGTCTGTGTGTGTGTGTCACTAAGTGTGCTGGTTTAGGCTGTGTGTTGTGTCACAGTGAGCCATGTGTGTGTTGTGTTGGTATAGACTGTGAACGGAGTCACGGCCATGTGTGTGTGTTTGTGCATGAAGGTACAGGCTGTGCATTGATTCATAGTGAGCTGTTTATGTGTGTGTGATCGTATAGGCCGTCAATTCAGTCACAGTGAGCTGTGTGTGTGAGCAGGTGCTGGTATAGTTTGAGCATTGAGTCACAGTGTGGTTGTGAGTTTCCTATGGCGGTACAAGATGTACACTGTATTACAGTGAGCCGTGAGAGTCTGTGGCTGTTTGTGTATGTGTGTGCTTATATAGGCTGCACATTGAATCACAGTGAGCTGTGAGTGTGGGTGTGATGCTTTTTAGACTGTGAACTGAGTCACAGTGAACAATGTGTGTGTGTGTGCTGCTAGGTAATGTGCCTTGAGTCACAGTGAGCTCTGTATGTGTTTTTGAATACCTCTGGGCTGACATAGGCTGAGCATTGAGTCACAGTGAGGTGTGTGTGTGAATGTGCATGTGTGTGCAAGTATAGGCTGGACATTGAAGCACAGTGAGCTGTGTGTGTTTGTGTGTGTGCTGGTATAGGCTGCGCATTCAGTCACAGTGAGTCGTGTGTGTGTGTGAGTGTTCTTGTAGAGGCTGCACATTGAGTCACAGTGAGGTGTGGTGTGATTGTGTGTTTGTGTGCTGTTCCATACTGTGCATTCAGTCACAGTTTTCCATGTGTGTGTGTGTTTTTGCGTGTGTGCTTTTATAGGCTGTGCCTTCATTCCAATTGAACTGTGTGTGTGGGTGTGTGCTGGTATACACTTTGCATTGCTTCACAGTGAACTGTGTGTGTTTGTGTTTGTGTGTGCCAGTACAGGCAGAGCATTCTTTCACAGTGAGGTGTGTGTGTGTGAGTGTTCATGTGTCTGCATCTAAAGGCTGGCAGTTAGTGACCATGTGTGGTGTGTGTTTGTGTATGTTTCTGTACTGGTATAGGCTGTGCATTCATTCACAGTGAGGTGTGCATGTGTGTCTGTCCAGGTGTAGGTTGGTTATTGAGTCACAGTGAGCCATGTGTGTGAGTGTGCTTAAATACACTGTGAACTGAGTCATGGCCTTTTCTGTGTGTGTGTGTGTGTGTGTGTGTGTGTGTGTGTGGGCATGCTGGTATAGGTTTTGCATTGACACATAGTGAGCTGTGTGTGTGTGTTGTGCTGGTATAGGCCATGCATTGATTCAGAGTGAGCTGTTTTCATGTGTGCATTCTGGTATATTCTGACCATTGAGTCACAGTGTTGTGTGTGTGTGTGTTGTGGTATAAGATGAACATTGAGATACAGTGAGCTGTGTTTATGTGTGCTGTGTGTGTGTTTGTGTGTGTGTCTGCTGGTAGAGCCTGTGCATTTTATAACAGTGAGCCATGGGTTTCTGTGTGTCACTCTGTAGACTGTACATAGTGACTGTGTGTGTGCATGTATGTGTGCTTGTATAGATTGATTGATTCACATTGAGCTTTGTGTGTGGTTGTACGTGTTGTGCTGCTCTATGTTTTGCATTGATTCACACTGAGCTGTGTGTGTGTGAGTGTGCATATCTGTGAACATATAGGCTGGGTATTGAGTCACAATGAGTTGTGTGAGTGAGTGTCTGTGTTTGTGCACTGGCATAGGCCATGCACTGAGACACAGTGAGGTTTGTGTGTGAGTGTATGTGTCTTTTCAGATGTATGCTGGGCATTGAGTCAGTGTGTGCCGTGAGTGTGTGTCTGCCTGCATGTGTTCTGTTATAAGCTGTGCACTGAGTCACAAGGCCGTGTTTGGGTGTGTGTGTATGCTTGTTGATATAGGCTATGCATTGAGTCACAGTGATCCGTTAGTGTCTGTGAGGGTTTATTGTTATAGGCTGTGCACAGGGTCCCAGTGAGCCATCTGTGTGTGTGCGTCTGTGCAAATATGGACAGTGCATTGAGTCACAGTGAGTCATGTGTGTTTCTGGGTGTGTGTGTGTCCACATGTGCTGGTTTTGGTTGCATGTTGTGTCACACTAAGCCCTGTGTGAGTGTGTGCTGTTATAGACAGTGAACTGAGTCACGGCCATGTGTGTGTGTGTGTGTGCATGCATATATAGGCTATGCATTGACTCACAGTGAGCTGTGTGTGTGTGTGTGTTGGTATAGGCTGTGAATTCAAACACAGATATGTGTGCATGTGAGTGTGCTGGTATAGTCTGAGCATTGAGTGACAGTGAGGTGTGTGTGTGAGTGCGTGTGTCTGTTCAGTTGCAGGTTTAGCATTCAGTCACAGTGAGCCTAGTGTGTGTGTGTGCTGATAGAGATTGTGTATTGAGTCACGGTGCGGTTTTTGTGTGTTTGTGTGTGTGTGTGCTGTCAGAGACTGTCGATTGATTCACAGTGTGCCATGTGTGTCTGTGGGCATGCATGTATGCTATAATAAGCTGTGCACTTAGTCACAATGAACAGTGTGTTTGTGTGTTTATGCATGCTGATATAGGCTATGCATTGAGTCACAGTGATCCGTTAGTGTCTGTGAGGGTTTGTTGGTATAGGCTGTGCACAGAGTCCAGTGAGCCATCTCTGTGTGTGTGTGTCTGTGCAAATATGGACAGTGCATTGAGTCACAGTGAGTTGTATGTGTGTGTGTGTCCACATGTGCTGTTTTAGGCTGCTTCTTGTGTCACAGTAAGCCGTGTGTGTGTGTGCTGGTATAGACTGTGAACTGAGATATCCCATGTGTGTGTTTGTGTGTGCGCATGCAGATATAGGTTATACGTTGACTTATACTGAGCTGTGTGTGTGTGTGCTTGTATACACTGTGAACTGAGTCATGGTGGTGTGTGTGTGTGTGAATGCTTGTATAGGCTTTGCATTTACACATAATGAGCTGTGTGTGTATGTTTTGCTGGTATAGGCCATGTATTGAGTCTCAGTGAGCTCTTTTCATGTGTGCATGCTGGTATATTCTGAACATTGAGTCACAGTGTGGTGTGTGGCTGTGTATGTGTGTATGTGTGTGTGTTCTGGTATAAGATGTACATTGAGATACAGTGAGCCGTGCATGTGTGTGGCTCTGTGTGTGTGTCTGTGTGCGTGTGTATGCTGCTAGAGGCTGCTCATTGTGTAACACTGATCCATGTGTTTCTGTGTGTCACTCTATAGACTGGGCATTGTGTCTGTGTGTGTGCATGCATGTGTGCTTGTATAGGCTGCATGGATTCACATTGAGTTTGTGTGTGGTTGTGCGGCTATATGTTTTTCATTGTTTCACTGTGAGCTGTGTGTGTGTGAGTATGCATGTCTGTGAACATATAGGCTGGACATTGAGTCACAATGATGTGTGTGTGTGAGTTTGTTTTTGTGTGCACTTGTATAGGCCATGCACTGAGACACAGTGATGTTTGTGTGTGATTGTGTGTGTCTTTTCAGGTGTATGCTGGCATTGAGTCACAGTGAGCCATGTGTGTGTGTGAGAGTGTGTGTGTGTGCTGGTATAGGCTGTGTATTGAGTCAGTGAGGTGTGTGTCTGTGTGTCTGTTTTGGTGTCAGTGTGCATTGAATCACTGAGGGGTGTGTGTGTGTGTGATGTTAGAGACTGTGAATTGAGTCACAGTGAGCCTTGTTTATGTGTGTGCATGCATGTGTTCTATTATTAGCTGTGCACTGAGTCACATGACCGTATTTTTGTGTGTGTATGCTTGCTGATATAGGCTATGTATTGAGTCAAAGTCATCCATTATGTCTGTGAGGGTTTCTTGGTATAGGCTGTGAACAGAGTCCCAGTGAGCCGTCTGTGTGTGTGTGTGTCTGTGCAAATATGGACAGTGCATTGAGTCACAGTGAGATATGTGTTTCTGTGTGTGTGTCCGTCCACATGTGCTATTTTAGGCTACTGGTTGTGTCCCAGTAAGCCATCTGTGTGTGTGCTGGTATAGACTGTAAACTGAGACACGGCATGTGTGTGTGTGTGTGTACATGGATATATAGGCTATGCATTGACCAATAATGAGCTGGGTGTGTGTGTGTGTGCTGGTATAAGCAGTGAATTCTGTCACACTGATCTGTGTGCATGTGAGTGTGCTGGTATAGTCTGAGGATTGAATCACAGTGAGGTGTGTGTGTGTGTGTCTGTTCAGTCGTCGGCTTGGCATTGAGTCACAGTGGGACTGGTGTGTGTGTGTGTGTGCTGATATAGGTTGTGTATTGAGTCACAGTGAGTTTTGTGTATGTCTGTGTGTGCTGTTAGAGACTGGATTGATTCACAGTGAGCCATGTGTGTCTGTGTGCTTGCATGTGTGCTGTTATAAGCTGTGCATTGAGTCACAATGAGCAGTGTGTTTGTGTCTTTATGCATGCAGATATAGGCTGTGCATTTGAGTCACAGTGATCCGTTAGTGTCTGTGAGGGTTTGTTGGTATAGGCTGTGCACATTCCCAGTGAGCCGTCTCTGTTTATGTGTTTCTGTGCAGGTATGGACTGTGCATTGTGTCACTGTGTTTTGTGTGCATCTGTGTGTGTGTGTCAAATTGTGCTTGTTTAAGCTGTGTGTTGTGTCACAGTTATCCATGTGTGTGTTGTGTTGGTATAGACTGTGAACTAGGTCTCAGCCATGTGTGTGTGTTTGTGCATGAAGGTACAGGCTGTGCATCCATTCACAGTGAATTGTGTGTGTGTGTCTGTGCAGGTGTACTCTGGTTATTAAGTCACAGTGAACCGTGTGTGTGTGTGTGTGCTTGAATACACTGTGAACTGAGTCATGGCCGTTTGTGCATGTGGGTGGGGGGGGCATGCTGGTATAGGTTTTGCATTGACACATAGTGAGCTGTGTGTGTGTTGTGCTGGTATGGGCCATGCATTGATTCAGAGTGAGCTGTTTTCATGTGTGCATTCTGGTATATTCTGACCATTGAGTCACAGTGTTGTGTGTGTGTGTGTTGTGGTATAAGATGAACATTGAGATACAGTGAGCCGTGTTTATGTGTGGCTGTGTGTGTGTGTGTGTGTGTTTGCTGGTAGAGGCTGCGCATTTTGTAACAGTGAGCCATGGGTTTCTGCGTGTCATGCTATAGACTGCACATAGTGTCTGTGTGTGTGCATGCATGTGTGTTTGTATAGGCTATGCATTGATTCACATTGAGCTTTGTGTGTGGTTGTGCATGTTGTGCTGCTATATGTTTTGCATTGATTCACAATGAGCTGTGTGTGTCTCTGGGTGTGTGTGTATCCACATGTGCTCTTTTTGGTTGTGTGTTGTGTCACAGTAAGCCCTGTGTGTGTGCTGGTATAGACAGTGAACTGAGTCACAGCCGTGTGTGTGTGTGTGTGCATGCAGATATAGGCTATGCATTCACTCATAGTGAGCTGTGTGTGTGTGTGTGCTGGTATAGGCTGTGAATTCAGTCACACTGATCTGTGTGCATGTGAGTGCGCTGGTATAGTCTGAGCATTGAGTCACAGTGAGCTGTGTGTGTGAGTGTGTGTGTCTCTTCAGTTGTAGGTTTAACATTGTGTCACAGTGAGTCTTGTGTGTGTGTGTGCTGATAGAGTTTGTTTACTGAGTCTCGGTGCAGTTTGTGTGTGTTTGTGTGTGTGTGTGCTGTCAGAGACTGTCGATTGATTCACAGTGAGCCATGTGTGTCTGTGGGCATGCATGTATGCTGTCATAAGCTGTGCACTTAGTCACAATGAACAGTGAGTTTGTGTGTTTATGCATGCTGATAGAGGCTATGCATTGAGTCACAGTGATCCGTTAGTGTGTGTGAGGGTTTGTTGGAATAGTCTGTGCAAAGAGTCCCAGTGAGCCATCTCTGTGTATGTGTTTCTCTGCAGGTATGGACGGTGCGTTGAGTCACAGTGAGTCGTGTG
This sequence comes from Grampus griseus, assembly GCF_964374135.1. Taxonomy (NCBI): domain Eukaryota; kingdom Metazoa; phylum Chordata; class Mammalia; order Artiodactyla; family Delphinidae; genus Grampus; species Grampus griseus. The sequence goes on along the minus strand of NC_139016.1, from coordinate 12,228,407 downwards.
CGTCTGTGTGTGTGTGTGTGTGTGTGTGTCAAAGTGTGCTGGTTTAGGCTGCGTGTTGTGTCACAGGGAGCCATGTGTTTGTTGTGTTGGTATATACTGTGACCTGAGTCACGGCCATGTGTGTGTACTTGTGCATGAAGGTACCGGCTGTGCATTGATTCATAGTGAGCTGTGTATGTGTGTGTGCTGGTATAGGCCATCAATTCAGTCACAGTGAGCTGTTTACATGTGCATGTGCTGGTATAGTTTGAGCATTGAATCACAGTGTGGTTGTGAGTTAGTTTTGCCGGTACAAGATTTACACTGAGTTACAGTGAGCCGTGTGTGTCTGTGGCTGTGTGTGTATGTGTGCGCTTATACAGGCGGTGCAGAGTCACGGTGAGCTGTGAGTGTGTGTGTGATGCTGGTATAGACTATGAACTGTGTCACAGTGAGCCGTGTGTGTGTGTGTGTGTGTGTGTGTGTGTGTGTGTATTGTTTGGTAATGTGCATTGGGTCACAGTGAGCTCTGTGTGTGTTTTTGAATACATCTGGGCTGGCATAGGCTGAGCATTGAGTCACAGTGAGGTGTGTGTGTGAGTGTGCATGTGTGTGCAAGTATAGGCTGGGCATTGAATCATAGTGAGCTGTGTGTGTTCGTGTGTGTGCTGATATAGGCTGCGCATTCAATCACAGTGAGCCATGTGTGTATGTGAGTGTGCTTGTAGAGGCTGCACACTGAATAACAGTGACGTGTGTATGAGTGTGTTTGTGTGCTGTTCCATACTGTGCATTCAGTCACAGTTTGCTGTGTGTGTGTGTGCGTGCGTGTGTGCTTTTATAGGCTGTGCCTTGATTCACATTGAACTGTGTGTGTGTGTGTGTGTGTGCTGGTACAGGCTGAGCATTGTGTCACAGTGAGGTGTTTGTGTGTGAGTGTGCATGTGTCTGCATCTGGAGACTGGCAATTAGTCACAGGGTGCCATGTGTGTTTGTGTAAGTTTCTTTACTTGTATAAGCTGTGCATCATTCTCAGTGAGGTGTGTGTGATAGTCTTTCCAGGTGTAGGCTGGTTATTGAGTCACAGTGAGCCGTGTGTGTGTTTGTGCTTGTATACACTGTGAACAGAATCATGGTGGTGTGTGTGTGTGAGTGTGTGAATGCTTGTATAGATTTTGCATTGACACATAGTGGGCTGTGTGTGTGTGTTGTGCTGGTATAGACCATGCATGGAGTCTGAGTGAGCTGTTTTCATATGTGCATGCTGGTATATTCTGAACATTGTGTCACAGTGTGGTGTGTGGCTGTGTATGTGTGTGTTGTGTGTGTGTGTGTTCTGGTATAAAATGTACATTGAGATACAGTGAGCCGTGCATGTGTGTGGCTGTGTGTGTGTGTGTGTGCTGCTAGAGGCTGCGTTTTGTGTATCACTGAGCCCTGTGTCTCTGTGTGTCACTCTATAGACTGTGCATTGTGTCTGTGTGTGTGCATGCATGTGTGCTTGTATAGGCTATGCATTGATTCACATTGAGTTTGTGTGTGGTTGTGTGTGTTGTGCGGCCATATGTTTTGCATTGATTCACTGTGAGCTGTGTGTGTGTGAGTATGCATGTCTGTGAACATATAGGCTGGACATTGAGTCACAGTGAGGTGTGTGTGTGAGTTTGTGTTTGTGTGCACTGGTATAGGCCATGCACTGAGACACAGTGATGTTTGTGTGTGATTGTGTGTGTCTTTTCAGGTGTATGCTGGGCATTGAGTCAAGATGAGCCATGTGTGTTTGTGAGTGTGTGTGTGTGTGTGCTGGTATAGGCTGTGCATTGAGTCAGTGAGGTGTGAGTCTGTGTGTCTGTTTTGGTGTAAGTGTGCATTGAATCACTGAGGGGTGTGTGTGTCTGTGATGTTAGAGACTGTGAATTGAGTCACAGTGAGCCTTGTTTGTGTGTGTGCATGCATGTATTCTATTATTACCTGTGCACTGAGTCACATGGCCATTTTTGTGTGTGTGTATGCTTGCTGATATAGGCTATGCATTGAGTCAAAGTCATCTGTTAGTGTCTGTGAGGGTTTGTTGGTATAGGCTTTGCACAGAGTCCCAGTGAGCCGTCTGTGTGTGTGTGTGTGTCTGTGCAAATATGGACAGTGCATTGAGTCACAGTGAGATGTGTGTGTGTGTGTGTGTGTCCGTCCACATGTGCTATTTTAGGCTACTGGTTGTGTCCCAGTAAGCCATCTGTGTGTGTGCTGGTATAGACTGTGAACTGAGTGACAGCATGTGTGTGTGTGTGTGTGCATGGATATATACGCTATGCATTGACCAATAAGGAGCTGGGTGTGTGTGTGTGTGCTTGTATAGGCAGTGAATTCAGTCACACTGATCTGTGTGCATGTGAGTGTGCTGGTATAGTCTGAGGATTGAATCACAGTGAGGTTGTGTGTGTGTGTGTCTGTTCAGTTGTTGGCTTGGCATTGAGTCACAGTGAGCCTTGTGTGTGTCTGTGTCTGCTGGTATAGGTTGTGTATTGAGTCACAGTGAGTTTTGTGTGTGTCTGTGTGTGCTGTTAGAGACTGTGGATTGATCCACAGTGAGCCATGTGTGTCTGTGGGCATGCATGTATGCTGTAATAAGCTGTGCACTTAGTCACAATGAACAGTGTGTTTGTGTGTTTATGCATGCAGATATAGGCTGTGCATTGAGTCACAGTGATCCGTTAGTGTCTGTGAGGGTTTGTTGGTATAGGCTGTGCACATTCCCAGTGAGCCGTCTCTGTGTATGTGTTTCTGTGCAGGTATGGATGGTGCATTGAGTCACAGTGAGTCGTGTGCGTCTGTGTGTGTGTGTCACTAAGTGTGCTGGTTTAGGCTGTGTGTTGTGTCACAGTGAGCCGTGTGTGTTGTGTTGGTATAGACTGTGAACGGAGTCACGGCCATGTGTGTGTGTTTGTGCATGAAGGTAGAGGCTGTGCATTGATTCATAGTGAGCTGTTTATGTGTGTGTGATCGTATAGGCCGTCAATTCAGTCACAGTGAGCTGTGTGTGTGAGCATGTGCTGGTATAGTTTGAGCATTGAGTCACAGTGTGGTTGTGAGTTTCCTATGGTGGTACAAGATGTACACTGTATTACAGTGAGCGGTGAGAGTCTGTGGCTGTTTGTATGTGTGTGCTTATATAGGCTGCACATTGAACCACAGTGCGCTGTGAGTGTGGGTGTGATGCTTGTTTAGACTGTGAACTGAGTCACAGAGAACAATGTTTGTGTGTGTGTGTTGCTAGGTAATGTGCCTTGAGTCACAGTGAGCTCTGTGTGTGTTTTTGAATACCTCTGGGCTGACATAGGCTGACCATTGAGTCACAGTGAGGTGTGTGGGTGAATGTGCATGTGTGTGCAAGTATAGGCTGAGCATTGAATCACAGTGAGCTGTGTGTGTTTGTGTGTGTGCTGGTTAGGCTGCGCATTAAGTCACAGTGAGTCGTGTGTGTGTGTGAGTGTTCTTGTAGAGGCTGCACATTGAATCACAGTGAGGTGTGTGTGTGATTGTGTGTTTGTGTGCTGTTCCATACTGTGCATTCAGTCACAGTTAGCCATGTGTGTGTGTGTTCTTGAGTGTGTGCTTTTATAGGCTATGCCTTGATTCACATTGAACTGTGTGTGTTTGTGTGTGCCAGTACAGGCAGAGCATTCTTTCACAGTGAGGTGTGTGTGTGTGAGTGTGCATGTGTCTGCATCTAAAGGCTGGCAGTTAGTGACCATGTGTGGTGTGTGTTTGTGTATGTTTCTGTACTAGTATAGCCTGTGCATTCATTCACAGTGAGGTGTGTGTGTGTGTCTGTCCAGGTGTAGGCTGATTATTGAGTGACAGTGAGCAGTGTGTGTGGGTGTGCTTGTATAGTCTGTGAACTGTGTCATGGCCATGAGTGTGTGTTTGCGTGTGTGTCTGTCTGTCTGTGTGTCTGTGTGCAGGTATACGTTTTTCATAGACACGTAGTGAGATGTGTGTGTGTGTTGTGCTGGTATAGGCCGTGCATTGAGTCAGAGTGAGCTGTTTTCATGTGTGCATGCTGGTATATTCTGAGCATTGAGTCACAGTGTGGTGTGTAGCTTGTATGTGTGTGTGTGTGTTCTGGTATAAGATGTCCATTGAGATACAGTGAGCTGTGCGTATGTGTGGCTGTGTGTTTCTGTGTGTGCTGGTAGAGCCTTTGTATTATATATCAGTGAGCCATGTGTTTCTGTGTGTCACTCTATAGACTGCACATTGTGTTTGTGTGTGTGCATGCATGTGTGCTTGTATAGGCTATGCATTGATTCACAGTGAGCTGTGTGTGTGTGACTGTGCATGTGTGTGAACATATGGGCTGGGCATTGAGTCACAAGTAGGTGTGTGTGTGTGTGTGTGTGTGTGTATGCACTGGTATATGCCAGGCATAGAGACACAGTGAGGTTTGTGTGTGAGTGTGTGTGTCTTTTCTGGTGTATGCTGGGCATTGAGTCACAGTGAGCTGTGTGTGTTGTGCATGTGTGTGTGTGTGTGTGTGTGCTGGTGTAGGCTGTGCATTGAGTCACAGTGAGGTGTGTGTCTACGTGTCTGTGCTGGTGTAGGTTTGTTGGAGTTACAGTGAGGTGTGTGTGTGTGTGTGATGTTAGAGTCTGTGAATTGAGTCACAGTGAACCTTGTGTGCGTGTGTGTGTGTGTGCATGTATAGGCTGTGCATTGAGTCACAGTGAGGTGTGTGTGTCCGTTCAGGTGTAGGCTGGGCATTAAGTCTCCGTTAGTTTTGTGTGTGTGTGTGTGTGTGTGTGCTGGTATAGGCTGTGCATTGAGTCACAGTGACATGCATGTCAGTGTGTGTGTGTTTGTGTGCTTGTAGAGGTTGTGTATTGAGACACAGGGAGGTTTGAGTGTGAATGCTGTTAGAGAATGTGGATTGAGTCTCAGTGAGCCGTGTGTGTGTGTGCATGCATGTGTTCTGTTATTAGCTGAGCACTGAGTCACATGGCTTTGTCTGTGTCTGTGTATGCTTGCTGATATAAGCTGTGCATTGAGTCACAGTGATCCATTAGTGTCTGTGAGCGTTTGTTGGTATAGGCTGTGCACAGATTCCCAGTGAGCCATCTGTGTGTATGTTTGTCTGTGCCAATATGGACAGTGCATTGAGTCACAATGAGTCTTGTGTGTTTGTGTGTGTCCACGTGTGCTGTTTTAGGCTGCATGTTGTGTCACAGGAAGCCGTGTGTGTGTGTGCTGGTTAGACGGTGAACTGAGTCACGGCTGTGTGTGTATTTGTGTGCATGCAGATATAGGATAGGTATTGACTCATAGTGAGCTGTGTGTGTGTCTGTGTGCTGGTATAGTCCGGGAATTCACTCACACAGATCTGTGTGCATTTGAGTGTGCTGGCATACTCTAAGCATTGAGTCACAGTGAGGTTTGTGTGTCTGTTCAGGTGTAGGCTGGGCACTGAGTCTCAGTCAGCTTTGTATGTGTGTGTGTGTGTGTGTGTGTGTGCTTAGATAGGCTGTGCATTGAGTCAGTGACATGTGAGTCAGTGTCTGTGTGTGTGTAATAGTATAGCTTGTGTATTCAGACACAGTGAGGTTCGAGTGTGAGTGTCTGTGTGCTGTTAGAGACTGTGGATTGAGTCTCAGTGAGCCATGTTTGTTTTTGTGTGTGTGCATGCATGTGTTCTGTTATAAGCTGTGCACTGAGTCACATGACCGTGTTTTTGTGTGTGTATGCTTGCTGATATAGGCTATGCATTGAGTCAGAGTGATCCGTTAGTGTCTGTGAGGGTTTGTTGATATAGGCTGTGCACAGAGTCCCAGTGAGCCATCTGTGTGTGTGTGTGTGTCTGTGCAATTATGGACAGTGCATTGAGTCACAGTGAGATGTGTGTGTCTCTGTGTGTGTCCACATGTGCTATTTTAGGCTACTTGTTGTGTCACAGTAAGCCATGTGTGTGTGTGCTGGTATAGACTGTGAACTGAGTCACAGCATGTGTGTTTGTGTGTATGCATGCAGATATAGGGTATGCATTGACCAATAAGGAGCTGGGTGTGTGTGTGTGCTGGTATAGGCAGTGAATTCAGTCACACTGATCTGTGTGTATGTGAGTGTGCTGGTATAGTCTGAGGATTGAATCACAGTGAGGTGTGTGTGTGAGTGTGTGTCTCTGTTCAGTTGTAGGCTTGGCATTGAGTCACAGTGAGCCTTGTGTGTGTCTGTGTCTGCTGGTATAGGTTGTGTATTGAGTCACAGTGAGTTTTGTGTGTGTCTGTGTGTGCTGTTAGAGACTGTGGATTGATCCACAGTGAGCCATGTGTGTCTGTGGGCATGCATGTATGCTGTAATAAGCTGTGGACTTAGTCACAATGAACAGTGTGTTTGTGTGTTTATGCATGCAGATATAGGCTGTGCATTGAGTCACAGTGATCCGTTAGTGTCTCTGAGGGTTTGTTGGTATAGGCTGTGCACATTCCCAGTGAGCCGTCTCTGTGTATGTGTTTCTGTGCAGGTATGGACTGTGCATTGTGTCACTGTGTGTTGTGTGCATCTGTGTGTGTGTGTCAAATTGTGCTTGTTTAAGCTGTGTGTTGTATCACAGTGAGCTGTGTGTGTATGTGTGTGTGTGTGATGGTATGGGCTTGGCATTGAGTCACTGAGGTGTGTGTCTGTGTGTGTATACCTGGAACTACAGACTGTGCACTGATTCACAATGAGCCATGTGTGAATGTGTGTATGTGATAGTATAGGGTGTGCATAGAGTCACAAAGAGCCGTGCATATGTGTCTTTGCATGGGTGTTGTGGTATAGGGTCTTCATTGTGTCACAGTGACTGTGCGTGTGTGTGTGTGTGTGTGTGTTTGTGATGGTATAGTACGTGCATTGAATCAGAGAGAGCCATGCATGTGTCTGTGTGTGTGTGTGCTGGCATAGGCATTACATTGAGTCACAGTGAGCCATGTGTTTGTATGTTGGTGTAGACTCTGCATTGAGTCACAGTAAGCCTTGTGTGTGTGCCAGTACAGGTTGTGCATTGAGTCAGTGAGTCATATATGTGTTTGTGTTTGTGTGTGTGTGTGCTGGTTTAGACAGTGCATTGAGTCCAATGAGCCGTGTATGTTTGTGTGTGTGTGTGTGTGTGCTGTTAGGTAATGTGCATTGAGTCACAGTAGCTCTGTGTGTGTTTTTGAATACCTCTGGGCTGGCATAGGCTGAGAATTGAGTCACAGTGTGGTGTGTGTGTGAGTGTTCATGTGTGTGCAAGTATAGGCTGGACATTGAAGCACAGTGAGCTGTGTGTGTTTGTGTGTGTGCTGATATAGGCTGCACATTCAGTTACAGTGAGCCGTGTGTGTATGTGAGTGTGCTTGTAGAAGCTGCACACTGGTTAACAGTGAGGTGTGTATGAGTGTGTGTGTGTGCTGTTACATACTGGGCATTCAGTCACAGTTTGCTGTGTGTGTGTGTGCATGCATGTGTGCTTTTATAGGCTGTGCCTTGATTAACATTGAACTCTGAGTGTTGGTGTGTGGGTGTCTGCTTGTATACGTTTTGCATTGTTTCACAATGAGCTGTGTGTGTGTGTGTGTGTGTGTGTGTGTGTGTGTTCTGGTATAAGATGTACATTGAGATACAGTGAGCCGTGCATGTGTGTGGCTGTGTGTGTGTGTGTGCTGCTAGAGGCTGCGCATTGTGTAACAGTGAGCCATGTGTTTCTGTGTGTCACTCTATAGACTGCGCATTGTTTCTGTGTGTGTGCTTGCTTGTGTGCTTGTATAGGCTATGCACTGATTCACATTCATCTTTGTGGGGGGGTGTGCGTGTTGTGCTGCTATACATTTTGCATTGATTAACAGTGAGCTGTGTGTGTGTGTATGTGTGTGAACATATATGCTGGGCATTGAGTCACTGTGAGGTTTGTGTGTGTTTGTGCACTGGTATAGGCCACGCATTGAGACACAGTGAGGTTTGTGTGATAGTGTGTGTGTCTTTTCAGGTGTATGCTGGGCATTGAGTCACAGTGAGCTGTGTGTGTGTATGTGTGTTCTGGTATAGGCTGTGCATTGAGTCACAGTGAGGTGTGTGTCTGTGTGTCTATGTGTCTGTGCTGGTGTAGGTGTGCATTGAGTCACAGTGAGGTGTGTGTCTGTGTGTGCTGTTAGATACTGTGCATTGAGTCACAGTAAGCCATTGTGTGTGTTTGCGTGCGTGTGTGCTGGTATATACTTTGCATTGTGTAACAGTGGATCTGTGTGTTCAGGTATGGTGCTGTTATAGACTGTGCACTGAGTAACATTGAGCCGTGTGTGTGTGTGTGTGCTGCTATACACTGAGCATTGAGTCACAGTGAGGTGTGTGTGTGTGTCATATTATAGACTGTGGATTGAATCACAGTGAGCCATGTGTGTGTCTGCATGCATGTGTGCTGTCATAAGCTGTGAATTATCACACAGTGAACCTTGTGTGTGTGTGTGTGTGTGTGTGTGTGTGTGTGCTGGTATATTCTTTGCATTTAGTCACAATGAGCTGTGTGTTTGGGTGTGGCACTGGTATAGACTGTGCAGTGAGTCACAGTGAGCCGTGTGTGTGTATGTACTGGTATATTCTGTGCATTGAGTCACAGTGAGGTGTGTGTTTGTGTGTGTTTGTGTTTGCATGTTGGTACAGGCTGCACATTGGGTCACAGTTAGCCCTGTGTGTTTCTGTGTGTCTGTACTGGAATAGACTATGCACTGTGTCACATTGAGGTGTGTGTGTATCCGTTGCTTGTGTTTGTGTGTTGGTATAGTCTGCACACTGAGTCACAGTGAGCTATGTTTGTGTTTGTGTGTGTGCAGTTAGATACTGTGCATTGAGTCACAGTGAGCCATGTGTGTGTATGTGTTCATAACTGTGTGCTGGTATAGGCTTAGCATTGAGTCACAGTGAGGTGTATGTGTGAGTGTTCAAGTGTGTGCATGTATAGGCTGGGCAGTCACAATGAGCCATGTGTGTTTCTGTGTGTGTAGCTCTCTGCTCGTATAGGCTATGCATTGATTTACAGTGAGGTGTGTGTGAGTGTGTGTGTGTGTGTCTCTTCAGGTGTAGGCTGGGCATTGAGTCACAGAGAGCCGTGTGTGTGTGTGAGTATGCGTGCTGATATAGGCTGTGCATTGCATCACAATGATTTGTGAGTGTGTGTGAGTGTGCGTTTGTATAGTCTGGGCACTGAGTCCAAGTGAGGCATCTGTGTGTGTGTGTGTTTGTGCAGGTATGGACAGTGCATTGAGACACAGTGAGTCATGTGTGTGTGTGTGTTTGTGTGTGTCCACGTGTGCTGGTTTAGGCTGTGTGTTGTGTCACAGTAAGCCATGTGTGTGTTTTTGCTGGTATAGACTATGAACTGAGTCATGGCCATGTGTGTGTGTTTGTGCTGTTAGATACTGTGCATTGAGTCCCAGTGAGCCATGTGTGTTTGTGTTCATACCTGTGTGCTGGTATAGGCTGAGCATTGAGTCACAGTGTGGTGTGTGTGTGAGTGTGCACGTGTGTGCAGGTATAGGCTGGGCATTGCGTCACAGTGTGTGTGTGTTTTTGTGTGTGTGTGTGCTGTTACATACTCTGAATTCAGTCACAGTTAGCCGTGTGTGTGTGAGTGCATGTGTGTGTACTTGTATAGACTGTGCCTTGATTCACAGTGAGCTGTGTGTGTGTTCGTTTGTCTGTGTATGTTGTCATCTAGGTTGTATTGTTCCATTTATAGAAAAAAGGCAGAGTAGATATGAATAATTCTAGGATTTTAAGAATACTAAGTGAGCACTTGCTGCAACTTAAAGTCACCAGCAGCATTAACCCCTAACAAGAGAGTCAGCCTGTCCTTTGAGGTTTTGAAGGCAGGCATTGACTTCCCTCTAGATTTGAAATTCTAGATGGCATCTTCCTCCAATAGAAGGCTGTTTCATGTTCACTGAAAATCTGCTGTGCAGCATAGCCACCTTCATTAAATATCTTAGCTAGACCTCTGGATTACTTGCTGCAGGTTTTACATTAGACTCGCTGCCTCATCTTGCACTTTTATGTTATGGAGAGAGCTTCTTTTCTTAAACCTCATGAACCAGTTTAAATGTTTTCTCCTGCAGCTTTCCCACCTCTCACAGTCTTCACAGAATTGAAAACATTTAGGGCCTTCCTCTGGATTAGACTTTAGCTTAAGGGAATTTTGTGAATGGTTTGATCTTGTATCCAAACCACTAAAACTTTCTTCATATCAGCAATAAGTCTTTCACTTTTTAAAAAATTATTTGTGTGTTCATCAGAGTAGCACTTTTAATTTTCTTCAGGAACTTTCTTTGCATTCACAACTTGGCTAACTGACACAAAAGGTATAGCTTTCATGCCTTCCTCACTAGGCTTAATCATTTCTAGACTTTGATTTAAATTGAGAGACATGGTAATTTCTTCTGTCACTTCAACAATTATCAAGCCATTGTAGGATTATTAATTGGCCTAATGTCAATATTCTTCTGTCTCAGGGAATAAGGAGGCCTGAGTAAAGGGAGAGAGATTGGGGAAGAGCTGGCCAGTGAAGCAGTCAAAACACACTCAGTGTTCATCAATTAATAGAGTGCAGTCCATGACACCACAAAACAATTACAATAGTAACATTAAAGCTCTCTGAGGAATTCCCTGGTGGCCCCGTGGTTAGGACTTGGTGTTCTCAGTGCCGAGGGCCCAGGTTCAACCCCTGGTCAGGGGACTTTTGGTGCAGCACAGCCAAAAAAGAAAAAAAATCTCTGATCACCAATCAGCATAATGAAAAAGTCTGAAATATTGCAAGGCTTACCAAAATGTGATACAGAGACATGAAGTAAGGAAACGCTGTTGGGAAAATGGTAGCAATATATTGCTCTATGCAAGATTGCCACAAACTTTCAATTTGTAAAAATCTCAATGTCTATGAAGAGCAATAAAGAAAAATTCAATAAAACGAGGTATGCCTGTACTGGAAAACTCTTACGACAAACAAAAGTCCAACAGCAGATGGCCCTACTGGAAAATTTTACAAAGTATTCAGAGATTTGAAAATTTGGAAAATCTTCCAAATCCACTCTATGAGGTCAGCATTAGCCTGATACCAAAACCAGACATGTATATCACAAAAAAAGAAAATTATAGAACTATATCCTTGATAAATTTTGATGTAAAAATCCTCAATAAAACATTAGCAGCATTCAGCAATATATCAGCAAATGGAATCCATCAATATATTGAAAGGATCATATACCATAATCAAGGAGAACCTATGCAGGAATGTAAAGATGTTTCAACATCCACAAATAAATCAATATGAAATATCACATTAGCAAAATGAAGGATAAAAATCATATGATTATCTCAATAGATGAAGGAAAAGTATTTGACAAAATTCAACATTCATTCATGATAAAAAATAACTGTCAACAAAGCATGTGGAAAGGGAATGTAACTCAACATAATAAAGGTCATATATAACAAACCCACAGATAACAGCATACTTAATGATGAAAAGCTGAAAGCTTTTCTACTAAGATCAAGAACAGGGCAGGAATGCCCACTATAACCACTTTTATTCAACATAGTATCAGAAGTTCTAGCTATAACAGTTAGGCAAGAAAAAGAAATTAAAGGCATACAAATAGGAATGGAAGAAGCAAAACTCTCCCTATTTGCAGATGACATGATTATATATAGAAAATCCTAAAGACTCCACCAAGAAACTGTCAGAACTAATATATTAATTCAATAAAGTTGGAGGATAGAAAATCCCAGAAATCTGCGGCATCTATACTCCAATAGTGAATAACATGAAAGAGAAATTAACAAAACAATTCCATTTATAATTGAACCAAAAAGAATAAAATACATAGGAATGAATTTAACAAAAAAAGTGAAAGACCAGAACTCTTCAGACTGCAAGACTGACGAAAGGCATTGAAGAAGGCACAAATAAATGGAAAGACATTCCATGTTTGTAGATTCAAAGAATTAATATTGTTAAAATATCCAAAGCAATCCACTCCCTATCAAAATCCCAGTGACAGAATTGGAACAAATAATTCTAAAGTTTGTATAAAAACACAAAAAATTCTGACTTTCCAAAATCAACCTTGAGGAAGAAAAATAAGTGCATAGTAATCAAAACACTATGGTACTGGTAAAAAAAAAAGAAGAAAGCCACAGACACATAGATCAATGGAGAAGATTTGAGAGCCCAGAAATAAACTGAAACATATATGGACAATTAATTTACAACATAAGAGCAAGGAATATATAATGGAGAAACTATAGTCTCTTCATTAAACAATGTTGGCCACAGTCAATGAATGAAATGAAATGAATGAAAAAAGTAGTAGTCTATGCCACAGTCAATGAATGAAAAAAAGTAGTCTAGAATGGAACTAGACCACTGTTTTATGCCACAAAAAAATTAACTCAAAACGCATTAAAGAGTTGATTTTAAGACCTAAACCATAAAATTTCGTTTTTGTTTTAGAAGAAAACATAGGCGGTAATTTTATCAACATTGGATTCAGTGATGTTTTTGTGTATCTGACTCCAAAGGCAAGGGAAACAAAAGAAAAAATTTAAAAAATTGGACTATATCAGCACAGTGAAGGAAAACAATATCAAAATGAAAAGGCAGGGCTTCCCTGGTGGCGCAGTGGTTGGGAGTCCACCTGCCAATGCAGGGGGCACGGGCTCGTGCCCCGGTCCGGGAAGATCCTAGATGCTGTGGAGTGGCTGGGCCCGTGAGCCATGGCTGCTGGGCCTGCACGTCCAGAGCCTGTGCTCCGCAACAGGAGAGGCCGCAACAGTGTGAGGCATGCGCATCGCAAAAAATAAAAAAAAAAACAAGGACAGAGGATCTGAATATACATTTTTCCAAAGAATATGGCCAACAGGCACATGAAAAAAATGTTCAACATCACTAATTTTTAAGGAAATAATGAAAACCACATCTAACCATCTAACATACCATCTAACATGTTTTATAATAGCTCTTATCAAAAAGACAGGAAATAAGAAATGTTGGAGGGAATGTGGGACAAAGGAAATCTTTGCACACTGTTAGTGGATCTGTAAATTGTTGTGGTCTCTATGATAAATGATATAGAGGTGCCTCAAAAAATTAAAAATAGAACTACTCTATGACTCAGAAGCTATTCCACTTCTGAATATTTACTTGAAAAACATGAAAACACTGGTTCACAAAATATACGCATTGTTATGTTCATTGCAGTATATGGCCAACATATTGGAACAATTTAAGTGTGCACGGTTGGATGAACAGATAAATAAATTGTGTATATATATATATATATATATATATATATATATATTCGCTTTCTACTCAGTCATAAAAAAGAATAAAATTCTGCCATTTTCTACTACATGGATGGACTTTGAAGGTCCTATGCTAAGTGCAATACGTGAGAGGAGAAAGACAAATACCATAATTTCACTCATAGGTGGAATTGAAGAAAACAAAACAAACAAAATAAGGAAAATGAGATTACAGTACTTCTAAAATGTTTATGTTATTTGTCCAGAGAGTATTCAGAGGAAAATTCATATAGTTTCACATTAACAGAGAAAGACTAAAAATATGTAAATAAGTGTACTTCCCAAATCAAAATAATTACAAAATAATTATAATGAAACAATAGAAGAGATTAAATGTAAAAAAGATTGATCAATCAATAGATAATAAAATTGAAAATTAAATCTAAGAGCTTGTTTTCACAGACAACAATAAACAAAAATAGATAAAACTTTGGCAAGTCTGATGAAAATAGAGAAAAAATTAATGTATAAACTTGAAGATATATTAGGATCAGAGTAAAAAAATGAAGATATTTTATGGGAAAGCCTATGAGAGTACTGGAAATTTTGAATAATATGAATGATTTTCTTGGGAGTTATAAATAGCCAAAGTGAACTCAGAAAGAAGTATGAATGAAGAGATAGATGGCAGTGTAAACAATGAAAAGTTTGAAACATCTTCTCACAAATTATGTATGGCCCAGAATTTTCATCAGTAAGTTATGTTTTGTTGTTATTGTTTTGCGGTACACAGACCTCTCACTGTTGTGGCCTCTCCCATTGCAGAGCACAGGATCTGGACGTGCAGACTCAGTGGCCATGGCTCACAGGCCTAGCCGCTCCGCGACATGGGGGATCTTCCCGGACCGGGGCACGAACTCGTGTCCTCTGCATCGACAGGCGGACTCTCAACCACTGCGCCACCAGGGAAGCCTCTCAGTTCTGCCTTTTATGAGTTTATAGATTTCAGTCATATCCCCTGGCAGCTCTGGTCTTTGCAGATGGAATCCCACTAATCCTTAAAGGTTCTCTGAATGGAGCAGCAGCTCTGGACCTTTAATAATTCTGTCTTCACTCTTCTCTGGACTTTTTCCTGCTCTGTTATGACTTTATTGAAAAGCTGAGATCTAGGCAGGTACAATCTTCTTACTGCAGTCTGGTAGATGCGCGGGCTTCAGTAGTTGTGGCACGCGGGCTCAGTAGTGGCGGCTTGGGGCTCTAGAGCACAGGCTCAGTAGTTGCGGTGCACGGGCTTAGTTGCTCTGAGACATGTGGGATTTTCCCGGTCCGGGGCATGAACCTGTGTCCCCTGCATCGGCAGGCGGACTCTCAACCACTGTGCCACAAGGGAAGCCCAAGTTATGTATTTTTCAATGCTAGTAAGTGTTTCAAAACGCAGTAAATGTTAGAAAACTATTTCATTTCAGGATGGTTATTTAATGGTCAAAAAGATAACATCTCCAATAATTAGACAAGTATATTTATGAGTCATTCCCTCCCCCAGGGAAGGTATATCTAAACCTATGCATCTGTTTATATTCCTATAGAAAGAGAGAGATTTAGTTTTTAAAACTGTTAATATTTCATCATGTATTTGTGCAATTAATGTCAACCTTCCTAGATTAAAATGTGTCTGAAAACTAAAATGTTCTTTCAATCAGAATTTTCTCATTTTATAATGTCATATTAGTGATAGCATTCTGTACTAAATCTTTTAAAGAATTCAACTATTTTTTAGTCTCTTTTGAGATAATTAGCAATTTTCTACTGACAAAGTTTTGCATAGCAAACGGCTAACCTGAAATACACATATCTGAGAATAAATAGATGTTGTATTTCAGGGCAAATATACATATGTAATGTTGTTGGATAAAGATAACTTTCTTTCATTAATCAGAATATCCTAGCAGGAAACTTCTTTGCATTAAAATTTTGTAAACTTTATTTTTCTCTTGATTTTTTAATTCAAATGATATTAGTTACACTTTGGAAATAGAATTAGCTTTTAGAGTTATTTCGGTAATGAAACGGACTTGAATAATTCTTTTTTGTTTTGTTTTGTGGTACGTGGGCCTCTCACCGTTGTGACCTCTCCCGTTGCAGAGCACAGCCTCCGGACGCGCAGGCTCAGCGGCCATGGCTCACAGGCCCAGCCACCCCACGGCATGTGGGATCTTCCCGGACCGGGGAACGAACCCACGTCCCCTGCATCGGCAGGTGGACTCTCAACCACTGCACCACCAGGGAAGCCCCTGACTTGAACAATTCTTGAACAAAACTTGTTCTGAAAATTAATGCAGTGATTTTTTCTAACTTTTTAATATATTCTACCTCTTTTTTGAAATTCTTACTTTGTTCGTTGTTCTCATTGTGCTCCTGAGTTTAGTCAGCATCTTTATGACCATTTGAGGGAACACTTTTTCAGGTAAGTAACTTAAACTGAGATTTAAGGTTTTTATTTGAGGGGTTTTTTTTCCTTAGAACTGATTTGTCTGTTCTTTTCTTTTTCTTGACTCTCTGTGACTATCTATGCATTAGATAAAATATCCAATTCTCCCAGTCTTGAAGGAGTGGCCTCATGTAGGAGATAAACCTTATTGTTCAATCCTGCCCCAGCTCTTAGTTGTCTCTCAAACCCTATTTGTTTTTAGTGGTTCCCAGTAGTTGAAGTGTGCCAAGACCTGTCACTATTTGAAAGGGGAGAATTTTAGTCATCACCTATATTCAGGCTGATTGAAAGCCTGACCCTCAGGCAGCAGCTTTCAAAGTATATAAATATACCTGTTTCAGAGGAAGACTAGGAGATGAGTGTTCCTGTGTGATGAGTCCTGGGTAATAGCCAGCTAAGAACTGTTTCTTTGTTTGCTACAATCCCACTGAACCTATGAACACAAGCCCTGCCAGCCAATAGAGTCACCAGGGCATGGTCTCCTGGGTGACAGCCACAAAAGCCAAGGTGCCAGATGTGTACAAAGCTCCTTTCTCAGAGATTCCAGAGACCTGGAGTGCGGTAAAGGAAGAGCATGAAGATGGTACCCACCAACCTCTTTATTTGGAGAGTATTTCAGTATGCCCCTCAGTGTGTATTAAATTAGAAACCTGCATCTAAGGCCAAAGCTTTAAGGTAAGCAGATAGGCTTCTTTCACAGAAAGACTGGACATTTCTCAGTGGGCTGCCTCTGTGCTGGCATTGGTGTGGGTGAGTCTATATATGAAGCTGTATTTCAGTGAGCAATAGCCTGTGAGTCTCATTGACACAAGCCCTGTTGGCTTTCAAAGCTTTGGAGGCTTGTCTCTTAGGTGCTTATCTTAACAGTTGGAATGCCCAATATGGGGCTCAAATCCAACCCTTTTCAGGCGGAGGCTGAGATTGTGAATTTCAGCCTGATTGTGGGTAATGGCACCAGGCATGGGGTTTATGGTAAGACTGTATCTCAGGCTCTTTTAACTGCTTTTATGTCCATTTTTTCTGTTTGCCTGACGTGTAGGAGTTACTCATCTACTTTGGGGGGTTTTATCAGATAAGATTGTTCCATATGCAACTGTACATTCAGTGTGTTCACATCAGGAAATCTTCAGTAGTTTATTATTGAAAATAAATATTTCACTCCTATAAAAGGAGATTTCCATTCAGTTATACATCATAATGAAATAAAAATCTACATTTGTATTTTTAAATTAGGAATACATTTAGAAGATATTCTTCTTATTATTCTGAAATAAAAGTGGTCTAATTTATAAAGAATGTTACAGCGACCCAACACTTATGCTTTCTGAATATCAGCAATCTCAGCCTAAGTCACAGGGACCAGAAAATTGATGACTTGAACAATTAGAACATTTTATACTCTGGGGGGATTCTCCAATTTGTTGGAGGAAGTCATCAACAGATATGACCACCAGTTGACCCTGAGCTGGACCCGGGCATTTGGTCCTCTTCTCTGTCCTTGGAATGTGCATTCCATTTGCCTTCCCTGCTCCCAGAAGCTGCTCTAAGTATACAGCCTTGAAATAAAATGTTGCGCTGAGCCTATCTGGTCTGAGTACATTACTG
This sequence comes from Grampus griseus, assembly GCF_964374135.1. Classification (NCBI taxonomy): domain Eukaryota; kingdom Metazoa; phylum Chordata; class Mammalia; order Artiodactyla; family Delphinidae; genus Grampus; species Grampus griseus. The sequence goes on along the minus strand of NC_139016.1, from coordinate 12,211,030 downwards.
AACCCAATTATGGCCTCTATATTAACTTTTAAGATTCTGGTGGGCAGATCCAGAAATCTACTTGTCTTGGAGCTACAAAAGATAAGATTTGTAATTAAGTTTCCTTGCTTATTAAAACAGCCACCTAGGCCTCTTTCCTTCCAAGATGGCCCACACTCTGCCTATGGAGTGTGTATCTCCCTGAATAAAACTTCTTTCACTTTACTGTGTCTTGCTCTTGAATTCTTGCCTGCACAAAGCCAAGAACCCACACTGGGCGGCCATCCCAGGGACGTAGACATGACTTGGGATGTGACCATCCTCTCACACCCCACTCTCTTTCCTGCAACATCTTTTCTGGCACCCAATGCGGGGCCTCAAAGACCATAATCTCGATCCGCCTATTGGGCTACGGCTCCCCTCTGAAGGGCAGCTGGGACTTATCCTGAGCCATGTAGATTCAAGTAGCCCGTTAAGTGGCAGCTGACGTCGCCTGCAGGGTCTGCCAGAGACCAGCTCTCTGGCCGTGAAGAAGCGCACTGAGGCCAAGGCATTTTCCCCTCCATCTTTCTCATTCTCCTATTGCTCTGTCTCTTTGGGCTTGAAAAGATCCACGCAGACGACCACCAAACATCCAAATTAAGACCGCGCGGCAAGTAATTGACAACTTGGTTGGGTCTAAAGAACTCCTGCCAGGGGGCTTATCTGGTGGTGCAATGGTTGAGAATCTGCCTGCCAATGCAGGGGACACGGGTTCGAGCCCTGTTCTGGGAGGATCCCACATGCCGCGGAGCAACTAGGTCTGTGAGCCACAACTACTGAGCCTGCGCGTCTGGAGCCTGTGCTCCGCAACAGGAGAGGCTGCGATAGTGAGAGGCCTGCACACCGCGATGAAGAGTGGCCCCTGCTTGCCGCAAATAGAGAAAGCCCTCGCAGAGAAACGAAGACCCAGCACAGCCAAAAATAAAAATAAATAAATAAATTTTTTAAAAAACTGCCACCTAGCAATCTGGAGTGATCTGCCTCTTTCTCTGGTTTCTTTCTGCCCTGTGAGTATGGGGATCAGGTTCAGATTCCACCCTGGAAACTCTCAAGAAACAACTCAGTTACGGATACAGTTGCCAAGTCTCTACCTTCAAGGAGTTTATGGTTTATTGGTAGAAGCAGACAGGTAATGTCAACAAAGTGCAAAATAATATGAGAGCTGTTTTCTACTACAGTTGAAATACTTGTGCTCAGAATGTATGTATAACAAGTACCTAAGCCACTCTTGAAAGGGCATCAAGAAATTTTCATAATGATAATCCAACAGCTAATGCTTTGGAGACTCTATTCCCAGGCACTGTGTCAACACATAGTATGCATAACTTTAGTCAACCTTCACAAGAAAACCCTTACAAGATGGGAAATATTATTACTATCTTGATTTTTACAAATTAGGGAACTGAAGACTGACTCAAGATCTCATATAGCCAAAACTTGTAGCTCCTCTTCCCTCTAATTTGAAAGTCTGTGTCTCCAAATACTGGTGCACTGAGGTAGACAAGGTCAACTTGGAGGTGAAGGAATAAGTATGTTGTTTCAAGCCTCAGTGAAACAAGATTTCATGTAGGATTGGGAATTCTGTTAAATGATTCCTCAAGGAGCTAGGAGAAGCAAGGGCAGTTTAGTAATTGGCTATCTCACCAATTTTTGTTGTAGAGTAGATTAGAACAAAGATCACCCAAAATATGATGGTTATTAATCATTCTGAAGCTGCAATGTAAATTTTAGAGAAACATTTTCCCTTGGCTTTGTCTATGGTCTTGTATATGTACATCAAGATCTGGTTATTAGCCAGACTAATTTTTACTTTCACAGCCCCAATCTAATTTCTCATCATCTCTCACCTAGTGATTGTAATATTCCAGGTTTATCCTCTATATTATGAACCAGAGTAATCTACCTAAAAATATATATAACACCAAGCTTCTGTTTAAAATCGTCCAACTATTCTCCTTGCCTAGGAAACGTAATCAATTGTCTCACTATGACTTACGAGTTCCTCCTCCAAAACCTGGCTGCGGCCTACCTCTATCATTATGTTACTTTATAATATAGAATAGCACTTTAAATTTGATGGTCAAAATTTGTGTGGTTCCAAGTACATTCTACATGTTTCAGCACGCAGTGCCTTTGCTTATGCTGATCCGCAACACACTGTCACTCTTCTCTACTTAGGTAACCGTCCTCTTCTTTCCAAACTCAGCTAAGATGTTGTTTAAGGGTACTAACTTGGCAACAAGTAGTAAATAAGTCCTAGGGATCTAATTCATGGTAATGAATATAGACAATTTTGTATTTATCATCATCAAAGTTGCTAAGAGACTACAAGTTAATCAGAAATAAATAATTAGAAAAGTGAAGAGATGCTAATTATTGCTACAATGGCAATCGTACTACAATACGTGAATTAGCAAAATAACATGTTGCACAGCTTAATTTTACGCGTTATACGTCAAAGGTATTTTAAATTTTTTAATGTTCATTTCTCTGAGGCCAAAAAAAAAAAAATTCAACTCAGGCTGAGACGATTATACTACCTAAATATCTTTGCAGGTAGCTTATAATATTATCTATGCATTGTTCCTTGTCTGGCCCTAAATACACTGGAGGCTGAGTTTGCATTCCTGACCTAACAGTAAGGTTCTCTCTTTAGGCCGTTGAAAGGAAAGGGGCGGAATCTGGAGCTTTATACGAGGCGCTGATAGGTGGAGCTGCCTAAGGAGCAGAGGTTGGAGAAGTCGGCTTCGGAGGTAAGAGTGAACAGGGACGAGAGATGATTTTCGCCTCTTGGCCACAAGACTCACACTATAGCATAGGAACAAATCACCAGTAAAGTGCGAAGTAGAAAAGAATTAATTCCAGGGTGCCGAAAGAACCGCAGAAGTAAATTTCGGGAAGGAGACATTTATTTTAATAGTTCTCTATAAGTTGAGCTGTGGCCAGACGCCTCTCGATTTCCGGTTTTGCTTCCTCACAGTAGAGGAAGTGATGCCTGCGCTTGCGCATGACCGTTTCCGCGTTAGGCCCGCCTCTAGGGCAGAGAGTTATGACTAAGGTGGCATCACTGCAGATGTTTCCCAACAAACTGAGGTAAGCTGGCTGGGAGAAGTGACTGACAAGAAGAGCCAGGGTGGGCCTGGGCTGGGCGTAGGTGATGTGCAGGCTAAGCCAAGCAAGCCAGAGCGCTCCCGGTACTGTCACTGGCGTCGGTGGGTTCAGAAAGGCGAGGAGGAAGCTGCCGGAATCGAAGAGACTTACTGGCTGAGCGTAGAAAGGCAAGACAGTTTTGTAATCAAAATATGAAAAGCAAGATTTCATTCCCGAGTACCAGAGCGACTTTCTTGCTCTGAACGCAGAGGAGAGGGAAGCTAAGGCAGCGCTGCGCGAGGGACCGCTAATGTTGCTGTATATTTTGATATACAAGAAAGAAGAAATACAGAGCCGCCCTAAAGAAGAAAAAACGAAACAAACGTCGCCGGTAACTCGCTCGACTGAGAGACTCAGGTAACGGACTCCTCATCTTGTTTTTGTGTAAGAAGTTGTTCCCCCCAGCTGCCGCCCTAACTTGAGACCCCAGTGTCAGAAGGGAGGTGTGTACCTGATGAAGTGTAGTGTCTGCTTCTTTGCAAATAAACTTACGTTAGACACATGTAAGAGAAAATGTTAACATTCTGAAGAAAAAGGGGAAAGGTATGGTGAATTACTACTGTTGATATGTATATATTAAAGAACTTGATGTAACAGACGCAACAATTGTGAATTTTCAGCAGTTAGCACAGCTCTAGGACACGTTAAGTACTCAGGGAATGTTTTCCTTTGTACTGGTCAAGGGTTTTAATTACATATTGTTCAAGTTTTTCTCAGACTGCAGTAGTGTAAGACACTTTATATTGACTCAACTAATAAATCAAACTATTGTTATTTAAATATTTACAAGTGTAAAACTAGTCGTGAAGCTCTTATTTGACTATAACGTTGTATATTTACAGAAAAGAAAACCAAATAAAATCACACAGCCTTTTCAAATCTATATTAGTGTAATGTTAGGGATTATGTGGAACAAATTCCTAAAAAATAATTATCGTTCTCATGGCTATAACTGCATTACGTGGCATTTGCAGTGCCTCTATTATTGTTGCCTAAAGTTATTTACCAGTGTTTTTCTGTAGGAAAAAAATGGGGAACCTTAATTTGTACACTGATCATAACGTTATTTGGCCTTAAAATATCAGACCTTAACATTTTTGTATAAACCTGTCTGTTTAATGCAGTAAACTTAGTACTACTTGAGCCAACATGGTTATAAATGCAGATGGATGCACTGAAATCACACAATACTGGCTTATAATGGTTGTCATACGTGTTTTCCAGAACTTACTTATTAAATTGTCCAAGACAGTTCTTGAACTGCGGGACTATGGCCTCAAGTAACCAGGATTCTTGGACTTGGAAAAACAACCATAGAGATTTCATTTACCATTGGTGTTCCCAGGTAATGATTTTAGTACCACAACATGGAATTTTTGGAATGGAAAGATTAGTGTGTTCGCATGCAATGTGTAATGACATGTCTCTATTATTAGGTGGAAACTAGTCCACTATAGGTAGGACAAAACATCAGGAGAAAAGGATAAACAGGATAGGTTGGAGTTACTTACACTTTTTATTTTTTTTTAATTCCTAAAATTCTCAGCTATCTCCCATTGTGTATTTAATCTGTTTTCTTCTAGCATACAGTTTTCTAAAGCCTCTTTCTCTCTCTTTCCCTGTTTTAAATTCAGTAATAGCTTGTGTTTTCTTGCATCATTTTTTTCCTTTTGACTTTGTAAGGTACACTCACAGCAAGCCTTAGTAGTCAAGTCGATAATCTCTCTTGGTAGATTTAGTATGTTGAAGGATAGATCGCTGCTTTGCTCTTGATTTTATAGATAATGCCATATCCAAAACTAAGCAGTTGTCTCTCAATTATGAGCTTTGCTCCTGGTTTTGCACATTGACTCACATTTCTTTATCTAGTAATACTTAGTGAATGTATAGAATAAAAAACATTTCTGTTCATTCATTGTAGTACAGATTGGATGGGCAAACATTACACACACATATTCTCTAAAATACAGACAATATTACTATAAGAATGAGTTGGCTAATGATTGTTAGAAATTTGTGGAATACTGAGCTTGCAGTTACTGGTAGCCTTTTTGGCATCTAGTTTAACCTTGGATAACCTGAAATAAACTGTCTTGTCACAAATTAAGATAAAGTGTAAAAAAGCAAGTTACAAAACTGTAGCACGATTCTATTTTTGTTTTAAAGAGTTACATGCATAATACATTTATATATTTTGTACTTAAATATATGCTGTATATATTTGATTATATCTGTAGAGAAAATGCTACACCTCAGATTGTTTATAATCACTTCTTTGGAGTGTGTGAACGTGATTTTGGAGGTTTAGGGGATTAAGTGAATGAGGAGATATTTTTGAGTATCAGCAGATATTTTTGAGTATCCAGGCAGTGTCCAATCAGTGGAAATAATCTCTGTAAGTAATTCAGAGTCATATCCTCTGTACCAGATTAGGTCACTTATTTATCTGAATAATTGTATCAGTTAGAAGTTACCATTCTTTGGTGTATATGTGTGACCCTATTTTCTTTCAATTTAAAATGCTGAAATAATAAAATTTACTTGCTTAGAAAAGCAGTTTAATCTAGGAATGGGTAAGCATTTGGTTAGACCTATAATACATATGTGACAGATATAAAATATTTTTCTTTTAATCTTGAATCATGGAAAGCTTATGCTGCATTTCCTTAAGTTGCTTCAGTTTTCCCTGTGTGCTCTCCATGTCTTCATGTTTTTCTCTCAAATTTAAATTTTAAATGGAACAGCATATAATTTTTTATTATGGGAAAAATAATGTATTTATTTTGAAAATGTTTCAATATACAGAAAGTTTCAATACAGAAAGTGTTTCAATATACAGAAAAAATAGTACAATAAACATCTATGAACTCTTTATCTAGATATGCTAATGAACATGTTTTCTCTGTCCTCTCTCTTTTTCTTTATGTATGTACATACATATATTTCTATGTATATCCATATATGAATAAATACATACAGATAGATACACATCCATGTACACCTAAATTTTTTTTCCCAAATAATTTACACATCAGTTGCAGATATATGATGCTTCATTCCTAAATATTTCAGCTTGCATCTCTAAAGTATGACATTTTTCTACAGAACATACCAACTTTGCATCTATATAAATGAAAGGAATTCAGTAGTATGATATATGAACGGCTGTATATGTTATCCAGGATTGATATATGTATATAACCAGGTATATATCTGTTACATATACATCTTATATATATTATCATTATATATCTATAGCCAGTATTGATTATTTTAAAAAGCTGAAGTCATGGGCTTCCCTGGTGGCGCAGTGGTTGAGAGTCCGTCTGCCGATGCAGGGGACACGGGTTTGTGCCCCGGTCCAGGAAGATCCCACATGCTATGGAGTGGCTAGGCCTGTGAGCCATGGCTGCTGAGCCTGCGTGTACGGAGCCTGTGCTCCACAATGGGAGAGGCCACAACAGTGAGAGGTCCACGTACCACAAAAAAAAAAAAATTAAAATGCATAGAATGGAAGGATTATACTTTCTAAATGTAGAAACCTGGATGTTGCTTTGAAACTTGTTATTTGCCTTATTGGCACCTGCGCATCTCTGTGATCAGACTAGGACAAACTTCAATGTTACTGCTGGTTTTTTTAATATGAGAAAAGTGACAGAACAAATGTCATGCAAGAATGTAGAAGTAGTGACTTTAAGCTGTTACCTTCTAGGAAGATGCTGATTGTAGTGCTCTTCCAGGTGCTCTATTATGTCCTCTAATTCTCTTGCACCTCTTAAAGGCTTTATGTAAGATAACTTTCATGACATTTTAACCATCCCGAAAATGTGTTATTTGCTATTATATATAGCGTATATGTGTGTGTGTGTAGAATGATGCCAATTCTTTTATTTGATTACATAATTATATCAATAGGCAAAACTTACATGAGGAGTGGTTGTTGAGGGAGCAGAAAGCACAAGAGGATTTAAGAATAAAGAAGCAAAAGGAAGAGGCAGCTAGTAAACAGCAGGAAGAACAAGAGGTATGCTTTTAGTCAAATTAATCAACTACCTAACTAGTTAACTAAAATAACTTCTAATTAAAATAGAGAATGACAAAATAAATAAATAAATAAATAAAAATAAAATAAAATAAAATAAAATAGAGAATGACTTTTTCACGTTAACAATTACATGCCTTGAACAACAGCAACAAAAATACTTTGAGGACTTCCCTGGTGGCTCAGTGCTTGAGAGTCCGCCTGCCGATGCAGGGAACACGGGTCATGTCCTGGTCCGGGAAGATCCCACATGCCACGGAGAAGCTGGGCCCATGAGCCATGGCTGCTGAGCCTGCACGTCTGGAGCCTGTGCTCCGCAGCGGGAGGGGCCACACCAGTGAGAGGCCCACGTACCGCAAAAAAAAAAAAAAAATCTTTGAAAGTGATGGTCTGTGTAACCAATATATTTAATTTTTTTAATTTATTTATCCCATATGTTGAATGTTTTAAAAATTAAGTATGGGGGAAAAATACGTTTCTTTTCTCTTTGAAGAGAAAGTTGAGGGAAGAATGGGAAGAATATCAGAGAAGAGAGAGAGAAGAGGAGGAACAAACTACAGGAGAAAAGAGAAAAAGAGGTGGTTCTTATCATAGGAGGATAAATACGCTGTGTATAGTGTGCAGGTAGGCTATATGATGGATTTGAAGCTATGGGCATGTGTGGGCTTGTAGTTCTTTGGTTTGTTTTTAAAAAGCCGTATTTTTTAGTGGAGACATACATATTCTTTGTGTCCATGCAATAGCAGTTAAGACTATCTTAATTTAACGGTTTCTTCAGCTTTACCCAGTGTAGTGCAAAAGCAGCCATGGCAGTATGGAAACAAATAGGTGTAGCTATGTTCTAATAAAGCTTTATATAGAAGCAGACAGCTGGCGCCTGCTTTACACTTTCTACCACTCTAGCAAATGATGTGACTCTCAGGTTCAACTGTGTGAGTTGACTTGTTTAGGAAAAAACATTTTGTATACTTGACATGTTTATTTCATTCCTTAAAGGCTTAACAGCTTGTGTCCTGCCACCAAAACTATTTGATTTTGAGAAAGCAGGGATCGAATATTTAAGATTTAGATTTTTGCTATCGTTGTTCTCATTAAATCTTGACTTGCTTTCAAACCTGTAGCTAACAGACAGTTTGCTAATTTAAAAAGGTAATCTGTAAGGTGTATGTACATATCTTTCATGTCTTTCAGGATTCTTTCTAAACATTGATTTGATGTATTTTGCTGCTTTCCTTAATAGGGTGATTATTTCAAAAATTCACAACCCATCTTTACTTGAAATGATTCATCAGCATTTTTCTTTTCTGTATTCTAAGTTTGAATAGCATAAAATTGAGTAGTTAACCATCTCATAATGGAGAAAAATGGATTTGGTTGTGTCTTGGTCATAATGGAGTAGAAGTAGTCTCCACAACTTTGTTTTTTGTATTTCAGCCATTAGTTAATTCCAGTGCAAATTTTAGGCACCTTAATTTGAGCACTACTTTCTAGATGAGGTGAGATGTATCAGGGGACAAGAAATTTGGAACTTTTAAATTTTTTTATAGAGAGGACTCAATTGCCATTTTAACTATGGAATTTTTTTCATTTGAGGTTTCCAGGGTTCAGATAGAAGCTCTGGCTTCTTTTAAATGCTCTGATTTTTTTAAGGAAGTCTAGAAGGCATTAAAGAGAAGCATAAAGTACAGTCATCCCTGGGTATCTCTGGTGATTGATTGGTTCTAGGGACCCTGATGGCAGCAGTCCCCAACATTTTTGGAACCAGGGACCAGTTCTGTAGAAGACAGTTTTCCGTGGACAGGGTGGGAATGGTTCAGGTGGGAATGCGAGCCATGGGGAGCGGTAGATGAAGCTTCACTCACTTGCCTGCTGCTCACCTGCTGTGCAGCCCAGGGATTGGAGACCCCTGCCTGAGGGTACTGAAATCTGTGGGTGCTCAAGTGAAATGGTGTAGGATTTGCATATAACCTAGGCACATCATTCTATATACTTTAAATCATTTTTAGATTTTTATAATGCCCAATACACTTTAAAAGGTACAAAAATAGTTGCTAGCGCATTGCAAATTAAGACTTTGCTTTTTGGAACTTTGTGGGGTGTTTTCCCAAATACTTTTTTTTGTTTTTGTTTTTTTATTGTTTGTTTGTTTGTTTTTTTGCGGTACGCGGGGCCCCTCACTGCTGTGGCCTCTCCCGTTGCAGAGCACAGGCTCCAGACGCGCAGGCTCAGCGGCCATGGTTCACGGGCCCAGCCGCTCCACGGCACGTGGGATCCTCCCAGACCGGGGCACGAACCCATGTCCCCTGCATCGGCAGGCGGACTCTCAACCACTGCGCCACCAGGGGAGCCCCCCAAATACTTTTGTACTATCGTTGGTTGATGGCTGTGGAACCCACACATACAGAGGAATGACTGTAGATTCTAAGTGGATTTAAGAAATATATGTGATTCTGCTATGTGCTAGACAGTTGTCTAGTTAATGGGATAAGACAGTGGAAAAGATACAGTCCCTGCTCTTAGTGTTACTTTGCTAGATGGGGGAGCCATATGATAAGTTGCCCAAAAAGATAATTTCCAGTGGTGTTAAGTGCTACAAAGACATAAAACAAGGTGATCTGATAGAGTGATGGGCATAGTTGAGTACTTCCTTAGATAAATGATCATGGAATATTTCTCTGAGAAGCCGATGTTTTATGCTGTTACCTGAGTACAAAAATCTCAGGGGCTCTACGCAGAGGGAAGGGCCCAGAACGTAGAACTGAAAGGAGGTGAGGATGTTTGAATCCCAGAGACCAAAGGAGAGAGTGGCAGGGGCAGGGAGGAGATCAGAAGGGTAGACAGGGTCAGATCATTTAAGGCCTCCTGGATTTGAAGGAGGAGTTTGGACTTCATGTTAAGTGTAATGGAAAGCCATTGTCTTTACCTTTAACAAATCATTTATCACTTTTGTATAAAGAATAGGGAAACTGGAGGGGTGGGACAGGAAGGGTGGGAGGGAGGGAGACACAAGAAGGAAGAGATATGGGAACATATGTATATGTATAACTGATTCACTTTGTTATAAAGCAAAAAGAAAAGAATAGGGAGTAGGGAACAGTGACCAAAGAGGCAAGAGTCAAGATACGCTGCTGTTTCAAATAGGATATGATATGTTGGTAATTTGTATGATGATAGTGCTTTACAAAGATAAGTACACAGATCTGGGGTACGTTAATACAGAGTCAACAAGATTGCTCATGGTAAATTGAGGGTAGAGGTGTGAAAGGGAGTGGAAGAATCCAAGTCATACTCTCAGGTGTTTAGTTTGAATAAGAGGGGAAGTAAAAGGAAGCACCATTTACTGAGATGTGACACTTAGAGGGTCGACAAGGAGGAAACAAAAGTTCTGTTTTGAGCTTGGAGGACTCTTACATGCAACTAGATTTATCAAGTCTTTTATGTAATTCTTTAAGGAGCTAGAGAAGAGAAGTCTAACATGATTAAAATTTGTTTAAATGTCAGTTAAATAGAAATTTACTGAAATTTTGGAGAACTTACTTTGCCTTATCAAAAAGTTTGAAATAGCTCATAAATCCTAAATACTACTGTTCATGTCATATTTTTGACTTTTTTTAAATGTTAATGATGTTGTGGCTAGCATTGTGTTTTATAATACTGATACCTCATCTTAAAAACTTGTATGTGGTATATATGCTTAAACATAGTAACTGTTGTTCCTGAAACTTACAGGAATATTCTTAAATATTTTATAATGTGTTTTATTACATTTTCTATTTCAATAAAAATTCTCACCTATATCCTTTTGAAAGCTTTTCAGAAGATCTGTGCTGTAGAAAGCAAATAAGAACATGAAACCTTGCATGTATAAGCTTTTTAAAATTTTAAGTTGAGATTCTTAACCACAAAAACTAGCTATGGGGCTTCCCTGGTGGCGCAGTAGTTGAGAGTCCGCCTGCCAATGCAGGGGACGTGGGTTCGTGCCCCGGTCCAGGAAGATCCCACATGATGCGGAGTGGCTGGGCCTGTGAGCCGTGGCCGCTGAGCCTGCGCGTCTGGAGCCTGTGCTCCACAATGGGAGAGGCCACAACAGCGAGACACCCGAGTACCGCAAAAAAAAAAAAAACTAGCTATGAGTTACCTGACTTTCAGATTTTTATTAATCCCATGTTTGCATTTGTAGGAATCTGTGCAGAAGATGCTGGAACCGGCTGAAAATGAGGTATTTTTCAAAACTTTCATTAAAATTTTGATACCAGTGAACATTTCTTTAAAAAGAATACTTCTGAGGCTTCCCGGGTGGCGCAGTGGTTGAGAATCTGCCTGGCAATGCAGGGGACACGGGTTTGAGCCCTGGTCTGGGAAGATCCCACATGCCACGGAGCAACTAAGCCCGTGTGCCACAGCTACTGAGCCTGCGTGACTGGAGCCTGTGCTCTGCAACAAGAGAAGCCCTCGACAGTGAGAGGCCTGTGCACCATGATGAAGAGTGGCCCCCGCTCGCCGCAACTAGAGAAAGCCCTCGCACAGAAACGAAGACCCAACACAGCCAAAAATAAATAAATAAATAAAAAGAATACTTCTGGTAATGTTAATTTTGTGGTAAACTACTTAGATCCTGTCTGAATGTGGGAATCACTCTGTAGGTGTGTGATTTGTACAGCAGCAACAACAGAAGTGAACTGCTAAACAAAAACAAAAATCACCCTGGTGGACTGGAATTGTTTATAGTCCTTAAAGTGTATGTAAACAACATCACACACTCTTATGCCCATAGGGATGATTTAACTTGATTCAGAGTAACTTAGGTTGTTCTCAGGGAATGGTTCCCTAACAAGTCCTTCAACACTTTTCGGAATGGATGGACAGAAGGGAAACCTTGATGACTGCTCCTCGTAGCCATAGTGATGCCTGATGATGGGCAGTGACTGGGAGCCAGGAGAGACATATAGACCCTGTCTCATGACAATTGTTTGTAGAGTCTAGATTCTGTGATACAACTTAAATGTGTATATTCTTACATGAATCTGTTTTTATTTTTGACCACAATATTTCGAATATACTTTAAATCTTTAATTCTGATGGATTTTTAAAACTACCAGTAAAATTATGGTTATTTTCAACAGTTGGAAAGTGGTGCCACATGGCAAAATCCAGAACCACCCACGGACTTAAGAATAATGGAGAAAGATCGAGCTAATTGTCCATTCTACAGTAAAACGGGAGCCTGCAGATTTGGAGATAGGTAACCAGTTTTGTTTTATCACTTCAGAATTAAGAGAGTTGAACCATTGAGGTTCTTGAGTTCTTTTTTTTGGGAGAGACACAGTCTTCAGTTTAAATTATTGATCATGTATCTGCTGCCTTTTTGCCACTTTTCCAGTCCTCCAGCTGACTGTACTCTGCTTCCCCCATACCTATTTCTTGGGTAGACTTAACCTAGTTCTCTGGTGGTGCTTCCTTTACTTTGCTCCCACACTTTATAAAGATCTTTTGCTTCCTGTTTTTTACCCTGTGCTTGCATTGGTCCATGTGGACAACATGATTGGGGAAATAATACATTTGTGCTGTTTCCAGGAACCTTAGAACCCTGGCTTTGTTTTTCCAGTGGAAAACACTTGCACAAAATGAGCTTTTTAAAATTGCTTTGTTTAAATGGATATCTGCGCAGGATAGGATCAGAGTGAAGAGAGGGAGTATTCACATTAACCATTCTCAGTATACTCAGGCTCAGGAACAGCCCTCTTGGTTCAAAAACTAGGTTTAGTAGCTGTCATTTTGGGAAAATTAATTAAGATCTCTGTGCCGTATTTTCCTTATCTATAAAACAGGGATTAAAAATAGTATCACCCTTATAAGGTGACTGTGAGCCTGAAATGAGTGAATACATGGGAAGCACACAGAACAGTGCCAGGCATGTGGCAAGCCCTAAGTGTTTGCTTGTGTTTTCGTTATGATCATTGTTTCTGTAGTTCTCTGAACCATTCTTGTTCTGTATCTCTTTGGGATCAGTGTTTCTGAAACAGGACATTCATGTGGAAAACTAAGTGTTGATCTCTTCATTCATTTAACAAATATCTGTATTCCAGGCACTTGTCATTTTTATAATTTGGTTCATTTATCAATAAACTATTTGGGGGCTTCCCTGGTGGTGCAGTGGTTGAGAGTCCGCCTGCCGATGCAGGGGACGTGGGTTCGTGCCCCGGTCCAGGAAGATCCCACGTGCCGCAGAGCGGCTGGACCCGTGAGCCATGGCCGCTGAGCCTGTGCATCGCCTGTGCTCCGCAATGGGAGGGGCCACAACAGTGAAAGGCCCGCATTTGGGAAATAAATAAATAAACAATTCAAAGTAGGCACAATAATCTGCCCCTATCCACAGGGCATATGTTCCAAGCACCCCAGTGGATGGCTGAGCCACAGTAAGTACCAAACTCACAGTATGCTATGTTTTTTCCTATAACAATAACCAATAACCAAAACCAATAACAAAGATTAATTATTAAAATAAACACAGTAAGAGATTAATAATAATAAAATGAAACAATTATAGCAGTGTGCTGTAATAAAAGTTATAGGAATGTGCTGTCTTTCTCAAAATATCTTGTACTACATTCACCCTTATGATGATGTGAGATCCTGAAATGCCCACATGATGAGATGACGAGATAAATGACTTAGGCTTCTGTTGATGATGATAGAAGGAAGGAAGATCATCTGTTTTGGTGATACTGTATCATTAAACCATGATGATATTGATGGTTGGATGCCAGGAGCAGGTGGTGCCATTGGATGGAGATCCTTGTCAGGATATAGAGTAGGACAGCACAATATTTCATCACGCTGCTTAGAACAGTGCACAATTTAAAACTTACAAGTTGTTTATTTCCAGAATTTTCCATTTAATGTTTTTTTGTTTTTGTTTGTTTGTTTGTTTGTTTTTTGCTGCATGCGGGTCTTTCACTGTTGTGGCCTCTCCCGTTATGGAGCACAGGCTCCGGACGCGCAGGCTCAGCGGCCATGGCTCACGGGCCCAGCCGCTCCGCGGCATGTGGGATCTTCCCGGACCAGGGCACGAACCCATGTCCCCTGCATCAGCAGGTGGACTCTCAACCACTGCGCCACCAGGGAAGCCCCCATTTAATGTTTTAAGACGCTGGTTGACCAAGGATAAACGAAAAGATGGGTAACAGGAGACAAACTGAGTAATTAGAGTAATCTCTGTCAATAGTAAGTAATTCAGTAAATTTATTATGTATTCTACAGAGGAGAAGATCTAATCATAATTTTTATGTCCTATTAATGCCAAATCCATGAAACTATGTGGTTCTTTTATATTTTACTCATAAAATTATCCTTGCTGTGAGTTTTTCCTTCTTCAAAATACTGACCTTTGCTATCTTTCTTTTTTTTCCACCCTAAACTTGTCTTCACCTTTTTACATGTCTAAAAACAGTAATTCTGAACCTTGAATCACATTAGGATCATATTAAAAACTTTAAAGAAAAATATTCTTTAGCCTCACTTCAAATTATGTTAATCAAAATCTCAGACATTTTGAAATGTCTCCAGATGTTTTCAGTGTGCCCCAGGATTGAGAGCCATTATCGTAGAATATTTAACTCCCTTTTTGTTTTATAGCTGGGATTATACTTGCCCAGGTTATCTGTGAAGGGATTCATAAAATGTGGTGAACAGTGAAAGCTTCCTCTTGAGGAACCAGGAGCTAACCAAGAAGAGGGATTTTATTCTGTTTAGTAACCTTTAGAACCCAAATGTAGGTTTAATTTCATCAAAAATAGTAATAATTCATTGATTTAATATACTCCCCCTCATAAATATTTGGTGGATTATGTTTGAAAGACAGCTGAGACTCAAAATGTATTCACATTTGTGTGCATAGTTGAACTAAAGTCCAAGTTTCAAGATTTTAGCTGCCTGATCCCTTGTTTATGTTGTACTCCCAATATTCCCGTGAATTTTAAGACTTTAAGGTTATACTTGGGAGTCCCCTGGTGATCCAGTGATTAGGACTTCGCACTTTCACTCTGGAGGGCCCAGGTTCAATTCCTGGTTGGGAAACTAAGATCCCACAAGCCACACAGCAAGGCAAAAAAAAGACTGTCCTTTTATTGGGTTTATGTGAGAAGAAGGGAGATATCCTAAACAGTTTTAGGAAATCAGTTGACTGTACTTAATTTGCGGAAAGGGGAAAGGAACCTCACACTCTGAAAACCCACACCTGAGAGCTGTTTCAAGGAAATATCCACAGTGGTCAGATTAGTTTGTGACAGTTCTTAATACTTTCACAGGCATATGAAATTAGCATTAAAACTGTCCAAAAAAAGAAATATATATATATATATATATATATGTATATGAGTTACTCAGGCATTTTCATCATTCAGGTGACGAATTGTGAGATAGAAGTCTGTGGAATTAGCAGTTAAATCTAAGGCCATCTTCTCAGACAAATTTACTGTTCCACTTTTACAGAGAACTGTAGTGACTTGCCCCAGATCATTTCAAGCATTCTTTTCTGTTAAGGTTTGCGAGATCATTGGAAAAATACATTCATAACCTAAGCATTTCTTTGGTTGCATGTTTTTATAAGTAGAACTAAGTTCATCTGGAATCTTTCTAGAATTGGCATTTTTTGGAGTCACGGCTTTGAGAGTTCTTTCCTCCCCCTGCCCCCCAAAAGAACATAACTACTAATGATACTGAAGATATTCATATCTGTCTTGAGTATTTATTCATATCTTACCTTCTTCCAGAAGTGACTGTAAAAGACTACATACTAAGTTAAATAAAATAGAGGAAATGGGAAGCAAGGCAGAGAGAAGGAAACAAGTTATTTTGAATATGCAGTACTTTTGACTCTGCATTTTAATGCATTCCAGTTCTTTTCAGGTGATTCTTGGAATCACAGAGGATCAGTACCATGCCTTCAAAAATACCACTTAGCTAACTTTTCAATAGGAGCTGTCAGGCCATCATTTTTTAACATACTCAAGCTTGTGTGGGTATTTCCAGGTACAGTGGGGATTTTCCCTAAACAGTGACTCGGCTGTGTCCCAAAATTCCCAGATGCTCATTTGACACCCTAGAAACTAGATCTGGGTTATAATCCTGTGAACAGAATTTTAAATTCATTAATTAAGGTGCTTGTTTGCTACTATATTTATTTACAGCTATAAAATTTCATTTTACAGTTAACAGTGCCAACCAAGGTAAGTCCTCCCAATTCTGTAGGTAGCTACTTGGGAATATGGATCACATTACAGATTGAATAATCTAGAAGGTCATTTGGAGAGTAGAAAATTTCACATTAGTTAGCGCTGAACATTTCAGACCTATGCATGATTTGTATTGGGCATTCTGTATGCATTATCTCAGTAGGTACATAGATGTATAATCTCTATATACTTTTTTGTCTTACAAAACTGAACCTCTATACCCATAAAACAACTCTGCATTTCTCTCTTCCCCCAGGTCGCTGGCATCCACGACTGACCAGTTTTTAACTACAAAATATTAACCATGAACTGTTAATTACTTGGAACCTTGAAATAAAAATTTTTTTCTCATGTTATCTTAGGACAAGAAAGTAAAAATAATAAAGGTCATATGAAGCATTTTTAAATTATTCAAGTACCAGTGAGTTAAATCAACACAGCCCTGACCCAGTTGAAACTGCAAAAGAGAATCCCATTTTTCGTAAACGTTAACATTGTTTCTTAAATAAAAATTAAATTATATATATATAATGCCATATAACAAACAGGCCCTAGACTGTAAGGTGGTCAGATCTGGATCATTTCTCACAAGCCGTGTGACTTGGACAAGTGAGCTTTTTTAGGCCTCAGCTTGCTTCTTTTCAAAGTGGGGGAAGTACTACCCATGATTGTCTTAGTGGGTTGCAAGGATCAGAGAAAAACATAAAATGCCGTGAAAACTGTAAAATATTATATATAGAATAAGATTAACTGTTGTTACAGTGTTCATGTAAACACAATTTCCCATCATCAAGTCCCCCCTTCTTATTAAAAGCATGTTTACGACGTTTGGGATGGAGCAGTGCAGAAGGGACGACTATGACCCTGACGCAACCCTGGAGTACAGCGAAGAGGAGACCTACCAGCAGTTCGTGGACTTCTATGATGACGTGCTCCCCAAGTTCAAGAACGTGGGGAAAGTGGTCCAGTTCAAGGTGGGCACATGCAGTGCGCATGGAGGACGGGACAAGTTCACCTCCCTCTGAAGTACTGGATGGGATGGGAAAGCAAGGGTACAGGCTCTCCGCCTGGGTGGGACGTGCAGTGTGGTGTAGGGTCTGGTGCCATGTTGGAAGGAAATGTTAATTCCTTTTGTCTCCCTCTCCATCCACCTCAGTGCAATACAGTAGAGATACTACTTGAAATTGTAAAGAGCATGACATTCCTGGGTTCTGAGGTTTTGATGAGAAAAGATCTTTCATCCACTCAGTACCTTTATGGTCCCTCTCTTTTCCAGCCTGTGAATTCTCTGCATAAGGTCCTCTGCAGATAGCTGTCCAAGCATTTATTAAGGGGCTGCATATGATGGGGAATGGACCATCTTACTTGTAGTTGGTCTCAGCTACAACTGCATTGTAACACAGCTTGCTGATTGATGTATTATGTTGATAGTGCCAGCTTGCAACTTCTGCCCAAAGTATGCATTATTTCTTCTGGAACTACCAAAGAACATAAACCATGACCTTTTTTTAGATCATGTTTATAGATTGGATATTTTCAAACAAAACATAATGTTCCAAAAATCATGATTTGTGTTACTGAGTAAAAGAATGCAAATTACACATAACTTTTAAAAAATATTTTTAGGGCTTCCCTTGTGGCGCAGTGATTGAGAGCCCACCTGCCGATGCAGGGGACACGGGTTCATGCCCCAGTCTGGGAAGATCCCAGACCATGTCCCCTGCATCGACAGGCGGACTCTCAACCACTGCACCACCAGGGAACCCCGGTAGATTTATTTTTAATTTTTTGAAGAACCGCCATACTGTTCTCCATAGTGGCTGTACCAACTTACATTCCCACCAGCAGTGTAGGAGGGTTCCCTTTTCTCCACACCCTCTCCAGCATTTATTTTTTGTAGATTTTTTGAAAATAATAGTTGCCATTTTTTTCATTGTTTTCTAACTATTTTGTAGACTCATTGTTGCTTGTTTCTTATCCTGCTCTCTTTTTTTACCTCCTTTTGCAATTTGACGTTGGGACTTCCCTGGCAGTCTGGCGGTAAAGAATCCACCTTCCAATGCAGAGGATGTGGGTTCAATCCCTGGTTGGTGAAGTAAGATCCCACATGGTTCAGGGCAACTAAGCCAATGTGCCTCAACTAGAGAGCCCGGGTACCACAAACTACAGAGCCCAGGTGCTCTGGAGCCCACACACTGCACCTAGAGAGAAGCCCACGTGCCTCAAAAAAGATCCTGCATGCCACAACAAAGACCTGACACAGCCAAAAATAAAAATAAATAAATAAAATATTTTTTAATGTATTTAAAATAAAAAGATGGCACATCCCCACATTGGGCTCATGTTCCTGACCCATCAAATGCAAAAATGCCTAGGACTTGAGTCTGAGGGAGGGAAGAAGACAAATAAAATATTTTTAAAAAAATGATTTGATGTCATCTGTATCAGTGTACTTTGACTTATTTATCATGTTCCTTTGTGTAACTACTACAGGTTTTTTACTTGTTACCTTGAGTCTTACATTCCTAAATTTTACACTTTTACATTTCCTCCCCTCACACTTTAGGTTATAATGCAGTTTACATGTTTTTTATATAGTGTATCCAGTGGCAAATTATTATAATTATGGTTATCTTTAATTTTTTTATGTAGTCAAATGCATCAATGTTTTATTGATTTTGGCTCTTGTTAGACTCTTCCTATTACAGGAGGAGTGTATATCAATATATGTTTTCCTTAGTCTTTATCCTTGTGTGATTTCCTTTCTCTCTCTTTTTTTTTTTTTTCTGGCGGTACCGTGGATCTTAGTTCCCTGACCAGGAATCGAACCTGTGCCCTCTGCAGTGGAAGCACATAGTTCTAACCACTGGACCATCAGGGAATTCCCCTGGTTATCTTTAATATGATTAAACTTTTAAACTAGAGTTGTAAGTGAATTATACAGCACCGGTTGTGTATTAGAGATGGTAATGACTTTGAAAATTTAGCATTGCCAGTGAAACATATTTTTATGATGTAATTCTTATCCTTTTACTTCCATTTGAAGAACTTTCTTTAGCATTTCTTGTAAGGCAGGTCTAGTGGTGATGAAATCCCTTAGATTTTCTTTGTTCAGGGAAGTGTTTATATTTGCTTCGTTTTTGAAGGACAGCTTTGCTAGGTATGGTATTCTTGGTTGACTTTTTTTCTTTTCAGTATTATGAATATATCATTCCATTCTTTCCTGGCCTGAAAGGTTTCTGTTGAGAAATCCACCTATATTCTTATGCAGGGGGGTAAGGAGGATTTCTTCCCCTTGTATGTGACTTGTCACTTTACTCTTGCTTTCAATTTTTTTTTTTGTCTTTTACTTTAGACAGGGTAATTTACAATGTCTTGGTTTAGCCATTTTGGGCCTTTCATGCCTCATGGATCTGTCATTTCTCTTTCCAGCTTTGAGAAGTTTCCAGTCATTATTGCTTTAAATGTACTTTTTGTTCCTTTCTCTTTCTCCTTCCTTCTGGGATTCTCATAATGCAAATATTGTTTCTGTTGGTGGTATCCCATAAGTCCTGTAGGCTTTCTTCACTCTATTTTATTTTTTCTTTTTGCTCCTCTGATTGTATAATTTCAAATGTCCTGTCTTCTTAATTGATTCTTAGGTCAAGTCTGCTATTGAGGTTCTCTTCAGTTTAGTCACTGTATCCTTTACCTCTAGGATTTTTATTTTTCCTGCTTTTATTTTTGTTTATCTTTTCTTACTTGAACTTTTTGTTTTCTTTACACATTGTTTTCCTAATTTCCTTTAAGTTGTTTGCCTGTGTGTTCTTGTAACTTACTAAACTTCTTTAAGAGGATTGTTTTGAATTTGTTTACCAGTTTATAATTCTCCATTTCTTTCTGTTCACTTATTAGAGCTTTATTAGTTTCCACTGATGGTGCCATGTTACCCTGATTTTTCGTGGTCCTTGATTTCTTAACATTGATACATTTGAGGAAGCAGTCTTTTCGCCAGAAGTCTCTTCTCCAAGCCTAACTTAGAGTCCTGGAAGTGTGAGTTGATAGAGTCCTTTGGCAGGTGGGGCTTCTTGTCAGGGTCTATTTTTGCACTGGGCCACTGCCTAAGCTCTGAGATGGTGGGGGAAGAGGCAGAGCTGGCTGATAACAGTTGGAGAGGATTGCTGGCTTGGTTTCCTGTACAAGGAAAACTATGGTTGCCTGGGTTCTCTGGTTCAGTTTCCTAGATCAGGCACCCCCAACCTCCAGGCTGTGGGCCGGTACCCATCTGTGGCCTGTTAGGAACCAGGCCACACAGCAGGAGGTGAGTGGCAGGCGAGCAAGTGAAACTTCATCTGCCGCTCCCCATCACTTGCATTTCCGCTTGAACCATTCCCCTCTGCCCCCTCCCACCCCACCCCCAGTCCGTGGAAAATTTATCTTCCATGAAACAGGCCCCTGGTGCCAAAAAGGTTGGGGACTGCTGTCCTAGATGGTTAGTTCTGGGTACTATAGTCAGCAGTAGGTAGGGATATAAATTTTCTTTGCCCTCACAGGGCAGGAAAATAAGTCCCAGGGTCAGTTAAGCATGTTTGGGGACTCAAATCAATCAGGCAAGACTATGCACTGAATTCTTGGCCAGATAGGATCATTGGCTTTACTCTGCAGACAGGGAAGGCTATGGGCTATGCTCTTCTCAAGTGTTACTGTAACATTGGCTGTACTGTGGGCTATACAGCTTCCCATGTGCTCCAGTTATGTTTCTTGATAGGTGGACTGAAAGCTGTACTCATCAGTTGGTGGAGCTATGAGTTAGTTTTCTTCCCCACACTGGATCAAAGGCCAGCAAGGTTTCTGTCTGGGGATCAAATTTAGCAGAACTATGCACCAAGTTCCCTGGGCTCTCTGTATGAGCTCTTTACAGGCATACGTTTTACTTCAGTTCACAGATATCTGAGGTTTTTGTACAAATTGAAGGTGTATAGCAACTCATGTTGAGCAAATCTATTGACACCATTTTTTTCAACTGCATTTGCTTATGTCTCTCACATTTTTGTAATTGCAATATTTCAAACTTTTTCACTTTATTATATTTGTTATGGTATCTCTGATTAGTGATCTTTGATGTTACTATTGCAAAAAGATTATGACTCGCTGAAGGCTCAGATGATGGTTAGCATTTTTTAGCAATAAAGCATTTTAATGTATGTACATTTTTTTAGACATAATGCTTTTGCACTCTTTTTTTTTTTTTTTTTTTGTGGTACGCGGGCCTCTCACTGTTGTGGCCTCTCCCATTGCGGAGCACAGGCTCCAGACGCGCAGGCTCAACGGCCATGGCTCACAGGCCTAGCTGCTGCACGGCATGTGGGATCTTCCCGGACCGGGGCACGAACCCGTGTCCCCTGCATTGGCAGGCAGACTCTCAACCAGTGCGCCACAAGGGAAGCCTGCTTTTGCACTCTTGATAAACTTCATTATTATATGCTCTGAGAAACCAAAAAATTTGTGTAACTCATTTTATTGCAGTGTTCAATTTACTGCAGTGGTCTGGAATCAAACCCAAAATATCTCTGAGATATGTCCATAATGTTAATTGCAAAGCTTGTGCTAATCAGACTGGCAATTATAAATGGAAAGCAGTTAGTATATTTTTAGTATGAAAGCTTTTTAAACATTTATTATGGAAATTTTTAAAAGGTCCTTGGTGTAACTGGGCTAAATCATCTCTAAGTTCCCTTGTACTGTCTTCTGAGGCCTTTTACTCTTCCTGTAAGGGTAGTAGTATAAATCATATATAGTGTAATTCAATACTGATACTGTCCCCCTCCCTTTTGGGGAGTGGGGTGCTCTAATAAACATATTCTAATAAATTGGTAAACTTAAAAAATTATTTTGGGAAAAAAAATCTAAACTTTACTATGAATGTTTGCAGGGTTTTCTACCATTATATAAATATATATGTATATGCATTTGTGTCTGTATATATTCATATGTATGTATTTGTGTCTATATGTTTGTGTCTGGAATTCAAAGATATACCCATTCTCAAGATGGTGTTCATTTATGTGAGCAAGATGGGAGAATAGAGTGAAATGGCTTCAGCATTTCAAGAAAGTACAACTTTAATATTCTACTTATTTTTTTACAATCTTAGTCAAAAATGGAAATTAAAGTGGCCTGTATATGACTGATTTATATTTATTGTGGTTTTATGCATATGGAAACATTTTATATTTATTGAAGAATGAATCTGATCAACAGAGATAACATAATTGGGGCCTGCAGTCCTGCTGCATGATGAAGTATGCCTTTAATAAAAGTGAGAGTAAGGTATCTCACTTTTGAAATCTTTTTTTGATAACTACATGGGGTAATACTAGCCTAGACAAAGTGTATTCGATAACTGAATTTTTTTTTCCTTAAGTTTTTTTATGATAGTATACTTCATTGTTCTTTAGGTCAGCTGCAACTTGGAACCTCATCTGAGGGGCAATGTGTATGTTCAATATCAATCATAAGTATTCTGAACATAAATATGTCCATGTTTTGTAGCACATCTGTTTTGTTTATGTTGACTTCTGGGATTATTCCACTGATATATATCTTTTATATGCATGATATTTTTAACAATGTAAACATCAAGAGCTGATACAGAAAATGTATTCTTTGTGTATTTATATGGTTTTGAACAAGTTTCAATAGTTATATTATTATGTATATAATTTAGTAATTAAGATACAAAACTTGAAAGCAAGGAAAACCAGAATAGAAAATTTAGAAGTATAAATTGAAAGTGTCAGAAATTGAAGCCAATATAAATCATATGTATTTTTTACCAGCTAAGAAAACAGTTAATGTATCATTATTTTGTCTTGATATTTGCCTCATTACATAGCTGATTGGTTAAATTAACCATTGTAGAGCAACAACAATCCTAGCTGAAAAAGAACAAGCTCTAACAGTGGAAATACTTTGCATTTTTAATAGTCAACTCTTTTAAATTGAGAAACCGGTTTGCATCCATCAAAACCTTTTGGAGGGTTAGTAAAAAGATTCCTAGTGTATGTTGAGTTTTAGGAGCTTGAATAATCTCACAAGGGCTCCCTCAGTAGTGACTTTGCAGTCCTATAGTAAATTTAAAAAAGGGTTGATAAATAATAGGGTTATATCTATATATTAGAACATTACTGTAAAATGCATCTGTTAATTTGTGGTGTAAAGGGAAGAAGAATGTCAAGCAGCCCTTTCTCTGTTTAATGGACAATGGTATGCTGGACGACAGCTTCAGTGTGAATTCTGCCCAGTGACTCGATGGAAAATGGCAACTTGTGGTAGGTAAAATACCATGATGATTTTTTTCCCTTGATTGTTCCACTGCTATATAAAAGGACATTCTTAGTAGGAAAAAAACCTGTTAAAGGGTTTTTTAAAAAAACTGAATCACAAGGAATAACTCTTATCTTCCCACACATGAGCATTATATAAAGGACATCACATTTTAGATCTGTAATAGACCATGTGGGTCATGTTATGCCATGAGTAACTGAGTTCACAGTGTATTGGTAGCACCCAGGTTATCTAATCTTTGATTCTGAGTTCTGCGTACTACTTTAATAGGCCACATTTTACTTAGCACATTTCTAGAGGTGTTTTCTATTCTTTGACTCCCCTCACTTGAGTGGTTTGTTTCTGTCCATTTTTATCCTTAATGAATATTCTATCATCTTGTTATGTCATCATGTAATATTTTCTGCCTTACATGAAATACTTGCTTTTGTAAGTTAGAGGTTGATTATAGCTGTTTAGAATCTGTTAAGGGTGTTGTCAGACTAATTCATGAATACAGATCACCAAATCAGAAAATGGGTGAATCCTTTGCTGAGACTATCTAGCAGTTCTGTTGGCCTTGTTATTTTCAAATTTCTTTCTATCAGATGGGCTTAGCCAAATTGTCAAGTGCCTCAGATGAAAAAGGATGAAGCTATAAATGCGTTTGGGGAACACTTTTCTTCCCTGTTACTTTTGTTTGTTTGCTTTGTACTCACTTGCTTAAAATCTCTTATTTAAAAAAAAAATGTAACATAAATTCTGAATCACAATAGTGGTTTGGCATTCGGCTTGTAGCAGATGCTGCCATTTTAAAAGCATGTTAAAGTGGCATGGGGGTAGCTTTTAGAAGTAAAACTAAAAGAACAATTTCAACATAAGCTTTAAGACTTGTAAGATGAAAGGGAGAAAATTGTTTTCTCTGTAAAGGTAGGTCGTTTTTGTCAGTTCCTGGGAATCCCATTTGATTTCAGTGACGTGCATCTGTTCATGACTTAGACTTCTCCAAAAGAAGAGGCTATTCTACTTTTTCTTTTTTTTTTTTTGTAGTAACAGTAGTTTTGATATACAATTCACTTAACAAAATTTATCCTTTTAAAGTACAGAATTCAGTGTTTTTTATTACAGTCAGAACTGTGTGACCATCATCTCTAATTTTAGAACATTTTCTTCACCCTCCAAGAATCTGACACCCATAAGCAGCCACTCTGCATTCTCTACTCCCCCATCTCCTGATAATCAGTAATCTACTCTCCCTCTCCATAGATTTGTCTATTCTGGACATTTCATATACATGGAATCATAGAATATTGACCTTTTGTGTCTGGCTTCTTAGCATGTTTGCAAGACACATAAATATTATAGCATGTATCAGAACTTCACTCTTTTTATAATCTAAATTATATTGCTTTCTATGGTATACTACATTTTATTAATTTATTCATTAGTTGATGGACTCCTAGGTTGTTTCCACCTTTTGGATATTACATATAATGCAACTAAGAGGTACAGATTTCTATGTGAGTATGTTTCATTTCTTTTGGGTACATGCCCTAGTAGCATAGTTGCAAGATCATATGGTAATTCTGTTTAATGTTTTGAAAAACTGCCAAACCATTTTCTAAAGCAGCTGAATTATTTTATAACTCCACCAGCAATGTATGAGTACCAGCTTCTCTATATGCCTGCAATACAGTTAATTTTCTTTTAATTTTACCTATCCTACCAGCTATGACATGGTTATCTCACTGTGGTTTTGATTTGCATTTTCCTAATGGCCAGTTATGTTGAACATCTTTTTATGAAGTTGCTGGTCATTTTTATAATCTTCTGGAGAAATCTCAAATGAACTCCTTCGCCTATTTCTTAATTGGGTTCTTTTCTTTTTACTATTGAGTTGTAAGTGTTCTTTAGATAATGTAAATAGCAGTCCCTTATCGCAGATGCTTTGCAAATTATCTTATAGTGTATGTTTTTTCACTTTTTGATGGTGTACTTTGAAGCAGTTTTTAATTTTGATGAAGTTGAATACATTTATTTTTTTAAACATCTTTATTGGGGTATAATTGCTTTACAATGGTGTGTTAGTTTCTGCCCCATAACAAATTGAATCAGTTATACATATACATATGTTCCCGTATCTCTTCCCTCTTGAGTCTCCCTCCCTCCCACCCTCCCTATCCCACCCCTCCAGGAGGTCACAGAGCACCAAGCCAATATCCCTGTGCCATGAGGCTGCTTCTCGCTAGCTATCTACCTTAAGTTTGGTAGTGTGTATATGTCCATGCCTCTCTCTTGCCCTGTCACGGCTCACCCTTCCCCCTCCCCATATCCTCAAGTCTGTTCTCCAGTAGGTCTGTGTCTTTATTCCTGTCTTACCCCTAGGTTCTTCATGACATTTTTTTTCTTCTTAAATTCAATATATATGTGTTAGCATATGGTATTTGTCTTTTTCTTTCTGACTTACTTCACCCTGTATGACAGACTCTAGGTCTATCCACCTCATTACAAATAGCTCAATTTCGTTTCTTTTTATGGCTGAGTAATATTCCATTGTATATATGTGCCACATCTTCTTTATCCATTCATCCGATGATGGGCACTTAGGTTGTTTCCATCTCTGGGCTATTGTAAATAGAGCTGCAATGAACATTTTGGTACATGACTCCTTTTGAATTTTGGTTTTCTCAGGGTATATGCCCAGTAGTGGGATTGCTGGGTCATATGGTAGTTCTATTTGTAGTTTTTTAAGGAACCTCCATACTGTTCTCCATAGTGGCTGAACCAATTCACATTCCCACCAGCAGTGCAAGAGTGTTCCCTTTTCTCCACACCCTCTCCAGCATTTATTGTTTCTAGATTTTTTGATGATGGCCATTCTGACTGGTGTGAGATGATATCTCATTGTAGTTTTGATTTGCATTTCTCTAATGATTAATGATGTTGAGCATTCTTTCATGTGTTTGTTGGCAGTTTGTATATCTTCTTTGGAGAAATGTCTATTTAGGTCTTCTGCCCATTTTTGGATTGGGTTGTTTGTTTTTTTGTTATTGAGCTACATGAGCTGCTTGTAAATTTTGGAGATGAATCCTTTGTCAGTTGCTTCATTTGCAAATATTTTCTCCCATTCTGAGGGTTGTCTTTTGGTCTTGTTTGTGGTTTCCTTTGCTGTGCAAAAGCTTTGAAGTTTCATTAGGTCCCATTTGTGTACTTTTGTTTTTATTTCCATTTCTCTAGAAGGTGGGTCAAAAAGGATCTTGCTGTGACTTGTGTCATAGAGTGTTCTGCCTATGTTTTCCTCTAAGAGTTTGATAGTTTCTGGCCTTACATTTAGGTCTTTAATCCATTTTGAGCTTATTTTTCTGTATGGTGTTAGGGAGTGATCTAATCTCATACTTTTACATGTACCTGTCCAGTTTTCCCAGCACCACTTATTGAAGAGGCTGTCCTTTCTCCACTGTACATTCCTGCCACCTTTATCAAAGATAAGGTGTCCATATGTTCGTGGGTTTATCTCTGGGCTTTCTATCCTGTTCCATTGATCTTTCTGTTTTTGTACCAGTACCATACTGTCTTGATTACTGTAGCTTTGTAGCATAGTCTGAAGTCAGGGAGCCTGATTCCTCCAGCTCCTTTTTTCGTTCTCAAGATTGCTTTGGCTATTCGGGGTCTTTTGTGTTTCCATACAAATTGTGAAATTTTTTGTTCTAGTTGTGTGAAAAATGCCAGTGGTAGTTTGATAGGGATTGCATTGAATCTGTAGATTGCTTTGGGTAGTAGAGTCATTTTCACAATGTTGATTCTTCCAATCCAAGAACATGGTATATCTCTCCATCTATTTGTATCACCTTTAATTTCTTTCATCAGTGTCTTATAATTTTCTGCATACAGGTCTTTTGTCTCCTTAGGTAGGTTTATTCCTAGATATTTTGTTCTTTTTGTTGCAATGGTAAATGGGAGTGTTTTTTTTTTTTGGGGGGGAGTGTTTTCTTGATTTCACTTTCAGATTTTTCATCATTAGTGTATAGGAATGCCAGAGATTTCTGTGCATTAATTTTGTATCCTGCTACTTTACCAAATTCATTGATTAGCTCTAGAAGTTTTCTGGTAGCATCTTTAGGATGCTCTATGTATAGTATCATGTCATCTGCAAACAGTGACAGCTTTACGTCTTCTTTTCTGATATGGATTCCTTTTATTTCCTTTTCTTCTCTGATTGCTGTGGCTAAAACTTCCAAAACTATGTTGAATAACAGTGGTGAGAGTGGGCAACCTTGTCTTGTTCCTGATCTTAGTGGAAATGCTTTCAGTTTTTCACCATTGAGGATGATGTTGGCTGTGGGTTTGTCATATATGGCCTTTGTTATGCTGAGGAAAGTTCCCTCTATGCCTACTTTCTGCAGGGTTTTTATCATAAATAGGTGTTGAATTTTGTCAAAAGCTTTCTCTGCATCTATTGAGATGATCATATGGTTTTTCTCCTTCAATTTGTTAATATGGTTTATCACATTGATAGATTTGCGTATATTGAAGAATCCTTGCATTCCTGGAATAAACCCTACTTGATCATGGTGTATGATCCTTTTAATGTGCTGTTGGATTCTGTTTGCTAGTATTTTGTTGAGGATTTTTGCATCTATGTTCATCAGTGATATTAGCCTGTAGTTTTCTTTCTTTGTGACATCCTTGTCTGGTTTTTGCATCAAGGTGATGGTGGCCTCGTAGAAGGAATTTGGGAGTGTTCCTCCCTCTGCTATATTTTGGAAGAGTTTGAGAAGGTTAGGTGTTAGCTCTTCTCTAAATGTTTGATAGAATTCGCCTGTGAAGCCATCTGGTCCTGGGCTTTTGTTTGTTGGAAGATTTTTAATCAGAGTTTCAATTTCAGTGCTTGTGATTGGTCTGTTCATATTTTCTATTTCTTCCTGATTCAGTCTTGGCAGGTTGTTCATTTCTAAGAATTTTTCCATTTCTTCCAGGTTGTCCATTTTATTGGCATAGAGTTGCTTGTAGTAATCGCTCATGATCTTTTTTATTTCTTCAGTGTCAGTTGTTACTTCTCCTTTTTCATTTCTAATTCTATTGATTTGAGTCTTCTCCCTTTTTTTCTTGATGAGTCTGGCTAGTGGTTTATCTATTTTTGTTTATCTTCTCAAAGAACCAGCTTTTAGATTTATTGATCTTTGCTATTGTTTCCTTCATTTCTTTTTCATTTATTTCTGATCTGATTTTTATGATTTCTTTCCTTCTGCTAGCTCTAGGGTTTTTTTGTTCTTCTTTCTCTAATTGCTTGAGGTGCAAGGTTAGGTTGTTTATTCAAGATGTTTCCTGCTTCTTAAGGTGGGCTTGTATTGCAATAAACTTCCCCCTTAGAACTGCTTTTGCTGCATTCCATAGGTTTTGGGTCGTTGTGTCTCCATTGTCATTTGTTTCTAAGTATTTTTTTATTTCCTCTTTGATTTCTTCAGTGACAACTTCATTATTAAGTAGTGGAATACATTTATTTTTAAAGAATTTTATAGTCTCATCTCAGACTTTAAGATCCATTTTGAGTTAGCTTTTGTATATAGTATCAAGGAGGAAGGTATTTATTTCACTTTTAACTGTTTTACATATTTGGGGAATTTACTGCTATTTTAAAATGTTTAAAAACGTCAAAGGGATTGTTAAAAAATAGAGTCCACTTTGAGAAGCATCTTTCATATTAACAGAACTTGGTAAAATTTGAAACAGTATGGCAATGTTTATCATCATATTTTAAAACACAAAGAAAATACAGGTTCTTGTAAACCTGTAAGTGCTCCCTTTTCACCAGTAATTCTGTCTTGCCAGCAACATGGCATCAAATCACACTACCATCTAGACTCCAAGGAATGGTTCTGCAGTATTAATTTGGGGATCTGCACTGTCAGTCAGTAGGATGGTGAAGCCCTAGGAAGAAAATAGTGTGGTCAGTATTTGGCTGTGTTCTGAACCATAATCTAGTGGGGAAATGGAATGTTCTTGTTAATTAAAACTTTACGTTTCAGAATGCTATTTGTTAGAACATTTGAATATTTTTGAAATCTTGGAACTTAAAGTATGAAATCAATTTATGCAGGCTGTTTTTAAGTAATACCCAGGAGAAAATAGTCCTATCACAAGCAAACATCAGAAATGCACCTTCTGAAAAGGATGAAGTGCCAGCAGTAAATGCTGTTTCCTCACTTTGCCCCTGCAGGTTTATTTGAAATACAGCAGTGTCCAAGAGGGAAACACTGCAACTTTCTTCACGTGTTCAGAAATCCCAACAATGAGTTTTGGGAAGTGAATTGAGACATGTACCTGTCTCCAGATCGGACTGGCTCCTGCTTCAGTAAGAACTCAGAGAGGAGAGAGCGACCGGGCCGCCACGACGACTACTACAGTAGGCCACGGAGGAGGAGGAGCCCCGGGGGCAAGAAATCCCACAAGCATGCGTCCAAAAGCCTGGAGAAGCACAGTTCCCAAAGCAGAGGAAGAAGAAGGGGCCGCAGCCGCTGGAGCTGCAGCCGGAGCTCATCCAGGTCCAGGAGCCACAGCAGGAGGACATCGGGGAGCTGAGACTGAACTCTGCACTGTCCCAAATCCAAATAAACTTACCATGTCCTTCAGTGATTGTACACCGTTTATTATGGCAGCGTAGTTGGATAGAGGGCTCTCAGCTCACGTGGGTTAGCAAGTCTGGCAAAAGCCTGCTTAGATGAAACCTATTCATGAAGACATAAAATATATAGGCGTCGTGAAAGTTACTTATAATCCTAACCCTTAGAGGTAACACTGGAGCTTTGCTTTACTTTTTTTCTTCTTACGGGTATTACAAATATTTTTTTATACATAGTTAAGATCATATGGGACTTGTTTCTTTTTTCCCATTAAACTTGTCATATTTCATCTGTTCCTAGATGACATTTATTCACTTCACATTGTGGATTTGTCAGTTGACTTAACACATCTCTTTTATTTTAAACTTCTAATTTCACACTATTCTGAGCTGTAAACAAAGAAAAATGGTGTGATAAGAGGTCTTTAATTTCACATCATTTATGATAAGACCACTTTAAGGTTAGGGGTCCAGCAGAGATTGTGGGAGGGGTGTGGAGGAACAGAAGGAAATGCAGGCAGCACTGTCCCTGTCCACTTAACACCCGGGAGCCTGTTGGGCTACTGAGCCTAATCCTCTGCCCTCAGAACCTCCCTCCTGCCACTCAGAGCCCAAGCCCTGCCCTCAAAACCCCCACGCAGGGCCTGATCTCTACAGTCAGAGAGCCCCTCTGAGAACCCCTCCAACATGCTGGATCTAATCCCCAACCACACCTCCCACCCAGGGCCCTACTTCGAAACTCCAGAACTCCACTCCAGAATCCCTCCTTTCCACGTGCTGCCTCCCCGCTTCAGCCCAGATCCTAAGCAGAGGCCACGCCCCACGCCCCACCTAGGCCTCGCCCCCAGGGCCTTTTCCAGCTGCTTGGGTCCTGAGCCCCGCCCCACACTCATACGTCACCCCCAACCACCTAGGTCCTGCCCCACCCTATACCCCACCCCTGCCTAAGTTCCACCCCTTCCTAAACTCTGCCCCAATACCCAATCCTTTTTTTTCTCCTCTTTTAGATTGGGTTTTGTTTTACCTTGTTGATTCATTGTTATTGATTCTTTTACATTTTTATTTTTCCTAATAAATCTTTTATTTTTCTAATTTTATTTTATTCTTTATACTTTGTTAGTGTTATCTCCTTTTGACTTTTTCCCCTCCCCCTGCCTTTTTTTCTCTTGTTTTATTTTAACTTCTTGCTGTTGTTTCAATTATAGTTTTATTTTTCCCGATATATTTTTTATTTTTCTAATTTTAGTTTGTTTTTTATTCTTTGATATTTTACTGCACCTTTCTTTCTCTCTCTCTTTCTCTCTTTTTTCTTTCTTTTTTTTTTTACATTTTTATTGGAGTATAATTGCTTTACAATTGTGTTAGTTTCTGCTTTATAACAAAGTGAATCAGTTATACATATGTTCCCATATCTCTTGCCTCTTGCGTCTCCCTCCTTCCCACCCTCCCTATCCCACCCCTCCAGGCGGTCACAAAGTACTGAGCTGATCTCCCTGTGCTATGCGGCTGCTTCCCACTAGCTATCTACCTTACGTTTGGTAGTGTATATATGTCCATGCCTCTCTCTCGCTTTGTCACAGCTTACCCTTCCCAATCTCCATATCCTCAAGTCCATTCTCTAGTAGGTCTGTGTCTTTATTCCTGTCTTACCCCTAGGCTCTTCATGACATTTTTTTTCTTCTTAAATTCAATATATATGTGTTAGCATATGGTATTTGTCTTTTTCTTTCTGACTTATTTCACTCTGTATGACAGACTCTAGGTCTATCCACCTCATTACAAATAGCTCAATTTCGTTTCTTTTTATGGCTGAGTAATATTCCATTGTATGTGCCACATCTTCTTTATCCATTCATCCGATGATGGGCACTTAGGTTGTTTCCATCTCTGGGCTATTGTAAATAGAGCTGCAATGAACATTTTGGTACATGACTCCTTTTGAATTTTGGTTTTCTCAGGGTATATGCCCAGTAGTGGGATTGCTGGGTCATATGGTAGTTCTATTTGTAGTTTTTTAAGGAACCTCCATACTGTTCTCCATAGTGGCTGAACCAATTCACATTCCCACCAGCAGTGCAAGAGTGTTCCCTTTTCTCCACACCCTCTCCAGCATTTATTGTTTCTAGATTTTTTGATGATGGCCATTCTGACTGGTGTGAGATGATATCTCATTGTAGTTTTGATTTGCATTTCTCTAATGATTAATGATGTTGAGCATTCTTTCATGTGTTTGTTGGCAGTTTGTATATCTTCTTTGGAGAAATGTCTATTTAGGTCTTCTGCCCATTTTTGGATTGGGTTGTTTGTTTTTTTGTTATTGAGCTACATGAGCTGCTTGTAAATTTTGGAGATGAATCCTTTGTCAGTTGCTTCATTTGCAAATATTTTCTCCCATTCTGAGGGTTGTCTTTTGGTCTTGTTTATGGTTTCCTTTGCTGTGCAAAAGCTTTGAAGTTTCATTAGGTCCCATTTGTGTACTTTTGTTTTTATTTCCATTTCTCTAGAAGGTGGGTCAAAAAGGATCTTGCTGTGATTTGTGTCATAGAGTGTTCTGCCTATGTTTTCCTCTAAGAGTTTGATAGTTTCTGGCCTTACATTTAGGTCTTTAATCCATTTTGAGCTTATTTTTCTGTATGGTGTTAGGGAGTGATCTAATCTCATACTTTTACATGTACCTGTCCAGTTTTCCCAGCACCACTTATTGAAGAGGCTGTCCTTTCTCCACTGTACATTCCTGCCACCTTTATCAAAGATAAGGTGTCCATATGTTCGTGGGTTTATCTCTGGGCTTTCTATCCTGTTCCATTGATCTTTCTGTTTTTGTACCAGTACCATACTGTCTTGATTACTGTACCTTTGTAGTATAGTCTGAAGTCAGGGAGCCTGACTCCTCCAGCTCCTTTTTTCGTTCTCAAGATTGCTTTGGCTATTCGGGGTCTGTGTTTCCATACAAATTGTGAAATTTTTTGTTCTAGTTCTGTGGTAGTTCAGTGGTAGTTTGATAGGGATTGCATTGAATCTGTAGATTGCTTTCGGTGGTAGAGTCATTTTCACAATGTTGATTCTTCCAATCCAAGAACATGGTATATCTCTCCATCTATTTGTATCATCTTTAATTTCTTTCATCAGTGTCTTATAATTTTCTGCATACAGGTCTTTTGTCTCCTTAGGTAGGTTTATTCCTAGATATTTTGTTCTTTTTGTTGCAATGGTAAATGGGAGTGTTTTCTTGATTTCACTTTCAGATTTTTCATCATTAGTGTATAGGAATGCCAGAGATTTCTGTGCATTAATTTTGTATCCTAATACTTTACCAAATTCATTGATTAGCTCTAGTAGTTTTCTGGTAGCATCTTTAGGATGCTCTATGTATAGTATCATGTCATCTGCAAACAGTGACAGCTTTACTTCTTCTTTTCTGATATGGATTCCTTTTATTTCCTTTTCTTCTCTGATTGCTGTGGCTAAAACTTCCAAAACTATGTTGAATAACAGTGGTGAGAGTGGGCAACCTTGTCTTGTTTCTGATTGTAGTGGAAATGCTTTCAGTTTTTCACCATTGAGGACAATGTTGGCTGTGGGTTTGTCCACGTACCGCAAAATCAAAACAAAACAAAAAAAACCACTACTAGCAACCATGGTATAATATTTATGAATATTAGTGTGTGAAATGCCCCAAAAAGTCATCAACAGGGGAGGAGAGTTATGTCAGCCCGATTTCTTCAAGAATGCTAGGTGGGGTTTCAGCTTCCTGTTGAGGGAAAATGTGAGGTTTTGGTAAGCAGATCCCAGGAGGCTTCAGAATGTGAAATTGACAATGAAAGTTGTGAATGTTTTAGAGAATAAAGCAAAAAAGAAAAAAAAAACCTTCTTTTAAAAAAATCAATATTATAGGAGCATTCTGCATCTGAAATCAGACAACTATTATTTTCAGCATTCAGTACTATGGTTGCTATAACACAAAAATCAGATCCACTGACAACCTACTGGCAATTTTTTAAGTCACTGTTACTGACTTATATGTAGAAAAGATACATTGTTAAAATTCAATTCCTCTCCCACAAATACAAAGCAGAACAATTAAAGCTCCTGTGTTCCCAAAATTCTTCAAATGCTGTTTCTCATGCTCTTTTCTTGTTGTACCTTTATAGTTAAGTATTCTTGTTTGGTTTTTTACTCTTAAATTAACTATCCAGAGAAGCAAGCCTTCAGAAACAGTCACCAAACCTCCAAAGGCAACCAGTGGCATTTACATGCAACATACAGAAACAATGCTCTAAGACAAAAAGCCCTATGTAACAACTGACAGTCATTTTTAAAATTCAAGGAAGGCAAAACAGAGCAGGACTATCTAGAAAAAGATTTTAATTTTCCAAAGTAACATACTATATTTTAATGGAAGAAAATAGTATAATTATATTATATCCATCTAGTAAATAAACTTACTTTTGCATCCTAATCATGATATAGCACAAAACAAATTGAAATAAAAATTACAGTAAACCATAAATTTTTAGAACATCAGGTTTAACTCTGTATGAAAACGACAATGTTTAACTCAACATTGTAATCTTAAGTAAAATGCTTAACTCGATAGACTGTTTCCTTCTTTGAAAAATAAAAATATGACAGTTCTTACCTCATGTGTTGAGATAATCAAATAAGATAATTCTCAATTTCTCATCAGATAGCCCCATCCAAGTGCTTCATTAAAATGAGAATACTAAGAATGGAATAACTATGTACCTCCCTAACACTACAGTTTGGGCATTGGCCTTCTTTGGGCAGTAAAGTAGTTTGAGTGTATATACAATTTTTGGACTTCCCTGGTGGCACAGTGGTTAAGAATCCACCTGCCAATGCAGGGGACATGAGTTCAAGCCCTGGTCCAGGAACATCCCACATGCCGTGGAACAACTAAGCCCATGCTCCACAACTACTGAGCCTGTGCTCTAGGACCTGCGAGCCACAGCTACTGAGCTCATGTGTCACAACTGTTGAAGCCCATGTGCCTAGAGCCCATGCTCCATCCTCAACAAGAGAAGCCACCACAATGAGAAGCCTGTGCACTGCAACAAAGAGTAGCCCCCACTTGCCACAACTAGAGAAAGCCCACGTACAGCAACGAAGGCCCAACACAGCCAATAAATAAATAAAAATTTTTAAAGTATATACAATTTTATAAAACCAAAATTAGCAAAGCATAAAGTATAATAAACTGAAATAAAATTAAAACATTTTACCAAACTATAACTAAGTGAAAGTACTTAGGTTTAAACAAATTAAGATTTTTACTTTTTTTTTTTTTTTTTTTGCCGTACGCGGGACTCTCACTGTTGTGGCCTCTCCCGTTGTGGAGCACAGGCTCCAGACGCGCAGGCTTAGCGGCCATGGCTCACGGGCCCAGCCGCTCCATGGCATGTGGGATCTTCCCGGACTGGGGCACGAACCCGTGTCCCCTGCATCGGCAGGCGGACTCTCAACCACTGCGCCACCAGGGAAGCCCAAGATTTTAACTATTTAAATAAAATTAGCACTAATACCTTTAAGGGTTGCTTACTAGTTAACAATAAAAAATGTACAACGTATTTTTCTGACATAGTTTTCAGATCTTAAAGAGACATTGATACTGTCATGTGGCACAAACATGACTCAATACATAAGGCGGGGACTTCCCTGGTGGCACAGTCGTTAAGAATCCGGAAATTATGTACTATTAAACACAAACAAGTACAGATTATTTTAAATGACTTTGTTGGAACAATGATATTTTACACTAAATATTATTCCTAAGGCAGTCTGAACCTGGGAAGAGTTACATAGATTGTTTCATCATAGCATTTTTTTTTAAAGGGAAAGGCATATTTGACTGCTGAGGATTCATTGTGATTATGATCGTTTGGTCGCTTGATTTTTTTTTTAAACATCTTTATTGGAGTATAATTGCTTTACAGTGGTGTGTTAGTTTCTGCAGGGGACACAGGTTTGAGCCCTGGTCCGGGAAGATCCCACCTGCTGCAGAGCCACTAAGCCCGTGCACCACAACTACTGAGCCTGTGCTCTAGAGCCTGTGAGTCACAACTACGGAAGCCTGCGTGCCACAACTACTGAAGCCCATGCGCCTAGAGCCCGTGCTCCGCAACAAGGGAAGCCACCGCAATGAGAAGTCCATGCACCGCAAGGAAGAGTCACCCCTGGGGCTTCCTGGTGGCTCTGTGGTTGAGAATCTGCCTGCTAATGCAGGGCACACGGGTTTGAGACCTGGTCTGGGAGGATCCCACAGGAAGCAGAGCAACTAGGCCCATAAGCCACAACTACTGAGCCTGCGCATCTGGAGCCTGTGTTCCACAACAAGAGAGGCCGTAATAGTGAGAGACCCGTGCACCGCGATGAAGAGTGGCCCCCACTTGCCACAACTAGAGAAAGCCCTCGCACAGAAACAAAGACCCAACACAGCAAAAATAAATTAATAAACTCCTACCCCCAACATCTTCTTTAAAAAATAATAATAACCCCTGGTCACCGCAACTGCAGAAAGCAGCCAAAAATAAATAATTTGATGAAGTCCAATTTATGGATTTTAAAATAAATAATAAGGCATTCAAAATTCTTTAGTTCCCTGTTTTACCTTAAATATTATATAATGGCACAAATTAATTTTACTTGCATATTATTTCCACATACACT
The DNA here is from genome assembly GCF_964374135.1 of Grampus griseus. NCBI lineage: Eukaryota > Metazoa > Chordata > Mammalia > Artiodactyla > Delphinidae > Grampus > Grampus griseus. The sequence continues at coordinate 12,173,973 of NC_139016.1, read as the reverse complement.
TTTATGTGACAAAAATAGGTGACTCATTACAAGACATAAATTCATACAGAATATAATCATACTATGTTTTAGTTTTCTTGAATCTGTCAACATTTGTAGACCAAACCACCCTGCTAATTATGGCACTGTTTATACTAACCCAGTATTCCAGCTCTACTTTCTTTAGTAAACATTTTAACAACTGCAGATTTTAAGCTTAATAAGATTAATCAGTTCATTACTGTTAAAATTAATGCTGTTTCTTCTTAAAAGATATATGTATTTAAGATGAAATATTATTCAGTGTTCATAGGTCCAAATTTTTTAAGAAGTTGTGGGCAGGAATAAGCTATATCAAGTTATCATATAGAATAAAAATTTTAAAATGGGGTTAAAGCTGCAGACAGGAAAATACAGTAAGTCCCCTACATACAAACAAATTCCGTTCCAAGAGCATGTCCATAAGACCAGTTTGTTCATAAGTCCAACAAAATGAGCCTAGGTACCCAACTAACACAATGAGCTATATACCATTGCTTTTACAATTGCTTCTCGATATCCTGGGCTTGAAATAAAGATACTGTACTACTATACTCTATACAGTACTGTACAATAAAGTACACAAAAGCACAACCACTTGTAGAGAATGTACACATGTTAAAATGTACGCCAGACACATGAGCTAACTTACATGAATGGACATGCGAATGCACGTTCACATCTTTGAAAGTTCACAACTTAAAGGTTCATATGTAGGGGACTTACTGTACCACAATTGTAAAGATATTGGTTCTTCACTGAACTGAAGGTATCTTTTCTTCATAAATATATCAGCTCTTTAGTTTTTCTGTTAAATAAGATGAGTTTTGTAGTACACAGGGATATTAAAGTATTCATTACATGGCAACAACAAAAACTGACACAGACAGAATATCTACAACATTTTGTGCACAGTGAAACAAAAATTTAATTTCTTTTTTTTTAAGATTGAATTTTTTTACCTTTAAAAGAATGCCCAGGAGATCAAATTCATCTTTTATAACCTCTACCTTACTGTATACAATGGTAATAATCATTATTCAAAATGACAACCCTACAGCTTACAAAATCCTAAAGCACTGTATTTATTAATACTTTGAAAAGATTTTCAGTGTAAGTCATCTGGTGAATACTGAGTTAAATGGAAATTCAAATAGAGTAGTCCATCCTGCCCACTCTTCAGGATTAAACTTACAAAAATCTTATTGCATGAAGTAAAGGAATTTACTCCCTTTCAATTCAATCTCTTCATGAAAATTATTATAGCCTAAGGTAAAATTTCATCTTCACCTTACAAATCATAGAGAAAAATTTTTCCCAAGAAAAAGTGGAAAAATAGTCTCTCATTTGGCACTTTACATAGTACAAGAGATTTAGAACTATTAACTCTGCTTAAAAAAAATTCCAAAGACTATGACATTGAGGCTAAAGATATTATGTACAAAATGTCACTCCTCATATAGATTTTAAAGACTTCCTCAAACAGATTTGTTAATGCCCCTGCTTACAAATTTATGTAAAAAGATGGTTTCTCATAGCCACAAGGAAAAAAGAATAACATAAGTTTTTAACTAACCCCTACAGAGACCATAGGTGGATTTCTAGAGAATCCAAGAAACTCCTGATAGTAGAGACAAAATTATGTATTTTCCCCCTAGGGATAGGGCATTTGTCCTTCAGAACCTCAGAGGGATTATACCTCTCTCACAAAACATCTATAACCCACAAAAGCTAAAAATTGCTAATTTAAGAAATCTACCATATTAAGTATTTTAAAATGATCCCATGTTAATATTTATTTAACCAGGAGCCTTGAAAATTTAAGGTACAAAGTCATGTAAATTATTCTAAAAATATGTATCACAGAACCCTACACTTATAAAACCATTCATTTTATGTGTGCAATATAGTGCTGTTGACTACAGATACAAGTTGAACAAAAGATCTTTACAACTTGCCTAAATAAAACTTTATCTCGTTGATTATAAATTTCCCATTCCGTGAGACCCACGTAAACACCATTCCACTCTTTGATTCTATGAATGTGACTTTTTAAGATTTTATATAAAAGTGATCATACAGTATTTGTCCTTCTTTGACTTGCTTATTTCACTCAGTATAATGTTCTTAATGTTCAGTCATGTTGCTGCATACTGAGAATTTCCTTCTTTTTTAAGGCTGAATAATCTTCCATTGTATATATGCACCACATTTTCTTTATCCATTCCTCTGTTGATGGACCTTTAGGTTGTTTCCAATTCTTGACTAATGTAAATAGTGCTTCAGTGAACATGGGAATGCTGATAACTCTTCAAGATTCTGGTTTCAATTCCTTCAGATAAACGCACAGACATGAGATTGCTGGAAACATGACAGTTCTAGTTTAATTTTTTTTTGTCCTACAGAATCTTTCTCACAAAACATCTATGTTTTGTATGGATTAACCTAACAGTATTAACAGTATGGATTAACCTCCATACTGTTTTCCATAGCAGACACACTATTTTGCATTCCCACTGAGTAACAGTTCCAATTTTTCCATATCCTCATCCAAAGTTGTTATTTTCTGATTTTTGATAGTAGCCATCCTAATGAGTGTTCACTGATATCTCACTGCGGTTTTGATTTGCCTTTCCCTGATAATTAGTGATGCTGAGCATCTTTTCATGTGCTTGCTGGCCATTTATATCTTCCTTGGAGAAATGTTTATTCAAGTCCTTTGCCCATTTTTTAAATCAGTTATTTTTTAATTGAGTTGTTCTTAGTTCTTTCTATATTCTGGATATTAACTTGTTATTCGAAGCCTCAAAATTCCAAACAAGACTTATTATTAAAGAGAATATAATGTGACAGCTCCAGGCATCTTGTAACTTTAATTAGTTGACAGAACTTTTTTTTTTTTTTTTTTTTTTTTTTGCCATACGCGGGCCTCTCACTGTTGTGGCTTCTCCCGCTGTGGAGCACAGGCTCTGGACGTGCAGGCTCAGCAGCCATGGCTCACGGGCCTACCTGCTCCGCGGCATGTGGGATCTTCCCAGACCGGGACACAAACCCATGTCCCCTGCATCGGCAGGCAGACTCCCAACCACTGCGCCACCAGGGAAGCCCAGAACTTTTTAACTTTAGGCAAGGATTGCTGATAATCCAAACCCTCTTTATAGCCAATAATCTATTCTGCTATATTTAAAGAAAAAATTGACATTAATCAATTTTTAAGATTATCCTTAGTGGACAGAAAATCCTCTTCACTGGAAAACAACAATAAAAAAAGATCTGAAAATGCACCAAAATAAATGTATTCTTTCACCAATTGTAAGCTATTTTACATGTTTTAAATAATTAACCACTTTAGACTGCTTGAGTCTGAAAGAGTTGGCCTATAAATTAATAACTTAATGACATTTTAATATTTTAGGCTGATGTTTAGCTAAATGATATAGAGGTCCATAATTAACCATCTTACTTAGTTCTCTCACAAATAACAACAGATTAAATATAAATTCAGTATTCAGTCCTCACAAAATCAGTACGTCTTGTGAGTCACAAAGAATTATGCAGTGATGTAAGCAAATGGCAGAGGAGGCATCATCAAGGTCTCATTAACCCCCCAAAAAATCAAGAAACATGCAGAACTGTCAAAAATCAATTTTGTCATGACTCTAGAAACCAGTTAGTTTCAGGAATTAAGTAAAATGATGAATGAAGAAAAAGGCCACTTGAAAATAGTACGAGGGACTTCCCTGGTGACTCAGTGGTTAAGAATCTGCCTGCTGGGCTTCCCTGGTGGCGCAGTGGTTGAGAGTCCGCCTGCCAATGCAGGGGACCCAGGTTTGTGCCCCGGTCCGCAAGGATCCCACATGCCGTGGACTGGCTGGGCCCGTGTGCCGTGGCTGCTGGGCCTGCACGTCTGGAGCCTGTGCTCCACAGCGGGAGAGGCCACAACAGTGAGAGGCCCGTGTACCACAAAAAAAAAAAAAAAAAAGAATCTGCCTGCCAATGCAGGGGACACAGGTTTGAGCCCTGTTTCGGGAAGATCCCACATGCCGCAGAGCAGCTAAGCTCATGCACCACAACTACTGAGCCTGCGCTCTAGAACCCGCAAGTCACAACTACTGAGCCCACGTGCCACAACTACTGAAGCCCGTGTGCCTACAGTCCATGCTCTGCAATGAGAGAAGCTACCGCAATGAGAAGCCTGTGCACCGCAGTGAAGAGTAACCCCCACTTACGGCAACGAGAGAAAGACCACAGGCAGCAAAGAAGATCCAATGCAGCCAAAACTAAAAGTAGAATAAATTTTAAAAAAAACAGAGAGGATTGTCTCTGGAAGCCTGAAACAAGATGCCAGAGTAGAAGGACATACTCTCACTCCCTCTTATGAGAACACCAGAATCACAACTAGCTGCTGGACAGTCATCAAAAGGAAGACACTGGAACTGACCAAAAAATATACCCCACATCCAAAGACAAAGGAGAAGCCACATGAGACGGTAGGAGGGACGCAATCACAGCAAAATCAAATCCCATAACTGCTGTGTGGGTGACTCACAGACTGGAGAACACTTATACCACAGAAGTCCACCAACTGGCCTGAAGGTTCTGAGCCCCATGTCAGGCTTCCCAACCTGGGGGTCCAGCAATGGGAGGAGGAATTCCTAGAGAATCAGACTTTGAAGCCTATTGAGATTTGATTGCAGGACTTCGACAGAACTGGGGAAATCAGAGACTCCGCTCTTGAAGGGCAAACACAAAGTAGTGTGTACATCGGGACCCAGGGGAGGAGCACTGAACCCATAGGAGACTGAACGAAACCTGCCTGCTAGTTGGTTGGAGCTAGTTGGTTGGAGGGTCTCCTGCAGAGGGTCTCCTGCTTGTTGGTTGGAGGGTCTCCTGCAGAGGTGGGGGGTGGCTGTGGCTCACCGTGGGGACAAGAACACTGGCAGCAGAAGTTCTGGGAAGTACTCCTTGGTGTGAGCCCTCCCAGAGCCTGCCATTAGCCCCACCAAAGACCCCAGGTAGGCTCCAGTGTTGGGTTGCCTCAGGACAAACAACCAACAGGGAGGGAACCCAGTCCCACCCATCATCAATCAAGCAGATTTAAGTTTTACTGAGCTCTGCCCACCACCAGTCCCTCCCATCAGGAAACCTGCCCAAGCCTCTTAGATAGCCTTATCCACCAGAGGGCAGACAGCAGAAGCAAGAAGAACTACAATCTTGCAGCCTGTGGAATGAAAACCACAATCAAAGAAATTTAGACAAAATGAAAAGGCAGAAGATTACATCCCAGATGAAGGAACAAGATAAAACACCAGAAAAACAACTAACTGAAGTGGAGATAAGCAATCTTTCTGAAAAAGAATTCAAAATAATGATAGTGAAGATGATCTAAGATCTCAGAAAAAGAATGGAAGCACAGATGAAGAAGATGCAAGAAATGTTTAACAAAGACCTAGAAGAACTAAAGAACAAATGACCTGGAAGACAGAATGGTGGAAATCACTGTCATGGAAAGAATAAAGAAAAAAGAATGAAAAGAAATGAAGACAGTCTAAGAGACCTCTGGGACAACATTAAATGCACCAACATTTGCATTATAGGGATCCCAGAAGAAGAAGAGAGAGAGATAAGAACTGAGAAAATATTTGAAGAGATAATAGCTGAAAATTTTCCTAACATGGGAAAGGAAAGAGTCACCCAAGTCCAGGAAGTGCAGAGAGTCCCAGGCAGGGTAAACTCAGGGAGGAACAGGCTGAGACACATAATAATCAAACTGACAAAAATTAAAGACAAAGAAAAAATATTAAAGGCAATGAGGGAACAATGACAAATAACATACAGGGAACTCCCATAAGGATATCAGCTGATTTCTTAGCAAAAACTCTGCAGGCCAGAAGAAAGTGGCACAATATATTTAAAGTGATGAAAGAGAAAAACATACAACCAACATTACTCTACCCAGGAAGCATATCATTCAGATTTGACAGAGAAATCAAAAGCTTTACAGACAAGCAAAATTGAAGAGAATTCACTGACACAAGACCAGCTTTGCAGTTCTCTTTGCTAAAAGAATTCTTCTAGGTCAGAAAGAGACCAGCAACTTAAAACAACCTTGTACATATATAGACTGATATATCAAAACCTCATGAGAACAGCAAACCCAGAACTGCAGTAGATACACACACACACAAGCAACTTGTTTGTGTTGCTTTTGTGTGTGTAACACACACACACACAAAAGCAACACAAACACAACACTAAAGATGGTCATCAAACCACAAAATTAGAAAACAAAAGAGGAAGGGAAGAAAACAGTAAATGGACTCAATGCTCCAACCAAAAGACACAGACCAACTGAATGGAGACACAAATAGGACCCATATATATGTTATCTACAAGGGACCCACTTCAGACCTAAGGACACATACAGAATGCAAATGAGGAGATGGAAGAAAATTTTCAATGTAAATAGAAATCAAATGAAAGCTGGAGTAGCAATACTCATATCAGACAAAACAGACTTTAAAATAAAGACTGTTGTAAGAGGCAAAGAAGGACACTACATAATGATCAAGGAATCAATCCAAGAAGACATAACAATTGTAAATACATATGCACCCAACATAGAAGCACTTCCATATTTTAAGCAAATACTAACAGCCATAAAGGGAGAAATTGACAGTAACACAATAATAGTGGGGGACTTTAACACCCCACTTTCATCAATGGACAGATCATCCAGACAGAAAATCAATAAGGAAACACAGGGTTTCCATGACACATTAGACCAGAAGGACTTAACTGATATTTACAGAGCATTCCATCCCAAAGCAGCAGAATACACATTCTTCTCAAGTGCACAAGGAAGGTCATCCAGGATTGATCACATGCTGGGCCAAAAAGCGAGCCTCAGTAAATTTAGAAAAAAAAAAGAAAAAGAAAAGAAATCATATAAAACATCTTCTCCAACCACAGCTCTATGAGATTAGAAATAAACTGTAAGAAAACAAACTGTAAAAAACACAGACACTTGGAGGCTAAACAATATGCTACTAAACAACCAATGGATCATTGAAGAAATTAAAGAGGAAATTAAAAAATACCTACAGACAAATGAAAATGAAAGCACAATGATCCAAAACCTATGGGATACAGCAAAACTTTCTAAGATGAATTTTATAGGAACATAATCTTACCTCAGGAAACAAGAAAAAATTAAAATAAACAACTTAACTTTACACCTACAGCAACTAGAAAAAGAAGAATAAACAAAATTTTAAGTTAGTAGAAGGAAAGAAATCATAAAGATCAGAACAGAAATAAATGAAATAGACCAAAAATATGATAGTAAAGATCAATGAAACTAAAGGCTGGTTGTTTGAAAAGATAAACAAAACTGATAAACCTTTACCCAGACTCATCAAGAAAAAAAGGGAGAGGACTCAAATCAATTAAATTAGAAATGAAAAAGGAGAAGTTACAACTGGTACCACAGAAATACAAAGGATCATAAGAGCAACAAGCAACTGTATGCCAATAAAATGGACAACCTGGAAAAAAGACAAATGCTTAGAAAGGCACAATCTCCCAAGACTGAACCAGGAAGAAATAGAAAATATGAACAGACCAATCACAAGCACTGAAATTGAACCTGTGATTCAAAAACTCCCAACAAACAGAAGTCCAGGACCTGATGTCTTCACAGGCTAATTTTATCAATTATTTAGAGAAGGATTAACACCTCTCCTTCTGAAACTGTTCCAAAAAATTACAGAGGAAGGAAAACTCCCAAACTCATTCTATAAAACCACCATCACCCTGATACCCAATCCAGATAAAGATACCACAAAAAAAAAAGAAAGAAAATTACAGGCCAATATCACTGATGAACATAGACACAAAAATCCTCAACAAAATACTAGGTGTCTGAATCCAATAATACATTAAAATGATTATACACCATGATCAAGTGAGACTTATCCCAGGGATGCAATGATTTTTCAATATCTGCAAGTCAATCAGTTTGATACACCACATCAATAAATTGAAGAAAAGAAATTGTATGATCATCTCAATAGATGCAGAAAAAGTTTTTGACAAAATTCAATACCAATTTATGATAAAAAAAAAAGAACCTCTCCAGAAAGTGGGCATAGAAGGAACATACCTCAACACAATAAAGCTCATATACAACAAATCTACAGCTAAAATCATACTCAACAGTGAAAAACTAAAAGCATTTCCTCTAAGATCAGGAAAGGACAATGATATCCACTCTCACCACTATCATTCAAAATAGTTTTGGAAGTCCTAGGTATGGCAATCAGAGGAGAAAGAGAAATAAAAGGAATACAAATTGGAAAAGAAGTAAAACTGTCATGGTACTGTACATAGAGAATCCTAAAGAGGCCACCAGAAAACCACTAGAGCTCATCAATGAATTTGGTAAAGTGGCAGGATACAAAATCAATACACAAAAATTTCTTGCATTCCTATGTACAAACAATGAAAGATCAGAAAGAGAAATTAAGGAAACAATCCCATTTACCATTGCAACAAAAGGAATAAGTACCAAGGAATAAACCTGCCTAAGGAGGCAAAAGACCTGTACTCAGAAAACTATAAGATACATGTGATGAAAGAGATAAAAGGTGACACAAACAGGTGGAGAGATATACCATGTTCTTGAATTGGAAGAATCAATATTGTGAAAATGACTATATTACCCAAAGCAATCTGCAGATTAAGTGCAATCCCTATCAAATTACCAATGGCATTTTTCACAGAAATAGAATAAAAAATTCCATACAATTTGTATGGAAATACAAAAGACTCCAAACAGCCAAATCAATATTGAGAAAGAAAAATGAACCTGGAGGAATCAGGCTCCCTAACTTCAGACTATACTACAGAGCTACAGTCTTCAAAACGGTATGGTACTGGAACAAAAACAGAAATACAAATCAATGGAACAGGATAGAAAGCCCAGCGATTAACCCATGCACCTATGGTCACCCACTCTATGACAAAGGAGGCCAGAATATACAATGGAGAAAACACAGTCTCTTCAATAAGTTGTGCTGGGAAAACTGGACAGCTACATGTAAAAGAATAAAATTAGAACACTTCATAATACCATACACAAAAATAAACTTAAAATGTATTAAAGACCTAAATGTAAATCTGGACACTATAAAACTCTTAGAGGAAAACATAGGCAGGACACTCTTTGACATGAATCACAGCAAGATCCTTCTTGACCCACCTCCTAGAGTAAAGAAAATAAGAACAAAACTAAAGAAATGGGACCTAATTAAACTTAAAAGCTTTTGCACAGCAAAGGACACCATATGCAAGATGAAAAGACAACCCTCAGAATGGGAGAAAATATTTGCAAATTATGTGACTGGCAAGGGATTAGTCTCCAAAATTTACAAAGAGCTCATGCAACTTAATATCATCAAAACAGATGATAATACATTCAAAAAAAAAATGGCCGAAGACCTAAATGGACATTTCTCCAAAGAAGACATACAGATGGCCAGGAAGCTGATGAAAACTTTTTCAACATTGCCAATTTTTAGAGAAATGCAAATCAAAACTACAATGAGGTATCACCTTACACCAGTGAAAATGGCTGTCATCAAAAAATCCACAAACAACAAATGCTGGAGAGGGTATGGAGAGAAGGGAACCCTCCTACACTGTTGGTAGCAATGTAAATTGGTGCAGCCACTATGGAGAACAGTATGGAGGTTCCTTAAAAATCTAAAAATAATGCTACCATATGATCCTGCAATCCCACTCCTGGGCATATAGCCAGAGAAAAACATGGTCCAAAATGATATATGCACCCCAGTGTTCATTGCAGCACTGTTTACAATAGCCAAGACACAGAAGCAACCTAAGTGTCCATCAGCAAAAAAATGGATAAAGAAGATGTGGTACATATATATAATTGAATATTACTCAGCCATTAAAAAGAATGAAAATAATGCCATTGGCAGCAACAAGGATGGACCTAGAGACTATCATACTGAGTGAAGTAAGTCAGACAGAGAAAGAGAAATATTATATGATACTGCTTATATGTGGAATCTAAAAAGAAATGATAAAAATGAATTTATTTACATAACAGAAACAGACTCACAGACTTAGAGAAAGAACTTATGGTTATGGGAGCAGGGGCAGGGATAGTTAGGGAGTTTGGGATTCACAGGTACACGCTGCTATATTTAAAATGGATAACTAGGGACTTCCCTGGTGGTCCAGTGGTTAAGAATCCACCTTCCAGGGCTTCCCTGGTGGCGCAATGGTTGAGAGTCCGCCTGCAGATGCAGGGGACGCGGGTTCATGCCCCGGTCTGGGAAGATCCCACATGCCGTGGAGCGGCTGGGCCCGTGAGCCATGGCTGCTGGGCCTGCGCGTCCAGAGCCTGTGCTCCGCAACGAGAGAGGCCAGAACAGTGAGAGGCCCGCGTACCGCAGAAAAAAAAAAGAATCCACCTTCCAAACCAGGGGACACGGGTTCGATACCTGCTCAGGGAACTAAGATCCCACGTGCCGTGGGGGAAAGCTAAGCCCACGTGCCACAACTACTGAGCCCGGGAGCTCTGGAGCCCGCATACCGAAACTAGAGAGAAGCCCACTCCCGCAACAAAAGATCCCGCGTGCCGCAGCTAAGACCCAATGCAGCCAAATAAATAAATATTTTAAATAAAATAAAATGGATAACTAACAAACACCTAATGTATAGTTCAGGGAACTCTGCTTAATATTATGTAACAAGCTAAATGGAAAAAGAATTTGAAAAAGAATAGATACATGTATATGCATAACTGAATCACTTTGCCATACACCTGAAACTATCACATTGTTAATCAACTATACTCCAATATAAAATAAAGTTAAGAAAACAACAACAACAAAAGAATGTGCAACAAAGACAAATATGTTAAGCACATAATCCAACATTTCTTAAAACCAATCAAATAGAAGATACATGCTCATTAGATTTTAGTAAAGGAAAATCACTTCTACTACTGCAAAAGTGTTTCCAATAAAGTAAACAGAAATAACTGAAGAAAGTTTAAAAAAAAGAAAAAGAAAACCTGCACCCAAAGTTGAGTCCTTCCCAGTTCTATGAAACACAGGGGGATTTGGAATGTGCGCTTGATGCCCTATTTGAAAAGTGAAAGTCAATCATGTTCAAGTGCTTCACTCAGCACACAGCTCATTTGAGGTGCCAGAATCCCCTTCATAACCCAGGCCACAAATTCAAGTCTAAACTGTGCTGCAGTGGGCTCACAGGATATGTCCCTGACACCTCACTCTCCTTATTGTACTATTTATTAGCCACTACCTATAGACTTGTCATTTTGAAACTGCAGAATGCATCTCAGGGCTCAGTGGAGCTCAGCTTCCTATGTCTCAGAGTGGAAAGAATTCAGAGAAGGGCAAAATGGCAGGTAAGAAGTGATTTATTAGTATAGGATGCTTGTGAGAGGTACAGGCAGGCAGGCAAGAGGGGTCTCTCCCAAGAACTTAGAGAGCTACATTTTTATAATGAAAGGAAAAGTGAGGTGGGGGAAAGACCATGTTCTTCCTCACTCTTTGAATCATCCATTATTAACTCCTCCCACATGTTGCGCATGGAGTTACTGACACTCTATGTCCCAAATGGACTGTCATGGCACTATTGAAATCAGCAGAAGCATGGTAATATGTTAAAATATGGCAAATCATCTCAGCTTTCAGTATAATGTCACCTTTCCCCTGTATTTCTGCTCTTAGTATGTGTAGAAAAAGCCCCTTCCCAAAGATCATTAACTTGCTGACCTCAATGGGCAGGATTGAGACCATTCCACCATTGTTTTATTGTTTGGGGGCATGTCTTGTACTTCTATTGCATGATTTTCTTGCTAAGCCAGCCTGCTTTCTTGAGTGATCCTTAACTCACAGGGGTCTCCCAAATTTCCGTCTCTATCTATGATCTCCCAGGGGGATATTTAAACTAGCTATTTGACTATCTCACTTTATCTCTCTCAAATTCATTCCTAAGATTCTCGAAGAAACAGAATTAATACCTACAACTGCACCAAAATGTCATGAAAGCCAAAAGAGAATGTACAAACATTCTCTGAAACCTATTTGAGTTGGCCAAAAAGTTTGTTCAGTTTTTTTCCATAAGATGGCTCTAGTAGCACTTAGTTGTCCTTAACTTCATTTAAAACAATTTTTTTAGATTGTATTGTGATAGCTGTCATGTCAGGGTGCATTTTTTAAAAAACTTATCAAAATTGGTGAATTTTTATGTAGTCATTTTAATATTGGAGATGAAAAAAAGCAACATTTTCAGCACATTATGCTTTATTATTTCAAGAAAGGTAAAAATGCAACTGAAACACAAAAAAGAAGATTTGTGCAATGTATGGAGAAGGTGCTGTGACTGATTGAACATGTCAAAAATGGAAAATGGTTTGCGAAGTTTCATGCTGAAGATTTCTTGGTGGATTATGCTTCACAGTCAGGTAGACCAGTTGAAGTTAATAGCGATCAAATAGAGACATTAATTGAGAACAATCAATGTTATACCATGCTGGAGATAGCTGGCATACTGAAAATATCCAAATCAAGCACTGAAAATCATTTGCACCAGCTTGATTATGTGAACTGCTTTGATATTTGGATTCCATATAAATTAAGCAAAAAAAACCTTTTTGACCGTATTTCCACATGCACTTCTCTAGTGAAAAATAATGAAAACATTCTGCTTTTAAAACAAATTGTGACTGGCAATGAAAAGTAGATACTACAACAATGTGGAATGGAAGAGATTGTGGAGCAAGTGAAATGAACCACCACCAACCACACCAAAGGCCAGTCTTCATCCAAAGAAGGCGATGCTGTGTATATAGTGGGATTGGAAGGGAGTCTTCTATTATGAGCTCCTTCCAGAAAACCAAACAGTTAATTCCAAGAAGTACTGCTCCCAATTAGGCCAACTGAAAGCAGCACTCAATGAAAAGTGTCCGGAATCAGTCAACAGAAAATGCATAATCTTCCATCAGGATATAACGCAGGACCGCATGTTTCTTCGATGACCAGGCAAAAACTGTTACAGCTTGGCTGGGCAGTTCTGATTAATCTCCCATGTTCCCCAGATCTTTGGATTTCCATTTATTTAGGTCTTTACAAAATTCTCTTAGTGGAAAAAATTTCAATTTCCTGGAAGACTATAAGAGGCACCTGGAAGAGTTCTTTTTTCAAAATGATAAAAAAGTTTTGGGAAGATGGAATTACGAAGTTGCCTGAAAAATGGCAGAAGGTAGTGCAACAAAAGGGTGAATACATTGTTCAATAAAGTTCTTGGTGAAAATGAAAAATGTGTCCTTTATTTTTACTTAAAAAGCAAAGGAACTTTTTGGCCAAGCCAAATATGCACAAATACAAGCTGTTGCTCTTAATAGAGGTTACATATTCATAATACATTACCTCCCCCAAAAGAATGTATAATAAAAACAAGCAATGGGAACTGCCAAGTGCATTTTCAGAACTGTCTCCTGTAGAGGGAGTAATTCCCTATCCACCTAGCAAATGGACTTGGCTGGCTCTGTTTCTAATTTAATGGCTCTCATTTCCTGTCTGATGGCTGGCTGCATTAGACTCCAACAACACAACCAAATGGTGCAGGACAAGTCTAACAAAGGGAGGCCTGGTTTAAGTTTATTCCTCTCCACTGTTAATGACTAGGTTTGAGAATTTCTTTTCAATATCTTCAAACACCTAAGGCAAAACAACAAATTTAGCCACAATATTCAAGGGTAGAATTGTCAAACCAGGAATTGTAGCTAAATTTGCTAATTTTAGGGCATTCATCTACTATCCAAAAATAACTGCTAGAAATATAATGTGTCTCCTGTACATTCAATAAAATGTAAGTGCTACTCTGTGCAACATATGACATAGGGGTTCATTTTCATTTCAGATAGAATAGGCTTGAAGAAGTCATAAGCTAGACTTACATGAAAATATTTTCACTTAATTCAAGACACCATGATTTCCATACACCCATCAATTTTTTCAGTCAAGAGAGTTATATATAATTAGGGTTTTCCACTAAATTTTTTGAAATACCATTTAAGTGGCAAAATACCCATTCATTCATGTGTATCTTATTATATATGGGGAGAGAAAAGAGTTAAAACTGTTTAATATTTTAACCAGGAACCACAGTACATATCTCAATAAGTTAACTAAAATTCAACCAAATTTAAAATTCCATTCATCTCTTACATGCCATTCATCTAGTCACATTTCAAGTGCTCAGTTGTCATTTGTACCTAAGGACTCCCATATTGGAAAGTGCAGACACTTCCATTATTGCAAAAAGTTATATTGGATACTACAGATTGAAAAACAAACAAATGATAATTTGAAAAAATACAATCACAACATACGGTCCTCCTTGCCAATTACTTTAAAAGTTTTTTTAAAGAGTATAGTTGTCTATAGTTCATTAAAATCATGGCCAACATCTCTCATGCATCCATGTGTCCCTCAAATAATGGAAACTCTCTTTTAAAAAGTATTTTACTGTACTATTTCTTGTAAGACAAAAAAAATTGTGCAGCAATATTTGGGGATTTCTATTTTTACGACACTTGCTCTACTGAAAAGATTTGAGTTCAGCTTGTATTAGTCAAGTCTGTCGAAGCATTCATGGTTTCTAATAAATTTCCAGTATAAAAAAATATTCCAAGGTGCTGGGAAAGAATACAGTAATGTCTCATATGTCTCATCTTCTATGTTACCCCAAGGCAGTCACTGAGCCATTTCTTTTCT